>NC_084967.1:0-600000 GCF_949316205.1 Platichthys flesus
AAAAAATGAAGATTTCAACCAAAGTTGCTAAAATAGGCTTCTCTCACCGTTTCAAGCGCTTTTCTGCACCTTAGGCTGATCTGTGATGAAAAAATGAAGATTTTAACCAAAGTTGCTAAAATAGGCTTCTCTCACCGTTTCCAGCGCTTTTCTGCACCTTAGGCTGATCTGGATGAAAAAATGAAGATTTCAACCAAAGTTGCTAAAATAGGCTCTCTCACCGTTTCCAGCGCTTTTCTGCACCTTGTGCCATTTAGACTGACAAAACTGTTCAGTTGCAACTTTTCATTGGGGATTCCAAAACTTAAAATCATTTGTTTAAAGAATTCCTTTAGAGTTGAAACCAAGATTTCAAATTACCCTTTTAATTATAAACATCCACTGTAAGCATGGTGAGTATCAAGCAATATGACTGCAGACCTTTTGAGAAAATACGTTGATGAGTGACCCTATTTCATTATGGCAGTCAAACAGCACTGATTTTCAGCTTTAGTCCATGAAACCTCCAAACATCAACCAAAGGTGCTAAAACAGGCTTATCTCACCGTTTCCAGCGCTTTTGTGCACCTTAGGCTGATCTGGGATGAAAAAATGAAGATTTCAACCAAAGTTGCTAAAATAGGCTTCTCTCACCGTTTCCAGCGCTTTTCTGCACCTTAGGCTGATCTGTGATGAAAAAATGAAGATTTCAACCAAAGTTGCTAAAATGGGCTTCTCTCACCGTTTCCAGCGCTTTATGAACCTTAGACTGATCTGTGATGAAAACATGAAGATTTCAACCAAAAGTTGCTAAAATAGGCTTCTCTCACCGTTTCCAGCGCTTTTCTGCACCTTAGGCTGATCTGTGATGAAAAAATGAAGATTTCAACCAAAGTTGCTAAAATAGGCTTCTCTCACCGTTTCCAGCGCTTTTCTGCACCTTAGGCTGATCTGGGATGAAAAAATGAAGATTTCAACCAAAGTTGCTAAAATAGGCTTCTCTCACCGTTTCCAGCGCTTTTCTGCACCTTGTGCCATTTAGACTGAAAAAACTGTTCAGTTGCAACTTTTCATTGGGGATTCCAAAACTTAAAATCATTTGTTTAAAGAATTCCTTTAGAGTTGAAACCAAGATTTCAAATTACCCTTTTTCATTATAAACATCCACTGTAAGCATGGTGAGTATCAAGCAATATGACTGCAGACCTTTTGAGAAAATACGTTGATGAGTAACCCTATTTCATTATGGCAGTCAAACAGCACTGATTTTCAGCTTTAGTCCATGAAACCTCCAAACATCAACCAAAGGTGCTAAAACAGGCTTATCTCACCGTTTCCAGCGCTTTTGTGCACCTTAGGCTGATCTGGGATGAAAAAATGAAGATTTCAACCAAAGTTGCTAAAATAGGCTTCTCTCACCGTTTCCATCGCTTTCTGCACCTTAGGCTGATCTGGGATGAAAAAATTAAGATTTCAACCAAAGTTGCTAAAATAGGCTTCTCTCACCGTTTCCAGCGCTTTTCTGCACCTTAGGCTGATCTGTGATGAAAATATGAAGATTTCAACCAAAGTTGCTAAAATGGGCTTCTCTCACCGTTTCCAGCGCTTTTCTGCACCTTAGGCTGATCTGGGATGAAAAAAATGAAGATTTCAACCAAAGTTGCTAAAATAGGCTTCTCTCACTGTTTCCAGCGCTTTTCTGCACCTTAGGCTGATCTGTGATGAAAAAATGAAGATTTCAACCAAAGTTGCTAAAATAGGCTTCTCTCACCGTTTCCAGCGTTTTTCTGCACCTTAGGCTGATCTGGGATGAAAAAATGAAGATTTCAACCAAAGTTGCTAAAATAGGCTTCTCTCACCGTTTCCAGCGGTTTTCTGCACCTTGTGCCATTTAGACTGAAAAAACTGTTCAGTTGCAACTTTTTCATTGGGGATTCCAAAACTTAAAATCATTTGTTTAAAGAATTCCTTTAGAGTTGAAACCAAGATTTCAAATTACCCTTTTTCATTATAAACATCCACTGTAAGCATGGTGAGTATCAAGCAATATGACTGCAGACCTTTTGAGAAAATACGTTGATGAGTAACCCTATTTCATTATGGCAGTCAAACAGCACTGATTTTCAGCTTTAGTCCATGAAACCTCCAAACATCAACCAAAGGTGCTAAAACAGGCTTATCTCACCGTTTCCAGCGCTTTTGTGCACCTTAGGCTGATCTGGGATGAAAAAATGAAGATTTCAACCAAAGTTGCTAAAACAGGCTTCTCTCACCGTTTCCAGCGCTTTTCTGCACCTTAGGCTGATCTGGGATGAAAAAATTAAGATTTCAACCAAAGTTGCTAAAATAGGCTTCTCTCACCGTTTCCAGCGCTTTTCTGCACCTTAGGCTGATCTGTGATGAAAATATGAAGATTTCAACCAAAGTTGCTAAAATGGGCTTCTCTCACCGTTTCCAGCGCTTTTCTGCACCTTAGGCTGATCTGGGATGAAAAAAAGAAGATTTCAACCAAAGTTGCTAAAATAGGCTTCTCTCACCGTTTCCAGCGCTTTTCTGCACCTTAGGCTGATCTGTGATGAAAACATGAAGATTTCAACCAAAGTTGCTAAAATAGGCATCTCTCACCGTTTCCAGCGCTTTTCTGCACCTTAGGCTGATCTGGGATGAAAAAATGAAGATTTCAACCAAAGTTGCTAAAATAGGCTTCTCTCACCGTTTCCAGCGCTTTTCTGCACCATAGGCTGATCTGTGATGTAAAAATGAAGATTTCAACCGAAGTTGCTAAAATAGGCTTCTCTCACCGTTTCCAGCACTTTTCTGCACCTTAGGCTGATCTGTGATGAAAACATGAAGATTTCAACCAAAGTTGCTAAAATAGGCTTCTCTCACCGTTTCCAGCGCTTTTCTGCACCTTGTGCCATTTAGACTGAAAAAACTGTTCAGTTGCAACTTTTTCATTGGGGATTCCAAAACTTAAAATCATTTGTTTAAAGAATTCCTTTAGAGTTGAAACCAAGATTTCAAATTACCCTTTTTCATTATAAACATCCACTGTAAGCATGGTGAGTATCAATCAATATGACTGCAGACCTTTTGAGAAAATAGGTTGATGAGTAACCCTATTTCATTATGGCAGTCAAACAGCACTGATTTTCAGCTTTAGTCCATGAAACCTCCAAACATCAACCAAAGGTGCTAAAACAGGCTTATCTCACCGTTTCCAGCGCTTTTGTGCACCTTAGGCTGATCTGGGATGAAAAAATTAAGATTTCAACCAAAGTTGCTAAAATAGGCTTCTCTCACCGTTTCAAGTGCTTTTCTTCACCTTAGGCTGATCTGTGATGTAAAAATGAAGATTTCAACCAAAGTTGCTAAAATAAGCTTCTCTCACCGTTTCCAGCGCTTTTCTGCACCTTAGGCTGATCTGTGATGAAAACATGAAGATTTCAACCAAAGTTGCTAAAATAGGCTTCTCTCACCGTTTCCAGCGCTTTTCTGCACCTTAGGCTGATCTGGGATGAAAAAATGAAGATTTCAACCAAAGTTGCTAAAATAGGCTTCTCTCACCGTTTCCAGCGCTTTTCTGCACCTTAGGCTGATCTGTGATGAAAAAAATGAAGATTTCAACCAAAGTTGCTAAAATAGGCTTCTCTCACCGTTTCCAGCGCTTTTCTGCACCTTAGGCTGATCTGTGATGAAAAAATGAAGATTTCAACCAAAGTTGCTAAAATAGGCTTCTCTCACCGTTTCCAGCGCTTTTCTGCACCTTAGGCTGATCTGTGATGAAAACATGAAGATTTCAACCAAAGTTGCTAAAATAGGCTTCTCTCACCGTTTCCAGCGCTTTTCTGCACCTTAGGCTGATCTGTGATGAAAAAATGAAGATTTCAACCAAAGTTGCTAAAATAGGCTTCTCTCACCGTTTCCAGCGCTTTTCTGCACCTTAGGCTGATCTGGGATGAAAAAATGAAGATTTCAACCAAAGTTGCTAAAATAGGCTTCTCTCACCGTTTCCAGCGCTTTTCTGCATCTTGTGCCATTTAGACTGAAAAAACTGTTCAGTTGCAACTTTTTCATTGGGGATTCCAAAACTTAAAATCATTTGTTTAAAGAATTCCTTTAGAGTTGAAACCAAGATTTCAAATTACCTTTTTTCATTATAAACATCCACTGTAAGCATGGTGAGTATCAAGCAATATGACTGCAGACCTTTTGAGAATATAAGTTGATGAGTGACCCTATTTCATTATGGCAGTCAAACAGCACTGATTTTCAGCTTTAGTCCATGAAACCTCCAAACATCAACCAAAGGTGCTAAAACAGGCTTATCTCACCGTTTCCAGCGCTTTTGTGCACCTCAGGCTGATCTGGGATTAAAAAATGAAGATTTCAACCAAAGCTGCTAAAATGGGCTTCTCTCACCGTTTCCAGCGCTTTTCTGCACCTTAGGCTGATCTGTGATGAAAACATGAAGATTTCAACCAAAGTTGCTAAAATAGGCTTCTCTCACCGTTTCAAGCGCTTTTCTGCACCTTAGGCTGATCTGTGATGAAAAAATGAAGATTTTAACCAAAGTTGCTAAAATAGGCTTCTCTCACCGTTTCCAGCGCTTTTCTGCACCTTAGGCTGATCTGGGATGAAAAAATGAAGATTTCAACCAAAGTTGCTAAAATAGGCTTCTCTCACCGTTTCCAGCGCTTTTCTGCACCTTGTGCCATTTAGACTGTTACGGTAAGCGTGCTGCGTCATTTCCTGTTTTCTTGCCACTGGTGGTGGTCGCTCTGCGAATTAGCTCCGCTGCTAAACACAACTGTTTCCCTGTAGCACTACGGCTAAAATCACCGGTCTGTAGTTAAACACTCGCACATACCAACGCTTATTCTATCGTGCTTAGTGATTCTGTGTTCTGTCTGAGCTCACCTTCGTAGCTATATAGCAGCGATGTCTTCTCTCTCTCCCTGTTGCTGTACTGCTCTCTCTTGCTCCGAGTGTCTAATGTTTACCTACTCCTCTGCCTCCCTTAACAGTAGTGGTACATGTAATAAATGTAGTGTGTTGATAGCGATGGAGGCGAGGCTTAGCGACTTAGAAGCTCGGCTCAGCAGCTTAGAAACTCCGTTAGCTGTAGTTAGCCGGCTCCCGCTAGCCGCGGAGCCACCTAGCTTAGCACGTAGCTTAGCCTTAACGAGCAGTCCCCAGACTAGTCCCGTGCAGCCGGGAGCCCAGGGCAGATGGGTGACGTTCCAGAGGGGGCATAGTGCTAGACTTAGAAAGCCCTTGATTAAAGAGCCACCAGCTCACGTTTCAAATAGATTCTCTCCACTCAGCGAGGCACCCGCTGATAAACAAACTCTGATTATTGGCGACTCGGTTCTGAGAAACGTCAGGTTAGCGACACCAGCGACCATAGTTAATTGTATCCCAGGGGCCAGAGCCGGCGACATCGAATCTAAACTTAAGTTAATGGCTAAATCTAAAAAAGGTAAATACAATAAAATCGTAATTCACGTCGGCAGCAACGACTCCCGGCTTCGTATGTCGGAGGTCACTAAATTGAATGTTGAGTCGGTGTGTGCTTTTGCTAAAACGATGTCGGACACAGTAGTTTTCTCTGGCCCGCTCCCTAACACAACAGGTGATGACATGTTTAGCCGCATGTTGTCTTTTAACCGCTGGCTGTCGAGGTGGTGTCCTGTAAACGGCGTGGGCTTTATAGATAATTGGCTAACTTTTTTGAGAAAACCTGGTCTTGTTAGGAGCGACGGCGTTCATCCCACTTGGGATGGAGCAGCTCTCTTATCTAGGAATATTACTAAGTCTATAACATGACAACCCATAGTTGGGACCAGGAAGCAGAGCTGCAGTGCTAAACACTTCTCTGCGCTCCCTCTGGATCAGTCACAAAACCCCATAGAGATTGTGTCTGTTCACCGTCCGATTAAATTATTGAAATTAAACAATAATAGAACGAGAACTCCACACAAAAATTTAATACAAATTAAAACAACCTCTGAAACAATACAGGAAACCCAGACTTTTAAATGTGGTCTTTTAAACATTAGATCACTGGAAAAAAAGGCTCTTTTAGTTAATGAAATAGTCTCTGATTACAACATAGATTTATTGTCCCTCACTGAGACGTGGCTGCATCCTGATGATTATGTCAGTCTAAATGAATCTACTCCCCCCAGTCATATCAATTCACAGGTTCCTAGAGAAATTGGGCGAGGAGGTGGAGTTGCTGCTATTTTTAACTCCAGTCTATCAATTAATCCTAAACCTAAACTCAGCTACAAGTCATTTGAATGTCTGGTTCTTAGTCTTCCACGCCAATCAAGGAACCACCAACAGCCAATCATATTTGCCGTAGTTTACCGTGCTCCCAGGGCTTATACTGAATTTTTAAAGGAATTCCCTGAGTTTTTATCAAACTTAGTCCTAAAGACCGATAAAATTATTATTGTTGGTGACTTTAATATTCATGTTGATAATAATAAAGATTGCCTTAGCGTAGCATTTATTTCAATACTAGACTCTATTGGTTTCAGTCAGTGTGTGCACAAACCTACTCATTGTGGTAACCACACACTTGACCTTGTATTATCGTACGGTGTCGCAATTGAAAATTTAACAGTACTTCCGCGCAATCCAGTTCTATCAGACCATAATTTAATAACCTTTGATTTTTCAATAACTGAATATATGCCACTAATAAAAAATTCATTTTCTAGATGTCTACCTGATAGTGCTGTAGCTAAATTTAAGGAAATAATCCCAATTACATTTAAACCCGTATTAGCAGTAGATATAAACAACAAATTCTTTAAAACCCTGAGCTCCATTGAGATCGACCACCTCGTCGATAGCTCTGCAGACTCATTACGATTAACATTAGACTCAATAGCGCCTCTAAAAAAGAAAAATGTCAAACATAGTAAATTAGCTCCGTGGTATAATTCCCAGACAAATGAGTTAAAACAATTATCAAGAAAACTAGAAAGGAAGTGGCGCTCCAGCAACAATGTTGAAAACCTCATAGACTGGAAGAATAGTGTTAAAGAATATAAAAAGGCTCTCCACAAAGTAAGAGCCGCCTACTATTCAAAACTAATAGAAGAGAATAAAAATAACCCCAGGTTTCTCTTCTGCACTGTAGCCAGGCTGACAGAGAGTCACACCTCCACCGAACCCAGTATTCCTCCATCCCTAAATAGCAATATCTTTATGACCTTTTTTAATGATAAAATTCAAACTATTAGAAATAAAATCAACCATCTCCTGCCCTCAATTGGCACTAATACCCTCCCAACAACAGAGATCTCAGAAACGGCTGAAAATCCTACCCATTACTTAGACAGCTTCTCTCTGATCACCCGTGATCAGTTTACCAAATTAATCTCAGGTTCTAAACCAACAACCTGTATCTTAGATCCCATTCCTACCAACTTACTTAAAGACATTCTGCCCCTAATTGATAGTTCGTTACTTAACATTATCAATCTGTCATTATCATCAGGTTATGTACCACAGTCTTTTAAAATAGCTGTCATCAAACCCCTACTCAAAAAACCCACCCTAGACCCAGAGGTTTTAGCCAATTACAGACCAATATCTAACCTCTCCTTCATTTCTAAAATCTTAGAAAAAGTGGTAGCCAATCAGCTGTGTGAGTTTCTCCAGGAAAATAATATATATGAAGACTTTCAATCGGGGTTTAGAGCCAATCACAGTACAGAGACAGCCTTGGCAAAAGTCACTAATGACCTTTTAATAGCCTCAGATCAGGGACTTGTGTCTGTCCTCGTTCTGTTAGATCTCAGTGCAGCATTCGACACAATTGACCATCAAATTTTATTACAAAGACTAAAACAGTTAATTAACATTAATGGAACCGCCCTTAACTGGTTTAAATCGTATTTTTCTGATCGCTCCCAATTTGTGCAAATTAATGATGAGTCATCTGTGCGCACCAAAGTTAATCATGGTGTTCCACAGGGCTCTGTGCTCGGCCCAATTTTATTCTCATTATATATGCTTCCACTAGGAAACATTATCAGGACACACTCGATAAATTTCCACTGCTATGCGGATGACACCCAGTTATATTTGTCAATAAAACCTGAACAAAGTAATCAATTAACTAAACTTCGAACATGTCTCAAGGACATAAAAACCTGGATGACCCGCAATTTTCTCTTATTAAACTCAGACAAAACAGAGGTTATAATACTTGGCCCCAAACACCTTAGAGATGCATTATCTAATGATATAGCTGCGCTAGACGACATTGCCCTTGCTTCCAATGAAACAGTCAGGAACTTGGGAGTGATCTTCGATCCTGATTTATCCTTTAATAGTCACTTAAAACAAATTTCTAGGACCGCTTTTTTCCACTTGCGTAATATTTCAAAAATTAGACATGTCCTTTCACAAAAAGATGCAGAAAAACTAGTCCACGCCTTTGTTACATCGAGACTGGACTATTGTAATTCATTATTATCAGGCTCCAGCAGGAAGTCGTTAAAGACTCTACAGCTTGTCCAAAATGCTGCAGCACGTGTCCTGACGAGAACAAAGAGAAGAGAGCACATTTCTCCAATATTAGCATCGCTACACTGGCTTCCAGTTAAATCTAGAATAGAATTTAAAATTCTCCTCCTCACCTTCAAGGCCCTTAATAATATAGCGCCTTTATACCTTAAAGAGCTGTTAATACCTTATAAACCCACTAGAGCACTCCGCTCCCAGAATTCAAGCCTACTTGTCGTCCCTAAATTCTCTAAAAGTAGAGTAGGAGCCAGAGCTTTTAGCCATCAAGCCCCTCGGCTGTGGAATAATCTACCACTTTCAGTTCGGGAGGCAGTCACCATCTGTTCGTTTAAAAGTAGGCTCAAAACCTTTCTTTTTGATAAAGCTTATAGTTAGAGCTAATTAGTGCGCCAGAACGTTACTTGTTCTATTTTATGACACATGACACACGGAGCTTCTCTTTCCAGCTTCTCCTTCCTCTTCTCCATCCCTATCCCCCTTCCCCGGAATCCCTTTGCTTTATCACCCGCAGATCCAGGGCCTCTGTGGCCGCACCATGGATTACGGTTTGTGGATCGCGCACCGGGGGTCGCGGTGTTGGATCCAGTGTGGCGGATTCTGAGTCATGTGGGCTGATCGTGGTGCTGGTGGCGGACCCTGTGTCGCGTTGGCATTGGGCACGGGCGGTGGACCAGGACCGCAGTGGTGGCTTGTGATGGGTCCTCCTGGTGGGCGGCGGTGGACGGTGACTGAGGACTGAAGTGGCGTCTGGTCTGGATGGTGGATCGTGGTCTAGATGGTTGCTGAGCATGGACTGTGCTTCATCAATGCTGCTAGAGACTTTGATTATTGATGATGTTCTCCTGCACGTGGCATCTATTGCACTTCTGTCCGTCCTGGGAGAGGGATCCCTCACATGTGGCTCTCTCTGAGGTTTCTACATATTTTTACCCTGTTAAAAGGGTTTTTTGTAGTTTTTCCTTACTCTTGCTGAGGGTTAAGGACAGAGGATGTCACACCCTGTTAAAGCCCTATGAGATGAATTGTAATTTGTGAATATGGGCTATACAAATAAAATTTGATTGATTGATTGATTGATAGACTGACAAAACTGTTCAGTTGCAACTTTTTCATTGGGGATTCCAAAACTTAAAATCATTTGTTTAAAGAATTCCTTTAGAGTTGAAACCAAGATTTCAAATTACCCTTTTAATTATAAACATCCACTGTAAGCATGGTGAGTATCAAGCAATATGACTGCAGACCTTTTGAGAAAATACGTTGATGAGTGACCCTATTTCATTATGGCAGTCAAACAGCACTGATTTTCAGCTTTAGTCCATGAAACCTCCAAACATCAACCAAAGGTGCTAAAACAGGCTTATCTCACCGTTTCCAGCGCTTTTGTGCACCTTAGGCTGATCTGGGATGAAAAAATGAAGATTTCAACCAAAGTTGCTAAAATAGGCTTCTCTCACCGTTTCCAGCGCTTTTCTGCACCTTAGGCTGATCTGTGATGAAAAAATGAAGATTTCAACCAAAGTTGCTAAAATGGGCTTCTCTCACCGTTTCCAGCGCTTTTATGAACCTTAGACTGATCTGTGATGAAAACATGAAGATTTCAACCAAAGTTGCTAAAATAGGCTTCTCTCACCGTTTCCAGCGCTTTTCTGCACCTTAGGCTGATCTGTGATGAAAAAATGAAGATTTCAACCAAAGTTGCTAAAATAGGCTTCTCTCACCGTTTCCAGCGCTTTTCTGCACCTTAGGCTGATCTGGGATGAAAAAATGAAGATTTCAACCAAAGTTGCTAAAATAGGCTTCTCTCACCGTTTCCAGCGCTTTTCTGCACCTTGTGCCATTTAGACTGAAAAAACTGTTCAGTTGCAACTTTTTCATTGGGGATTCCAAAACTTAAAATCATTTGTTTAAAGAATTCCTTTAGAGTTGAAACCAAGATTTCAAATTACCCTTTTTCATTATAAACATCCACTGTAAGCATGGTGAGTATCAAGCAATATGACTGCAGACCTTTTGAGAAAATACGTTGATGAGTAACCCTATTTCATTATGGCAGTCAAACAGCACTGATTTTCAGCTTTAGTCCATGAAACCTCCAAACATCAACCAAAGGTGCTAAAACAGGCTTATCTCACCGTTTCCAGCGCTTTTGTGCACCTTAGGCTGATCTGGGATGAAAAAATGAAGATTTCAACAAAGTTGCTAAAATAGGCTTCTCTCACCGTTTCCAGCGCTTTTCTGCACCTTAGGCTGATCTGGGATGAAAAAATTAAGATTTCAACCAAAGTTGCTAAAATAGGCTTCTCTCACCGTTTCCAGCGCTTTTCTGCACCTTAGGCTGATCTGTGATGAAAATATGAAGATTTCAACCAAAGTTGCTAAAATGGGCTTCTCTCACCGTTTCCAGCGCTTTTCTGCACCTTAGGCTGATCTGGGATGAAAAAAAGAAGATTTCAACCAAAGTTGCTAAAATAGGCTTCTCTCACCGTTTCCAGCGCTTTTCTGCACCTTAGGCTGATCTGTGATGAAAACATGAAGATTTCAACCAAAGTTGCTAAAATAGGCATCTCTCACCGTTTCCAGCGCTTTTCTGCACCTTAGGCTGATCTGTGATGAAAAAATGAAGATTTCAACCAAAGTTGCTAAAATAGGCTTCTCTCACCGTTTCCAGCGCTTTTCTGCACCTTAGGCTGATCTGGGATGAAAAAATGAAGATTTCAACCAAAGTTGCTAAAATAGGCTTCTCTCACCGTTTCCAGCGCTTTTCTGCACCTTGTGCCATTTAGACTGAAAAAACTGTTCAGTTGCAACTTTTTCATTGGGGATTCCAAAACTTAAAATCATTTGTTTAAAGAATTCCTTTAGAGTTGAAACCAAGATTTCAAATTACCCTTTTTCATTATAAACATCCACTGTAAGCATGGTGAGTATCAAGCAATATGACTGCAGACCTTTTGAGAAAATACGTTGATGAGTAACCCTATTTCATTATGGCAGTCAAACAGCACTGATTTTCAGCTTTAGTCCATGAAACCTCCAAACATCAACCAAAGGTGCTAAAACAGGCTTATCTCACCGTTTCCAGCGCTTTTGTGCACCTTAGGCTGATCTGGGATGAAAAAATGAAGATTTCAACCAAAGTTGCTAAAATAGGCTTCTCTCACCGTTTCCAGCGCTTTTCTGCACCTTAGGCTGATCTGGGATGAAAAAATTAAGATTTCAACCAAAGTTGCTAAAATAGGCTTCTCTCACCGTTTCCAGCGCTTTTCTGCACCTTAGGCTGATCTGTGATGAAAATATGAAGATTTCAACCAAAGTTGCTAAAATGGGCTTCTCTCACCGTTTCCAGCGCTTTTCTGCACCTTAGGCTGATCTGGGATGAAAAAAAGAAGATTTCAACCAAAGTTGCTAAAATATGCTTCTCTCACCGTTTCCAGCGCTTTTCTGCACCTTAGGCTGATATGTGATGAAAACATGAAGATTTCAACCAAAGTTGCTAAAATAGGCATCTCTCACCGTTTCCAGCGCTTTTCTGCACCTTAGGCTGATCTGTGATGAAAAAATGAAGATTTCAACCAAAGTTGCTAAAATAGGCTTCTCTCACCGTTTCCAGCGCTTTTCTGCACCATAGGCTGATCTGTGATGTAAAAATGAAGATTTCAACCGAAGTTGCTAAAATAGGCTTCTCTCACCGTTTCCAGCGCTTTTCTGCACCTTAGGCTGATCTGTGATGAAAACATGAAGATTTCAACCAAAGTTGCTAAAATAGGCTTCTCTCACCGTTTCCAGCGCTTTTCTGCACCTTGTGCCATTTAGACTGAAAAAACTGTTCAGTTGCAACTTTTTCATTGGGGATTCCAAAACTTAAAATCATTTGTTTAAAGAATTCCTTTAGAGTTGAAACCAAGATTTCAAATTACCCCTTTTCATTATAAACATCCACTGTAAGCATGGTGAGTATCAAGCAATATGACTGCAGACCTTTTGAGAAAATACGTTGATGAGTAACCCTATTTCATTATGGCAGTCAAACAGCACTGATTTTCAGCTTTAGTCCATGAAACCTCCAAACATCAACCAAAGGTGCTAAAACAGGCTTATCTCACCGTTTCCAGCGCTTTTGTGCACCTTAGGCTGATCTGGGATGAAAAAATTAAGATTTCAACCAAAGTTGCTAAAATAGGCTTCTCTCACCGTTTCAAGCGCTTTTCTGCACCTTAGGCTGATCTGTGATGTAAAAATGAAGATTTCAACCAAAGTTGCTAAAATAGGCTTCTCTCACCGTTTCCAGCGCTTTTCTGCACCTTAGGCTGATCTGTGATGAAAAAAATGAAGATTTCAACCAAAGTTGCTAAAATAGGCTTCTCTCACCGTTTCCAGCGCTTTTCTGCACCTTAGGCTGATCTGTGATGAAAAAATGAAGATTTCAACCAAAGTTGCTAAAATAGGCTTCTCTCACCGTTTCCAGCGCTTTTCTGCACCTTAGGCTGATCTGTGATGAAAACATGAAGATTTCAACCAAAGTTGCTAAAATAGGCTTCTCTCACCGTTTCCAGCGCTTTTCTGCACCTTAGGCTGATCTGGGATGAAAAAATGAAGATTTCAACCAAAGTTGCTAAAATAGGCTTCTCTCACTGTTTCCAGCGCTTTTCTGCATCTTGTGCCATTTAGACTGAAAAAACTGTTCAGTTGCAACTTTTTCATTGGGGATTCCAAAACTTAAAATCATTTGTTTAAAGAATTCCTTTAGAGTTGAAACCAAGATTTCAAATTACCCTTTTTCATTATAAACATCCACTGTAAGCATGGTGAGTATCAAGCAATATGACTGCAGACCTTTTGAGAATATAAGTTGATGAGTGACCCTATTTCATTATGGCAGTCAAACAGCACTGATTTTCAGCTTTAGTCCATGAAACCTCCAAACATCAACCAAAGGTGCTAAAACAGGCTTATCTCACCGTTTCCAGCGCTTTTGTGCACCTTAGGCTGATCTGGGATTAAAAAATGAAGATTTCAACCAAAGCTGCTAAAATGGGCTTCTCTCACCGTTTCCAGCGCTTTTCTGCACCTTAGGCTGATCTGTGATGAAAACATGAAGATTTCAACCAAAGTTGCTAAAATAGGCTTCTCTCACCGTTTCCAGCGCTTTTCTGCACCTTAGGCTGATCTGTGATGAAAACATGAAGATTTCAACCAAAGTTGCTAAAATAGGCTTCTCTCACCGTTTCCAGCGCTTTTCTGCACCTTAGGCTGATCTGTGATGAAAAAATGAAGATTTTAACCAAAGTTGCTAAAATAGGCTTCTCTCACCGTTTCCAGCGCTTTTCTGCACCTTAGGCTGATCTGGGATGAAAAAATGAAGATTTCAACCAAAGTTGCTAAAATAGGCTTCTCTCACCGTTTCCAGCGCTTTTCTGCACCTTAGGCTGATCTGGGATGAAAAAATTAAGATTTCAACCAAAGTTGCTAAAATAGGCTTCTCTCACCGTTTCCAGCGCTTTTCTGCACCTTAGGCTGATCTGTGATGAAAAAAATGAAGATTTCAACCAAAGTTGCTAAAATAGGCTTCTCTCACCGTTTCCAGCGCTTTTCTGCACCTTAGGCTGATCTGGGATGAAAAAATGAAGATTTCAACCAAAGTTGCAAAAATAGGCTTATCTCACCGTTTCCAGCGCTTTTTGTGCAACTTAGGCTTGTCCGTGATGAAAAAATGAAGATTTCAACGAAAGTTGCTAAAAAAGGCTTATCTCACCGTTTCCAGCGCTTTTGTGCACCTTAGGCTTATCTGTGATGAAAAAATGAAGATTTCAACCAAAGTTGCTAAAACAGGCTTATCTCACCGTTTCCAGCGCTTTTGTGCACCTTGGGCTTATTTGTGATGAAAAAATGAAGATTTCAACCAAAGTTGCTAAAACAGCCTTATCTCAACGTTTCCAGCGCTTTTCTGCACCTTGTTTCATTTAGACTGAAAAAAACGTTCAGTTGCAACTTTTTCATTGGGGATTCCAAAACTTAAAATCATTTGTTTAAAGAATTCCTTTAGAGTTGAAACCAACATATCAAATTACACTTTTTCATTATAAACATCCACTGTAAGCATGGTAAGTATCAAGTAATATGACTGCAGACCTTTTGAGAAAATGCGTTGATGAGTGACCCTATTTCATTATGGCAGTCAAACAGCACTGATTTTCAGCTTTAATCAATCAATCAATCAAATTTATTTGTATAGCCCATATTCACAAATTACAATTCATCTCATAGGGCTTTAACAGGGTGTGACATCCTCTGTCCTTAACCCTCAGCAAGAGTAAGGAAAAACTACAAAAAACCCTTTTAACAGGGTAAAAATATGTAGAAACCTCAGAGAGAGCCACATGTGAGGGATCCCTCTCCCAGGACGGACAGAAGTGCAATAGATGCCACGTGCAGGAGAACATCATCAATAATCAAAGTCTCTAGCAGCATTGATGAAGCACAGTCCATGCTCAGCAACCATCTAGACCACGATCCACCATCCAGACCAGACGCCACTTCAGTCCTCAGTCACCGTCCACCGCCGCCCACCAGGAGGACCCATCACAAGCCACCACTGCGGTCCTGGTCCACCGCCCGTGCCCAATGCCAACGCGACACAGGGTCCGCCACCAGCACCACGATCAGCCCACATGACTCAGAATCCGCCACACTGGATCCAACACCGCGACCCCCGGTGCGCGATCCACAAACCGTAATCCATGGTGCGGCCACAGAGGCCCTGGATCTGCGGGTGATAAAGCAAAGGGATTCCGGGGAAGGGGGATAGGGATGGAGAAGAGGAAGGAGAAGCTGGAAAGAGAAGCTCCGTGTGTCATGTGTCATAAAATAGAACAAGTAACGTTCTGGCGCACTAATTAGCTCTAACTATAAGCTTTATCAAAAAGAAAGGTTTTGAGCCTACTTTTAAACGAACAGATGGTGACTGCCTCCCGAACTGAAAGTGGTAGATTATTCCACAGCCGAGGGGCTTGATGGCTAAAAGCTCTGGCTCCTACTCTACTTTTAGAGAATTTAGGGACGACAAGTAGGCTTGAATTCTGGGAGCGGAGTGCTCTAGTGGGTTTATAAGGTATTAACAGCTCTTTAAGGTATAAAGGCGCTATATTATTAAGGGCCTTGAAGGTTAGGAGGAGAATTTTAAATTCTATTCTAGATTTAACTGGAAGCCAGTGTAGCGATGCTAATATTGTAGAAATGTGCTCTCTTCTCTTTGTTCTCGTCAGGACACGTGCTGCAGCATTTTGGACAAGCTGTAGAGTCTTTAACGACTTCCTGCTGGAGCCTGATAATAATGAATTACAATAGTCCAGTCTCGATGTAACAAAGGCGTGGACTAGTTTTTCTGCATCTTTTTGTGAAAGGACATGTCTAATTTTTGAAATATTACGCAAGTGGAAAAAAGCGGTCCTAGAAATTTGTTTTAAGTGACTATTAAAGGATAAATCAGGATCGAAGATCACTCCCAAGTTCCTGACTGTTTCATTGGAAGCAAGGGCAATGTCGTCTAGCGCAGCTATATCATTAGATAATGCATCTCTAAGGTGTTTGGGGCCAAGTATTATAACCTCTGTTTTGTCTGAGTTTAATAAGAGAAAATTGCGGGTCATCCAGGTTTTTATGTCCTTGAGACATGTTCGAAGTTTAGTTAATTGATTACTTTGTTCAGGTTTTATTGACAAATATAACTGGGTGTCATCCGCATAGCAGTGGAAATTTACCGAGTGTGTCCTGATAATGTTTCCTAGTGGAAGCATATATAATGAGAATAAAATTGGGCCGAGCACAGAGCCCTGTGGAACACCATGATTAACTTTGGTGCGCACAGATGACTCATCATTAATTTGCACAAATTGGGAGCGATCAGAAAAATACGATTTAAACCAGTTAAGGGCGGTTCCATTAATGTTAATTAACTGTTTTAGTCTTTGTAATAAAATTTGATGGTCAATTGTGTCGAATGCTGCACTGAGATCTAACAGAACGAGGACAGACACAAGTCCCTGATCTGAGGCTATTAAAAGGTCATTAGTGACTTTTGCCAAGGCTGTCTCTGTACTGTGATTGGCTCTAAACCCCGATTGAAAGTCTTCATATATATTATTTTCCTGGAGAAACTCACACAGCTGATTGGCTACCACTTTTTCTAAGATTTTAGAAATGAAGGAGAGGTTAGATATTGGTCTGTAATTGGCTAAAACCTCTGGGTCTAGGGTGGGTTTTTTGAGTAGGGGTTTGATGACAGCTATTTTAAAAGACTGTGGTACATAACCTGATGATAATGACAGATTGATAATGTTAAGTAACGAACTATCAATTAGGGGCAGAATGTCTTTAAGTAAGTTGGTAGGAATGGGATCTAAGATACAGGTTGTTGGTTTAGAACCTGAGATTAATTTGGTAAACTGATCACGGGTGATCAGAGAGAAGCTGTCTAAGTAATGGGTAGGATTCTCAGCCGTTTCTGAGATCTCTGTTGTTGGGAGGGTATTAGTGCCAATTGAGGGCAGGAGATGGTTGATTTTATTTCTAATAGTTTGAATTTTATCATTAAAAAAGGTCATAAAGATATTGCTATTTAGGGATGGAGGAATACTGGGTTCGGTGGAGGTGTGACTCTCTGTCAGCCTGGCTACAGTGCAGAAGAGAAACCTGGGGTTATTTTTATTCTCTTCTATTAGTTTTGAATAGTAGGCGGCTCTTACTTTGTGGAGAGCCTTTTTATATTCTTTAACACTATTCTTCCAGTCTATGAGGTTTTCAACATTGTTGCTGGAGCGCCACTTCCTTTCTAGTTTTCTTGATAATTGTTTTAACTCATTTGTCTGGGAATTATACCACGGAGCTAATTTACTATGTTTGACATTTTTCTTTTTTAGAGGCGCTATTGAGTCTAATGTTAATCGTAATGAGTCTGCAGAGCTATCGACGAGGTGGTCGATCTCAATGGAGCTCAGGGTTTTAAAGAATTTGTTGTTTATATCTACTGCTAATACGGGTTTAAATGTAATTGGGATTATTTCCTTAAATTTAGCTACAGCACTATCAGGTAGACATCTAGAAAATGAATTTTTTATTAGTGGCATATATTCAGTTATTGAAAAATCAAAGGTTATTAAATTATGGTCTGATAGAACTGGATTGCGCGGAAGTACTGTTAAATTTTCAATTGCGACACCGTACGATAATACAAGGTCAAGTGTGTGGTTACCACAATGAGTAGGTTTGTGCACACACTGACTGAAACCAATAGAGTCTAGTATTGAAATAAATGCTACGCTAAGGCAATCTTTATTATTATCAACATGAATATTAAAGTCACCAACAATAATAATTTTATCGGTCTTTAGGACTAAGTTTGATAAAAACTCAGGGAATTCCTTTAAAAATTCAGTATAAGCCCTGGGAGCACGGTAAACTACGGCAAATATGATTGGCTGTTGGTGGTTCCTTGATTGGCGTGGAAGACTAAGAACCAGACATTCAAATGACTTGTAGCTGAGTTTAGGTTTAGGATTAATTGATAGACTGGAGTTAAAAATAGCAGCAACTCCACCTCCTCGCCCAATTTCTCTAGGAACCTGTGAATTGATATGACTGGGGGGAGTAGATTCATTTAGACTGACATAATCATCAGGATGCAGCCACGTCTCAGTGAGGGACAATAAATCTATGTTGTAATCAGAGACTATTTCATTAACTAAAAGAGCCTTTTTTTCCAGTGATCTAATGTTTAAAAGACCACATTTAAAAGTCTGGGTTTCCTGTATTGTTTCAGAGGTTGTTTTAATTTGTATTAAATTTTTAGTCCATGAAACCTCCAAACATTAACCAAAGTTGCAAAAATAGGCTTATCTCACCGTTTCCAGCGCTTTTTGTGCACCTTAGGCTTGTCTGTGATGAAAAAATGAAGATTTCAACGAAAGTTGCTAAAAAAGGCTTATCTCACAGTTTCCAGCGCTTTTGTGCACCTTAGGCTTATCTGTGATGAAAAAATGAAGATTTCAACCACAGTTGCTAAAACAGGCTTATCTCACCGTTTCCAGCGCTTTTGTGCACCTTGTGCCATCTAGACTGAAAAAACCGTTCAGTTGCAACTTTTTCATTGGGGATTCCAAAACTTAAAATCATTTGTTTAAAGAATTCCTTTAGAGTTGAAACCAAGATTTCAAATTACCCTTTTTCATTATAAACATTCACTGTAAGCATGGTGAGTATCAAGCAATATGACTGCAGACCTTTTGAGAAAATACGTTGATGAGTGACCCTATTTTATTATGGCAGTCAAACAGCACTGATTTTCAGCTTTAGTCCATGAAACCTCCAAACATTAACCAAAAATGCAAAAAAAGGCTTATCTCACCGTTTCCAGCGCTTTTTGTGCATCTTAGGCTTATCTGTGATGAAAAAATGAAGATTTCAACCAAAGTTGCAAAAACAGGCTTATCTCACCGTTTCCAGCGCTTTTGTGCACCTTGGGCTTATCTGTGATGAAAAAATGAAGATTTCAACCAAAGTTGCTAAAATAGGCTTATCTCACCGTTTCCAGTGCTTTACTGCACCTTGTGCCATTTAGACTGAAAAAAACGTTCAGTTGCAACTTTTTCATTGGGGATTCCAAAACTTAAAATCATTTGTTTAAATAATTCCTTTAGAGTTGAAACCAAGATTTCAAATTACCCTTTTTCATTATAATCATCCACTGTAAGCATGGTCAGTATCAAGCAATAAGACTGCAGACCTTTTGAGAAAATACGTTGATGAGTGACCCTATTTTATTATGGCAGTCAAACAGCACTGATTTTCAGCTTTAGTCCATGAAACCTCCAAACATTAACCAAAGTTGCAAAAATAGGCTTATCTCACCGTTTCCAGCGCTTTTTGTGCACCTTAGGCTTGTCTGTGATGAAAAAATGAAAATTTCAACCAAAGTTGCTAAAACAGGCTTATCTCACCGTTTCCAGCGCGTTTCTGCACCTTGTGCCATTTAGACTGAAAAAACCGTTCAGTTGCAACTTTTTCATTGGCGATTCCAAAACTTAAAATCATATGTTTAAAGAATTCCTTTAGAGTTGAAACCAAGATTTCAAATTACCCTTTTTCATTATAAACATCCACTGTAAGCATTTTAAGTATCAAGTAATTTGACTGCAGACCATTTGAGAAAATAAGTTGATGAGTGACCCTATTTTATTATGGCATTCAAACAGCACTGATTTTCAGCTTTAGTCCATGAAACCTCCAAACATTAACCAAAGTTGCAAAAATAGGATTATCTCACCGTTTCCAGCGCTTTTCTGCACCTTGGGCTTATCTGTGATGAAAAAATGAAGATTTCAACCAAAGTTGCTAAAACAGGCTTATCTCACTGTTTCCAGCACTTTTGTGCACCTTGGGCTTATCTGTGATGAAAAAATGAAGATTTCAACCAAAGTTGCTAAAACAGGCTTATCTCACCGTTTCCAGCGCTTTTGTGCACCTTGGGCCATTTAGACTGAAAAAACCGTTCAGTTGCAACTTTTTCATTGGCGATTCCAAAACTTAAAATCATATGTTTAAAGAATTCCTTTAGAGTTGAAACCAAGATTTCAAATTAACCTTTTTCACTATAATCATCCACTGTAAGCATGTTAAGTATCAAGCAATAAGACTGCAGACCTTTTGAGAAAATACGTTGATGACTGACCCTATTTTATTATGGCAGTCAAACAGCACTGATTTTCAGCTTTAGTCCATGAAACCTCCAAACATTAACCAAAGTTGCAAAAAAAGGCTTATCTCACCGTTTCCAGCGCTTTTTGTGCATCTTAGGCTAATCTGTGATGAAAAAATGAAGATTTCAACCAAAGTTGCTAAAACAGGCTTATCTCACCGTTTCCAGCGCTTTTGTGCACCTTAGGCTTATCTGTGATGAAAAAATGAAGATTTCAACCAAAGTTGCTAAAATAGGCTTATCTCACCGTTTCTAGCGCTTTCCTGCACCTTGTGCCATTTAGACTGAAAAAAACGTTCCGTTGCAACTTTGTCATTGGGGATTCCAAAACTTAAAATCGTTTGTTTAAAGAATTCCTTTAGAGTTGAAACCAAGATTTCAAATTAACCTTTTTCACTATAAACATCCACTGTAAGCATGGTAAGTATCAAGTAATATGACTGCAGACCTTTTGAGAAAATACGTTGATTAGTGACCCTATTTCATTATGGCAGTCAAACAGCACTGATTTTCAGCTTTAGTCCATGAAACCTCCAAACATTAACCAAAGTTGCAAAAAGAGGCTTATCTCAGCGTATCCAGTGCTTTTTGTGCATCTTAGACTAATCTGTGATGAAAAAATGAAGATTTCAACCAAAGTTGCTAAAACAGGCTTATCTCACCGTTTCCAGCGCTTTTGTGCACCTTGGGCTTATCTGTGATGAAAAAATGAAGATTTCAACCAAAGTTGCTAAAATAGGCTTATCTCACCGTTTCCAGTGCTTTACTGCACCTTGTGCCATTTAGACTGAAAAAAACGTTCAGTTGCAACTTTTTCATTGGGGATTCCAAAACTTAAAATCATTTGTTTAAATAATTCCTTTAGAGTTGAAACCAAGATTTCAAATTACCCTTTTTCATTATAATCATCCACTGTAAGCATGGTCAGTATCAAGCAATAAGACTGCAGACCTTTTGAGAAAATACGTTGATGAGTGACCCTATTTTATTATGGCAGTCAAACAGCACTGATTTTCAGCTTTAGTCCATGAAACCTCCAAACATTAACCAAAGTTGCAAAAATAGGCTTATCTCACCGTTTCCAGCGCTTTTTGTGCACCTTAGGCTTGTCTGTGATGAAAAAATGAAAATTTCAACCAAAGTTGCTAAAACAGGCTTATCTCACCGTTTCCAGCGCGTTTCTGCACCTTGTGCCATTTAGACTGAAAAAACCGTTCAGTTGCAACTTTTTCATTGGCGATTCCAAAACTTAAAATCATATGTTTAAAGAATTCCTTTAGAGTTGAAACCAAGATTTCAAATTACCCTTTTTCATTATAAACATCCACTGTAAGCATTTTAAGTATCAAGTAATTTGACTGCAGACCATTTGAGAAAATAAGTTGATGAGTGACCCTATTTTATTATGGCATTCAAACAGCACTGATTTTCAGCTTTAGTCCATGAAACCTCCAAACATTAACCAAAGTTGCAAAAATAGGATTATCTCACCGTTTCCAGCGCTTTTCTGCACCTTGGGCTTATCTGTGATGAAAAAATGAAGATTTCAACCAAAGTTGCTAAAACAGGCTTATCTCACTGTTTCCAGCACTTTTGTGCACCTTGGGCTTATCTGTGATGAAAAAATGAAGATTTCAACCAAAGTTGCTAAAACAGGCTTATCTCACCGTTTCCAGCGCTTTTGTGCACCTTGGGCCATTTAGACTGAAAAAACCGTTCAGTTGCAACTTTTTCATTGGCGATTCCAAAACTTAAAATCATATGTTTAAAGAATTCCTTTAGAGTTGAAACCAAGATTTCAAATTAACCTTTTTCACTATAATCATCCACTGTAAGCATGTTAAGTATCAAGCAATAAGACTGCAGACCTTTTGAGAAAATACGTTGATGACTGACCCTATTTTATTATGGCAGTCAAACAGCACTGATTTTCAGCTTTAGTCCATGAAACCTCCAAACATTAACCAAAGTTGCAAAAAAAGGCTTATCTCACCGTTTCCAGCGCTTTTTGTGCATCTTAGGCTAATCTGTGATGAAAAAATGAAGATTTCAACCAAAGTTGCTAAAACAGGCTTATCTCACCGTTTCCAGCGCTTTTGTGCACCTTAGGCTTATCTGTGATGAAAAAATGAAGATTTCAACCAAAGTTGCTAAAATAGGCTTATCTCACCGTTTCCAGCGCTTTCCTGCACCTTGTGCCATTTAGACTGAAAAAAACGTTCCGTTGCAACTTTGTCATTGGGGATTCCAAAACTTAAAATCGTTTGTTTAAAGAATTCCTTTAGAGTTGAAACCAAGATTTCAAATTAACCTTTTTCACTATAAACATCCACTGTAAGCATGGTAAGTATCAAGTAATATGACTGCAGACCTTTTGAGAAAATACGTTGATTAGTGACCCTATTTCATTATGGCAGTCAAACAGCACTGATTTTCAGCTTTAGTCCATGAAACCTCCAAACATTAACCAAAGTTGCAAAAAGAGGCTTATCTCAGCGTATCCAGTGCTTTTTGTGCATCTTAGACTAATCTGTGATGAAAAAATGAAGATTTCAACCAAAGTTGCTAAAACAGGCTTATCTCACCGTTTCCAGCGCTTTTGTGCACCTTAGGCTTATCTGTGATGAAAAAATGAAGATTTCAACCAAAGTTGCTAAAATAGGCTTATCTCACCGTTTCCAGCGCTTTCCTGCACCTTGTGCCATTTAGACTGAAAAAAACGTTCCGTTGCAACTTTGTCATTGGGGATTCCAAAACTTAAAATCGTTTGTTTAAAGAATTCCTTTAGAGTTGAAACCAAGATTTCAAATTAACCTTTTTCACTATAAACATCCACTGTAAGCATGGTAAGTATCAAGTAATATGACTGCAGACCTTTTGAGAAAATACGTTGATTAGTGACCCTATTTCATTATGGCAGTCAAACAGCACTGATTTTCAGCTTTAGTCCATGAAACCTCCAAACATTAACCAAAGTTGCAAAAAGAGGCTTATCTCAGCGTATCCAGTGCTTTTTGTGCATCTTAGACTAATCTGTGATGAAAAAATGAAGATTTCAACCAAAGTTGCTAAAACAGGCTTATCTCACCGTTTCCAGCGCTTTTGTGCACCTTGGGCTTATTTGTGATGAAAAAATGAAGATTTCAACCAAAGTTGCTAAAACAGCCTTATCTCAACGTTTCCAGCGCTTTTCTGCACCTTGTTTCATTTAGACTGAAAAAAACGTTCAGTTGCAACTTTTTCATTGGGGATTCCAAAACTTAAAATCATTTGTTTAAAGAATTCCTTTAGAGTTGAAACCAACATATCAAATTACACTTTTTCATTATAAACATCCACTGTAAGCATGGTAAGTATCAAGTAATATGACTGCAGACCTTTTGAGAAAATGCGTTGATGAGTGACCCTATTTCATTATGGCAGTCAAACAGCACTGATTTTCAGCTTTAATCAATCAATCAATCAAATTTATTTGTATAGCCCATATTCACAAATTACAATTCATCTCATAGGGCTTTAACAGGGTGTGACATCCTCTGTCCTTAACCCTCAGCAAGAGTAAGGAAAAACTACAAAAAACCCTTTTAACAGGGTAAAAATATGTAGAAACCTCAGAGAGAGCCACATGTGAGGGATCCCTCTCCCAGGACGGACAGAAGTGCAATAGATGCCACGTGCAGGAGAACATCATCAATAATCAATGTCTCTAGCAGCATTGATGAAGCACAGTCCATGCTCAGCAACCATCTAGACCACGATCCACCATCCAGACCAGACGCCACTTCAGTCCTCAGTCACCGTCCACCGCCGCCCACCAGGAGGACCCATCACAAGCCACCACTGCGGTCCTGGTCCACCGCCCGTGCCCAATGCCAACGCGACACAGGGTCCGCCACCAGCACCACGATCAGCCCACATGACTCAGAATCCGCCACACTGGATCCAACACCGCGACCCCCGGTGCGCGATCCACAAACCGTAATCCATGGTGCGGCCACAGAGGCCCTGGATCTGCGGGTGATAAAGCAAAGGGATTCCGGGGAAGGGGGATAGGGATGGAGAAGAGGAAGGAGAAGCTGGAAAGAGAAGCTCCGTGTGTCATGTGTCATAAAATAGAACAAGTAACGTTCTGGCGCACTAATTAGCTCTAACTATAAGCTTTATCAAAAAGAAAGGTTTTGAGCCTACTTTTAAACGAACAGATGGTGACTGCCTCCCGAACTGAAAGTGGTAGATTATTCCACAGCCGAGGGGCTTGATGGCTAAAAGCTCTGGCTCCTACTCTACTTTTAGAGAATTTAGGGACGACAAGTAGGCTTGAATTCTGGGAGCGGAGTGCTCTAGTGGGTTTATAAGGTATTAACAGCTCTTTAAGGTATAAAGGCGCTATATTATTAAGGGCCTTGAAGGTTAGGAGGAGAATTTTAAATTCTATTCTAGATTTAACTGGAAGCCAGTGTAGCGATGCTAATATTGTAGAAATGTGCTCTCTTCTCTTTGTTCTCGTCAGGACACGTGCTGCAGCATTTTGGACAAGCTGTAGAGTCTTTAACGACTTCCTGCTGGAGCCTGATAATAATGAATTACAATAGTCCAGTCTCGATGTAACAAAGGCGTGGACTAGTTTTTCTGCATCTTTTTGTGAAAGGACATGTCTAATTTTTGAAATATTACGCAAGTGGAAAAAAGCGGTCCTAGAAATTTGTTTTAAGTGACTATTAAAGGATAAATCAGGATCGAAGATCACTCCCAAGTTCCTGACTGTTTCATTGGAAGCAAGGGCAATGTCGTCTAGCGCAGCTATATCATTAGATAATGCATCTCTAAGGTGTTTGGGGCCAAGTATTATAACCTCTGTTTTGTCTGAGTTTAATAAGAGAAAATTGCGGGTCATCCAGGTTTTTATGTCCTTGAGACATGTTCGAAGTTTAGTTAATTGATTACTTTGTTCAGGTTTTATTGACAAATATAACTGGGTGTCATCCGCATAGCAGTGGAAATTTACCGAGTGTGTCCTGATAATGTTTCCTAGTGGAAGCATATATAATGAGAATAAAATTGGGCCGAGCACAGAGCCCTGTGGAACACCATGATTAACTTTGGTGCGCACAGATGACTCATCATTAATTTGCACAAATTGGGAGCGATCAGAAAAATACGATTTAAACCAGTTAAGGGCGGTTCCATTAATGTTAATTAACTGTTTTAGTCTTTGTAATAAAATTTGATGGTCAATTGTGTCGAATGCTGCACTGAGATCTAACAGAACGAGGACAGACACAAGTCCCTGATCTGAGGCTATTAAAAGGTCATTAGTGACTTTTGCCAAGGCTGTCTCTGTACTGTGATTGGCTCTAAACCCCGATTGAAAGTCTTCATATATATTATTTTCCTGGAGAAACTCACACAGCTGATTGGCTACCACTTTTTCTAAGATTTTAGAAATGAAGGAGAGGTTAGATATTGGTCTGTAATTGGCTAAAACCTCTGGGTCTAGGGTGGGTTTTTTGAGTAGGGGTTTGATGACAGCTATTTTAAAAGACTGTGGTACATAACCTGATGATAATGACAGATTGATAATGTTAAGTAACGAACTATCAATTAGGGGCAGAATGTCTTTAAGTAAGTTGGTAGGAATGGGATCTAAGATACAGGTTGTTGGTTTAGAACCTGAGATTAATTTGGTAAACTGATCACGGGTGATCAGAGAGAAGCTGTCTAAGTAATGGGTAGGATTCTCAGCCGTTTCTGAGATCTCTGTTGTTGGGAGGGTATTAGTGCCAATTGAGGGCAGGAGATGGTTGATTTTATTTCTAATAGTTTGAATTTTATCATTAAAAAAGGTCATAAAGATATTGCTATTTAGGGATGGAGGAATACTGGGTTCGGTGGAGGTGTGACTCTCTGTCAGCCTGGCTACAGTGCAGAAGAGAAACCTGGGGTTATTTTTATTCTCTTCTATTAGTTTTGAATAGTAGGCGGCTCTTACTTTGTGGAGAGCCTTTTTATATTCTTTAACACTATTCTTCCAGTCTATGAGGTTTTCAACATTGTTGCTGGAGCGCCACTTCCTTTCTAGTTTTCTTGATAATTGTTTTAACTCATTTGTCTGGGAATTATACCACGGAGCTAATTTACTATGTTTGACATTTTTCTTTTTTAGAGGCGCTATTGAGTCTAATGTTAATCGTAATGAGTCTGCAGAGCTATCGACGAGGTGGTCGATCTCAATGGAGCTCAGGGTTTTAAAGAATTTGTTGTTTATATCTACTGCTAATACGGGTTTAAATGTAATTGGGATTATTTCCTTAAATTTAGCTACAGCACTATCAGGTAGACATCTAGAAAATGAATTTTTTATTAGTGGCATATATTCAGTTATTGAAAAATCAAAGGTTATTAAATTATGGTCTGATAGAACTGGATTGCGCGGAAGTACTGTTAAATTTTCAATTGCGACACCGTACGATAATACAAGGTCAAGTGTGTGGTTACCACAATGAGTAGGTTTGTGCACACACTGACTGAAACCAATAGAGTCTAGTATTGAAATAAATGCTACGCTAAGGCAATCTTTATTATTATCAACATGAATATTAAAGTCACCAACAATAATAATTTTATCGGTCTTTAGGACTAAGTTTGATAAAAACTCAGGGAATTCCTTTAAAAATTCAGTATAAGCCCTGGGAGCACGGTAAACTACGGCAAATATGATTGGCTGTTGGTGGTTCCTTGATTGGCGTGGAAGACTAAGAACCAGACATTCAAATGACTTGTAGCTGAGTTTAGGTTTAGGATTAATTGATAGACTGGAGTTAAAAATAGCAGCAACTCCACCTCCTCGCCCAATTTCTCTAGGAACCTGTGAATTGATATGACTGGGGGGAGTAGATTCATTTAGACTGACATAATCATCAGGATGCAGCCACGTCTCAGTGAGGGACAATAAATCTATGTTGTAATCAGAGACTATTTCATTAACTAAAAGAGCCTTTTTTTCCAGTGATCTAATGTTTAAAAGACCACATTTAAAAGTCTGGGTTTCCTGTATTGTTTCAGAGGTTGTTTTAATTTGTATTAAATTTTTAGTCCATGAAACCTCCAAACATTAACCAAAGTTGCAAAAATAGGCTTATCTCACCGTTTCCAGCGCTTTTTGTGCACCTTAGGCTTGTCTGTGATGAAAAAATGAAGATTTCAACGAAAGTTGCTAAAAAAGGCTTATCTCACAGTTTCCAGCGCTTTTGTGCACCTTAGGCTTATCTGTGATGAAAAAATGAAGATTTCAACCACAGTTGCTAAAACAGGCTTATCTCACCGTTTCCAGCGCTTTTGTGCACCTTGTGCCATCTAGACTGAAAAAACCGTTCAGTTGCAACTTTTTCATTGGGGATTCCAAAACTTAAAATCATTTGTTTAAAGAATTCCTTTAGAGTTGAAACCAAGATTTCAAATTACCCTTTTTCATTATAAACATTCACTGTAAGCATGGTGAGTATCAAGCAATATGACTGCAGACCTTTTGAGAAAATACGTTGATGAGTGACCCTATTTTATTATGGCAGTCAAACAGCACTGATTTTCAGCTTTAGTCCATGAAACCTCCAAACATTAACCAAAAATGCAAAAAAAGGCTTATCTCACCGTTTCCAGCGCTTTTTGTGCATCTTAGGCTTATCTGTGATGAAAAAATGAAGATTTCAACCAAAGTTGCAAAAACAGGCTTATCTCACCGTTTCCAGCGCTTTTGTGCACCTTGGGCTTATCTGTGATGAAAAAATGAAGATTTCAACCAAAGTTGCTAAAATAGGCTTATCTCACCGTTTCCAGTGCTTTACTGCACCTTGTGCCATTTAGACTGAAAAAAACGTTCAGTTGCAACTTTTTCATTGGGGATTCCAAAACTTAAAATCATTTGTTTAAATAATTCCTTTAGAGTTGAAACCAAGATTTCAAATTACCCTTTTTCATTATAATCATCCACTGTAAGCATGGTCAGTATCAAGCAATAAGACTGCAGACCTTTTGAGAAAATACGTTGATGAGTGACCCTATTTTATTATGGCAGTCAAACAGCACTGATTTTCAGCTTTAGTCCATGAAACCTCCAAACATTAACCAAAGTTGCAAACATAGGCTTATCTCACCGTTTCCAGCGCTTTTTGTGCACCTTAGGCTTGTCTGTGATGAAAAAATGAAAATTTCAACCAAAGTTGCTAAAATAGGCTTATCTCACCGTTTCCAGTGCTTTACTGCACCTTGTGCCATTTAGACTGAAAAAAACGTTCAGTTGCAACTTTTTCATTGGGGATTCCAAAACTTAAAATCATTTGTTTAAATAATTCCTTTAGAGTTGAAACCAAGATTTCAAATTACCCTTTTTCATTATAATCATCCACTGTAAGCATGGTCAGTATCAAGCAATAAGACTGCAGACCTTTTGAGAAAATACGTTGATGAGTGACCCTATTTTATTATGGCAGTCAAACAGCACTGATTTTCAGCTTTAGTCCATGAAACCTCCAAACATTAACCAAAGTTGCAAAAATAGGCTTATCTCACCGTTTCCAGCGCTTTTTGTGCACCTTAGGCTTGTCTGTGATGAAAAAATGAAAATTTCAACCAAAGTTGCTAAAACAGGCTTATCTCACCGTTTCCAGCGCGTTTCTGCACCTTGTGCCATTTAGACTGAAAAAACCGTTCAGTTGCAACTTTTTCATTGGCGATTCCAAAACTTAAAATCATATGTTTAAAGAATTCCTTTAGAGTTGAAACCAAGATTTCAAATTACCCTTTTTCATTATAAACATCCACTGTAAGCATTTTAAGTATCAAGTAATTTGACTGCAGACCATTTGAGAAAATAAGTTGATGAGTGACCCTATTTTATTATGGCATTCAAACAGCACTGATTTTCAGCTTTAGTCCATGAAACCTCCAAACATTAACCAAAGTTGCAAAAATAGGATTATCTCACCGTTTCCAGCGCTTTTCTGCACCTTGGGCTTATCTGTGATGAAAAAATGAAGATTTCAACCAAAGTTGCTAAAACAGGCTTATCTCACTGTTTCCAGCACTTTTGTGCACCTTGGGCTTATCTGTGATGAAAAAATGAAGATTTCAACCAAAGTTGCTAAAACAGGCTTATCTCACCGTTTCCAGCGCTTTTGTGCACCTTGGGCCATTTAGACTGAAAAAACCGTTCAGTTGCAACTTTTTCATTGGCGATTCCAAAACTTAAAATCATATGTTTAAAGAATTCCTTTAGAGTTGAAACCAAGATTTCAAATTAACCTTTTTCACTATAATCATCCACTGTAAGCATGTTAAGTATCAAGCAATAAGACTGCAGACCTTTTGAGAAAATACGTTGATGACTGACCCTATTTTATTATGGCAGTCAAACAGCACTGATTTTCAGCTTTAGTCCATGAAACCTCCAAACATTAACCAAAGTTGCAAAAAAAGGCTTATCTCACCGTTTCCAGCGCTTTTTGTGCATCTTAGGCTAATCTGTGATGAAAAAATGAAGATTTCAACCAAAGTTGCTAAAACAGGCTTATCTCACCGTTTCCAGCGCTTTTGTGCACCTTAGGCTTATCTGTGATGAAAAAATGAAGATTTCAACCAAAGTTGCTAAAATAGGCTTATCTCACCGTTTCCAGCGCTTTCCTGCACCTTGTGCCATTTAGACTGAAAAAAACGTTCCGTTGCAACTTTGTCATTGGGGATTCCAAAACTTAAAATCGTTTGTTTAAAGAATTCCTTTAGAGTTGAAACCAAGATTTCAAATTAACCTTTTTCACTATAAACATCCACTGTAAGCATGGTAAGTATCAAGTAATATGACTGCAGACCTTTTGAGAAAATACGTTGATTAGTGACCCTATTTCATTATGGCAGTCAAACAGCACTGATTTTCAGCTTTAGTCCATGAAACCTCCAAACATTAACCAAAGTTGCAAAAAGAGGCTTATCTCAGCGTATCCAGTGCTTTTTGTGCATCTTAGACTAATCTGTGATGAAAAAATGAAGATTTCAACCAAAGTTGCTAAAACAGGCTTATCTCACCGTTTCCAGCGCTTTTGTGCACCTTGGGCTTATTTGTGATGAAAAAATGAAGATTTCAACCAAAGTTGCTAAAACAGCCTTATCTCAACGTTTCCAGCGCTTTTCTGCACCTTGTTTCATTTAGACTGAAAAAAACGTTCAGTTGCAACTTTTTCATTGGGGATTCCAAAACTTAAAATCATTTGTTTAAAGAATTCCTTTAGAGTTGAAACCAACATATCAAATTACACTTTTTCATTATAAACATCCACTGTAAGCATGGTAAGTATCAAGTAATATGACTGCAGACCTTTTGAGAAAATGCGTTGATGAGTGACCCTATTTCATTATGGCAGTCAAACAGCACTGATTTTCAGCTTTAATCAATCAATCAATCAAATTTATTTGTATAGCCCATATTCACAAATTACAATTCATCTCATAGGGCTTTAACAGGGTGTGACATCCTCTGTCCTTAACCCTCAGCAAGAGTAAGGAAAAACTACAAAAAACCCTTTTAACAGGGTAAAAATATGTAGAAACCTCAGAGAGAGCCACATGTGAGGGATCCCTCTCCCAGGACGGACAGAAGTGCAATAGATGCCACGTGCAGGAGAACATCATCAATAATCAATGTCTCTAGCAGCATTGATGAAGCACAGTCCATGCTCAGCAACCATCTAGACCACGATCCACCATCCAGACCAGACGCCACTTCAGTCCTCAGTCACCGTCCACCGCCGCCCACCAGGAGGACCCATCACAAGCCACCACTGCGGTCCTGGTCCACCGCCCGTGCCCAATGCCAACGCGACACAGGGTCCGCCACCAGCACCACGATCAGCCCACATGACTCAGAATCCGCCACACTGGATCCAACACCGCGACCCCCGGTGCGCGATCCACAAACCGTAATCCATGGTGCGGCCACAGAGGCCCTGGATCTGCGGGTGATAAAGCAAAGGGATTCCGGGGAAGGGGGATAGGGATGGAGAAGAGGAAGGAGAAGCTGGAAAGAGAAGCTCCGTGTGTCATGTGTCATAAAATAGAACAAGTAACGTTCTGGCGCACTAATTAGCTCTAACTATAAGCTTTATCAAAAAGAAAGGTTTTGAGCCTACTTTTAAACGAACAGATGGTGACTGCCTCCCGAACTGAAAGTGGTAGATTATTCCACAGCCGAGGGGCTTGATGGCTAAAAGCTCTGGCTCCTACTCTACTTTTAGAGAATTTAGGGACGACAAGTAGGCTTGAATTCTGGGAGCGGAGTGCTCTAGTGGGTTTATAAGGTATTAACAGCTCTTTAAGGTATAAAGGCGCTATATTATTAAGGGCCTTGAAGGTTAGGAGGAGAATTTTAAATTCTATTCTAGATTTAACTGGAAGCCAGTGTAGCGATGCTAATATTGTAGAAATGTGCTCTCTTCTCTTTGTTCTCGTCAGGACACGTGCTGCAGCATTTTGGACAAGCTGTAGAGTCTTTAACGACTTCCTGCTGGAGCCTGATAATAATGAATTACAATAGTCCAGTCTCGATGTAACAAAGGCGTGGACTAGTTTTTCTGCATCTTTTTGTGAAAGGACATGTCTAATTTTTGAAATATTACGCAAGTGGAAAAAAGCGGTCCTAGAAATTTGTTTTAAGTGACTATTAAAGGATAAATCAGGATCGAAGATCACTCCCAAGTTCCTGACTGTTTCATTGGAAGCAAGGGCAATGTCGTCTAGCGCAGCTATATCATTAGATAATGCATCTCTAAGGTGTTTGGGGCCAAGTATTATAACCTCTGTTTTGTCTGAGTTTAATAAGAGAAAATTGCGGGTCATCCAGGTTTTTATGTCCTTGAGACATGTTCGAAGTTTAGTTAATTGATTACTTTGTTCAGGTTTTATTGACAAATATAACTGGGTGTCATCCGCATAGCAGTGGAAATTTACCGAGTGTGTCCTGATAATGTTTCCTAGTGGAAGCATATATAATGAGAATAAAATTGGGCCGAGCACAGAGCCCTGTGGAACACCATGATTAACTTTGGTGCGCACAGATGACTCATCATTAATTTGCACAAATTGGGAGCGATCAGAAAAATACGATTTAAACCAGTTAAGGGCGGTTCCATTAATGTTAATTAACTGTTTTAGTCTTTGTAATAAAATTTGATGGTCAATTGTGTCGAATGCTGCACTGAGATCTAACAGAACGAGGACAGACACAAGTCCCTGATCTGAGGCTATTAAAAGGTCATTAGTGACTTTTGCCAAGGCTGTCTCTGTACTGTGATTGGCTCTAAACCCCGATTGAAAGTCTTCATATATATTATTTTCCTGGAGAAACTCACACAGCTGATTGGCTACCACTTTTTCTAAGATTTTAGAAATGAAGGAGAGGTTAGATATTGGTCTGTAATTGGCTAAAACCTCTGGGTCTAGGGTGGGTTTTTTGAGTAGGGGTTTGATGACAGCTATTTTAAAAGACTGTGGTACATAACCTGATGATAATGACAGATTGATAATGTTAAGTAACGAACTATCAATTAGGGGCAGAATGTCTTTAAGTAAGTTGGTAGGAATGGGATCTAAGATACAGGTTGTTGGTTTAGAACCTGAGATTAATTTGGTAAACTGATCACGGGTGATCAGAGAGAAGCTGTCTAAGTAATGGGTAGGATTCTCAGCCGTTTCTGAGATCTCTGTTGTTGGGAGGGTATTAGTGCCAATTGAGGGCAGGAGATGGTTGATTTTATTTCTAATAGTTTGAATTTTATCATTAAAAAAGGTCATAAAGATATTGCTATTTAGGGATGGAGGAATACTGGGTTCGGTGGAGGTGTGACTCTCTGTCAGCCTGGCTACAGTGCAGAAGAGAAACCTGGGGTTATTTTTATTCTCTTCTATTAGTTTTGAATAGTAGGCGGCTCTTACTTTGTGGAGAGCCTTTTTATATTCTTTAACACTATTCTTCCAGTCTATGAGGTTTTCAACATTGTTGCTGGAGCGCCACTTCCTTTCTAGTTTTCTTGATAATTGTTTTAACTCATTTGTCTGGGAATTATACCACGGAGCTAATTTACTATGTTTGACATTTTTCTTTTTTAGAGGCGCTATTGAGTCTAATGTTAATCGTAATGAGTCTGCAGAGCTATCGACGAGGTGGTCGATCTCAATGGAGCTCAGGGTTTTAAAGAATTTGTTGTTTATATCTACTGCTAATACGGGTTTAAATGTAATTGGGATTATTTCCTTAAATTTAGCTACAGCACTATCAGGTAGACATCTAGAAAATGAATTTTTTATTAGTGGCATATATTCAGTTATTGAAAAATCAAAGGTTATTAAATTATGGTCTGATAGAACTGGATTGCGCGGAAGTACTGTTAAATTTTCAATTGCGACACCGTACGATAATACAAGGTCAAGTGTGTGGTTACCACAATGAGTAGGTTTGTGCACACACTGACTGAAACCAATAGAGTCTAGTATTGAAATAAATGCTACGCTAAGGCAATCTTTATTATTATCAACATGAATATTAAAGTCACCAACAATAATAATTTTATCGGTCTTTAGGACTAAGTTTGATAAAAACTCAGGGAATTCCTTTAAAAATTCAGTATAAGCCCTGGGAGCACGGTAAACTACGGCAAATATGATTGGCTGTTGGTGGTTCCTTGATTGGCGTGGAAGACTAAGAACCAGACATTCAAATGACTTGTAGCTGAGTTTAGGTTTAGGATTAATTGATAGACTGGAGTTAAAAATAGCAGCAACTCCACCTCCTCGCCCAATTTCTCTAGGAACCTGTGAATTGATATGACTGGGGGGAGTAGATTCATTTAGACTGACATAATCATCAGGATGCAGCCACGTCTCAGTGAGGGACAATAAATCTATGTTGTAATCAGAGACTATTTCATTAACTAAAAGAGCCTTTTTTTCCAGTGATCTAATGTTTAAAAGACCACATTTAAAAGTCTGGGTTTCCTGTATTGTTTCAGAGGTTGTTTTAATTTGTATTAAATTTTTAGTCCATGAAACCTCCAAACATTAACCAAAGTTGCAAAAATAGGCTTATCTCACCGTTTCCAGCGCTTTTTGTGCACCTTAGGCTTGTCTGTGATGAAAAAATGAAGATTTCAACGAAAGTTGCTAAAAAAGGCTTATCACACAGTTTCCAGCGCTTTTGTGCACCTTAGGCTTATCTGTGATGAAAAAATGAAGATTTCAACCACAGTTGCTAAAACAGGCTTATCTCACCGTTTCCAGCGCTTTTGTGCACCTTGTGCCATTTAGACTGAAAAAACCGTTCAGTTGCAACTTTTTCATTGGGGATTCCAAAACTTAAAATCATTTGTTTAAAGAATTCCTTTAGAGTTGAAACCAAGATTTCAAATTACCCTTTTTCATTATAAACATTCACTGTAAGCATGGTGAGTATCAAGCAATATGACTGCAGACCTTTTGAGAAAATACGTTGATGAGTGACCCTATTTTATTATGGCAGTCAAACAGCACTGATTTTCAGCTTTAGTCCATGAAACCTCCAAACATTAACCAAAAATGCAAAAAAAGGCTTATCTCACCGTTTCCAGCGCTTTTTGTGCATCTTAGGCTTATCTGTGATGAAAAAATGAAGATTTCAACCAAAGTTGCAAAAACAGGCTTATCTCACCGTTTCCAGCGCTTTTGTGCACCTTGGGCTTATCTGTGATGAAAAAATGAAGATTTCAACCAAAGTTGCTAAAATAGGCTTATCTCACCGTTTCCAGTGCTTTACTGCACCTTGTGCCATTTAGACTGAAAAAAACGTTCAGTTGCAACTTTTTCATTGGGGATTCCAAAACTTAAAATCATTTGTTTAAATAATTCCTTTAGAGTTGAAACCAAGATTTCAAATTACCCTTTTTCATTATAATCATCCACTGTAAGCATGGTCAGTATCAAGCAATAAGACTGCAGACCTTTTGAGAAAATACGTTGATGAGTGACCCTATTTTATTATGGCAGTCAAACAGCACTGATTTTCAGCTTTAGTCCATGAAACCTCCAAACATTAACCAAAGTTGCTAAAACAGGCTTATCTCACCGTTTCCAGCGCGTTTCTGCACCTTGTGCCATTTAGACTGAAAAAACCGTTCAGTTGCAACTTTTTCATTGGCGATTCCAAAACTTAAAATCATATGTTTAAAGAATTCCTTTAGAGTTGAAACCAAGATTTCAAATGTCCCTTTTTCATTATAAACATCCACTGTAAGCATTTTAAGTATCAAGTAATTTGACTGCAGACCATTTGAGAAAATAAGTTGATGAGTGACCCTATTTTATTATGGCATTCAAACAGCACTGATTTTCAGCTTTAGTCCATGAAACCTCCAAACATTAACCAAAGTTGCAAAAATAGGATTATCTCACCGTTTCCAGCGCTTTTCTGCACCTTGGGCTTATCTGTGATGAAAAAATGAAGATTTCAACCAAAGTTGCTAAAACAGGCTTATCTCACTGTTTCCAGCACTTTTGTGCACCTTGGGCTTATCTGTGATGAAAAAATGAAGATTTCAACCAAAGTTGCTAAAACAGGCTTATCTCACCGTTTCCAGCGCTTTTGTGCACCTTGGGCCATTTAGACTGAAAAAACCGTTCAGTTGCAACTTTTTCATTGGCGATTCCAAAACTTAAAATCATATGTTTAAAGAATTCCTTTAGAGTTGAAACCAAGATTTCAAATTAACCTTTTTCACTATAATCATCCACTGTAAGCATGTTAAGTATCAAGCAATAAGACTGCAGACCTTTTGAGAAAATACGTTGATGACTGACCCTATTTTATTATGGCATTCAAACAGCACTGATTTTCAGCTTTAGTCCATGAAACCTCCAAACATTAACCAAAGTTGCAAAAATAGGATTATCTCACCGTTTCCAGCGCTTTTCTGCACCTTGGGCTTATCTGGGATGAAAAAATGAAGATTTCAACCAAAGTTGCTAAAACAGGCTTATCTCACTGTTTCCAGCACTTTTGTGCACCTTGGGCTTATCTGTGATGAAAAAATGAAGATTTCAACCAAAGTTGCTAAAACAGGCTTATCTCACCGTTTCCAGCGCTTTTGTGCACCTTGGGCCATTTAGACTGAAAAAACCGTTCAGTTGCAACTTTTTCATTGGCGATTCCAAAACTTAAAATCATATGTTTAAAGAATTCCTTTAGAGTTGAAACCAAGATTTCAAATTAACCTTTTTCACTATAATCATCCACTGTAAGCATGTTAAGTATCAAGCAATAAGACTGCAGACCTTTTGAGAAAATACGTTGATGACTGACCCTATTTTATTATGGCAGTCAAACAGCACTGATTTTCAGCTTTAGTCCATGAAACCTCCAAACATTAACCAAAGTTGCAAAAAAAGGCTTATCTCACCGTTTCCAGCGCTTTTTGTGCATCTTAGGCTAATCTGTGATGAAAAAATGAAGATTTCAACCAAAGTTGCTAAAACAGGCTTATCTCACCGTTTCCAGCGCTTTTGTGCACCTTAGGCTTATCTGTGATGAAAAAATGAAGATTTCAACCAAAGTTGCTAAAATAGGCTTATCTCACCGTTTCCAGCGCTTTCCTGCACCTTGTGCCATTTAGACTGAAAAAAACGTTCCGTTGCAACTTTTTCATTGGCGATTCCAAAACTTAAAATCGTTTGTTTAAAGAATTCCTTTAGAGTTGAAACCAAGATTTCAAATTAACCTTTTTCACTATAAACATCCACTGTAAGCATGGTAAGTATCAAGTAATATGACTGCAGACCTTTTGAGAAAATACGTTGATTAGTGACCCTATTTCATTATGGCAGTCAAACAGCACTGATTTTCAGCTTTAGTCCATGAAACCTCCAAACATTAACCAAAGTTGCAAAAAGAGGCTTATCTCAGCGTATCCAGTGCTTTTTGTGCATCTTAGACTAATCTGTGATGAAAAAATGAAGATTTCAACCAAAGTTGCTAAAACAGGCTTATCTCACCGTTTCCAGCGCTTTTGTGCACCTTAGGCTGATCTGTGATGAAAAAATGAAAATTTCAACCAAAGTTGCTAAAACAGGCTTATCTCACCGTTTCCAGCGCGTTTCTGCACCTTGTGCCATTTAGACTGAAAAAAACGTTCAGTTGCAACTTTTTCATTGGCGATTCCAAAACTTAAAATCATATGTTTAAAGAATTCCTTTAGAGTTGAAACCAAGATTTCAAATGTCCCTTTTTCATTATAAACATCCACTGTAAGCATTTTAAGTATCAAGTAATTTGACTGCAGACCATTTGAGAAAATAAGTTGATGAGTGACCCTATTTTATTATGGCATTCAAACAGCACTGATTTTCAGCTTTAGTCCATGAAACCTCCAAACATTAACCAAAGTTGCAAAAATAGGATTATCTCACCGTTTCCAGCGCTTTTCTGCACCTTGGGCTTATCTGTGATGAAAAAATGAAGATTTCAACCAAAGTTGCTAAAACAGGCTTATCTCACTGTTTCCAGCACTTTTGTGCACCTTGGGCTTATCTGTGATGAAAAAATGAAGATTTCAACCAAAGTTGCTAAAACAGGCTTATCTCACCGTTTCCAGCGCTTTTGTGCACCTTGGGCCATTTAGACTGAAAAAACCGTTCAGTTGCAACTTTTTCATTGGCGATTCCAAAACTTAAAATCATATGTTTAAAGAATTCCTTTAGAGTTGAAACCAAGATTTCAAATTAACCTTTTTCACTATAATCATCCACTGTAAGCATGTTAAGTATCAAGCAATAAGACTGCAGACCTTTTGAGAAAATACGTTGATGACTGACCCTATTTTATTATGGCAGTCAAACAGCACTGATTTTCAGCTTTAGTCCATGAAACCTCCAAACATTAACCAAAGTTGCAAAAAAAGGCTTATCTCACCGTTTCCAGCGCTTTTTGTGCATCTTAGGCTAATCTGTGATGAAAAAATGAAGATTTCAACCAAAGTTGCTAAAACAGGCTTATCTCACCGTTTCCAGCGCTTTTGTGCACCTTAGGCTTATCTGTGATGAAAAAATGAAGATTTCAACCAAAGTTGCTAAAATAGGCTTATCTCACCGTTTCCAGCGCTTTCCTGCACCTTGTGCCATTTAGACTGAAAAAAACGTTCCGTTGCAACTTTGTCATTGGGGATTCCAAAACTTAAAATCGTTTGTTTAAAGAATTCCTTTAGAGTTGAAACCAAGATTTCAAATTAACCTTTTTCACTATAAACATCCACTGTAAGCATGGTAAGTATCAAGTAATATGACTGTAGACCTTTTGAGAAAATATGTTGATTAGTGACCCTATTTCATTATGGCAGTCAAACAGCACTGATTTTCAGCTTTAGTCCATGAAACCTCCAAACATTAACAAAAGTTGCAAAAATAGGCTTATCTCAGCGTATCCAGTGCTTTTTGTGCATCTTAGACTAATCTGTGATAAAAAAATGAAGATTTCAACCAAAGTTTCTAAAACAGGCTTATCTCACCGTTTCCAGCACTTTTGTGCACCTTGGGCTTATCTGTGATGAAAAAATGAAGATTTCAACCAAAGTTGCTAAAACAGGCTTATCTCACCGTTTCCAGCGCTTTTGTGCACCGTAGGCTGATCTGTGATGAAAAAATGATGATTTCAACCAAAGTTGCTAAAAAAGGGTTCTCTCACCGTTTCCAGCGCTTTTCTGCACCTTGTGCCATTTAGACTGAAAAAAACGTTTAGTTGCAACTTTTTCATTGGGGATTCCAAAACTTAAAATCGTTTGTTTAAAGAATTCCTTTAGAGTTGAAACCAAGATTTCAAATGACCCTTTTTCATTATAAACATCCATTGTAAGCATTTTAAGTATCAAGTAATTTGACTGCAGACCATTTGAGAAAATAAGTTGATGAGTGACCCTATTTCATTATGGCAGTCAAACAGCACTGATTTTCAGCTTTAGTCCATGAAACCTCCAAACATTAACCAAAGTTGCAAAAATAGGCTTATCTCACCGTTTCCAGCGCTTTTGTGCACCTTAGGATTATCTGTGATGAAAAAATGAAGATTTCAACCAAAGTTTCTAAAACAGGCTTATCTCACCGTTTCCAGCGCTTTTGTGCACCTTAGGCTTATCTGTGATTAAAAAATGAAGATTTCAACCAAAGTGCTAAAATAGGCTTATCTCAGCGTTTCCAGTGCTTTTTGTGCATCTTAGGCTTATCTGTGATGAAAAAATGAAGATTTCAACCAAAGTTGCTAAAATAGGCTTATCTCACCGTTTCCAGCGCTTTTCTGCACCTTGTGCCATTTAGACTGAAAAAAACGTTCCGGTGCAACTTTGTCATTGGGGATTCCAAAACTTAAAATCGTTTGTTTAAAGATTTCCTTTAGAGTTGAAAGCAAGATTTCAAATTAACCTTTTTCACTATAAACATCCACTGTAAGCATGGTAAGTATCAAGTAATATGACTGCAGACCTTTTGAGAAAATACGTTGATTAGTGACCCTATTTCATTATGGCAGTCAAACAGCACTGATTTTCAGCTTTAGTCCATGAAACCTCCAAACATTGACCAAAGTTGCAAAAATAGGATTATCTCACCGTTTCCAGCGCTTTTCTGCACCTTGGGCTTATCTGTGATGAAAAAATGAAGATTTCAACCAAAGTTGCTAAAACAGGCTTATCTCACCATTTCCAGCGCTTTTGTGCACCTTGTGCCATTTAGACTGAAAAAAACGTTCACTTGCAACTTTTTCATTGGGGATTCCAAAACTTAAAATCATTTGTTTAAAGAATTCCTTTAGAGTTGAAACCAAGATTTCAAATTACCCCTTTTCATTATAAACATCCACTGTAAGCATGTTAAGTATCAAGTAATTTGACTGCAGACCTTTTGAGAAAATACGTTGATGAGTGACCCTATTTCATTATGGCAGTCAAACAGCACTGATTTTCAGCTTTAGTCCATGAAACCTCCAAACATTAACCAAAGTTGCTAAAATAGGCTTCTCTCACCGTTTCCAGCGCTTTTTGTGCACCTTAGGCTTATCTGTGATGAAAAAATGAAGATTTCAACCAAAGTTGCTAAAACAGGCTTATCTCACCGTTTCCAGTGCTTTTGTGCACCTTAGGCTTATCTGTGATGCAAAAATGAAGATTTCAACCATAGTTGCAAAAATAGGCTTATCTCACCGTTTCCAGCGCTTTTGTGCACCTTGTGCCATTTAGACTGAGAAAAAGGTTCAGTTGAAACTTTTTCATTGGGGATTCCAAAACTTAAAATCATTTGTTTAAAGAATTCCTTTAGAGATGAAACCAAGATTGCTTCGTAAGCACTTTTTACATCACTTTTTGAAATCCTTTTCATGTCCATGACCAATAAGTATAGTTGTCTATAAAATATAAAAGGTGGTGTCTGTGGCCTGTCACAGGACCGTAATTAATAGGACCAATCAGTTTGACATAACAAGCCTCCATCCTGCTCATGTGGTGTTATCCAAGTGTCGAGCCCCGACATTCAAACTCAACTCGACACTGCATCATTTACACCATCTTGTCATTTATAGTCTAACACACAAGCTCAGGCCTTACATTTACACCTATGATACTATGTTTACAACATTTGATTCATATCACGACATTGTGAGTTATTTACTAAGTCAGACAGTCAAGACTTTCTCTTACCATTTATCAGTTAGATGAACTTCATCCACGACGATAGCTATTACGTTGGCTTGACAAACATCGGAGCCTAGCTTGTCCCTCCACTTCTTGTTCAGCAGTCAGGATTCCGGGCAGTCAGGATTCGATCTACAAATGCCTTGATCTTATTTCTCAGTTCCTCTTTCAAAATGAATGCGCTGTCGATGTCTTCTAAAACAGACTCAATGGCAGCATCTACACATCTCAGCTCTTCAGCGGCAGGTATGTTAGATGAAAACGAATTCAACCCAAGCGCTCTTTGGTGATGTTGTTGATTACGTCACTGTTGATCATCCGTCGATCATCATATAAAGCCAGCCCTGACAATTTGATTGGTCTGAACAGCTCTGTTCGGCCATAGTTTCTCCCCAACGGAGCAATGCCAGACCGAACTTCCCGACCTCAAATGTTGTGGGCGGGGCTAAGTTCGTCTGGCATCCAGGCTACCTGTGGGTTTGGCATTAGCATTGATAATTCTGCTAACATCGCTCCCTCCGGTAGTGGATATTTAGGATTAAACATTAATGATGTCTTAAATGGCCAGTTACTACAATTGTATTGGATTTAGCTTTACAGTGTCAGGCCTGAAACAAGTGCCCCTTCAAACAGAGCTGCAATCGTTAGTGGTCGAAATCTCCAACAACTTGTGGGGCAGAACTTCAAGGAGCCGTCGGGAGAAACTTCACCATCATCAGCAGTTGTTACTAGAACCCGGTACGTCCTCATTAATTGTCATTGTAAATAGACGCGACAAAAATGCAACATGGTTGAGATCTTAGATAAACCAATGCTATAGCTTGAGGTTACTAAATTGATAAACGTTTGGTATCGTCTATGCTAATGCAGGTGAAATAAATCCCCAAATGCTCACAACATGTTTTACCGCTTTCCCGCCGGACTGTGGCACAATGACACTTGCCATTCTTCAGCAATACACCTCGGCATGTGTAACAATGGGCATTGACCAAGTCTGCGGGTGCTTGGTGGAAAGTGTGTGGAATAAGTTTAATTATCAGAAAGTCAAATCAAGCAGTAGAACAATGTCTTGTGGGCCTGTAATCTGTATTATTCACATTCTGATATTTGAGTGTTTTAAAGCAGTATATGTTACAGTTGTCAGGATTCAGAGTAAGTTCCATCTGATCTTGCATTTTGTGTAAAATTTCAGACTAAGACTAACGGCACTATGAGTTGTAGTTACCAGAGTGTGCCAGCAGAGGGAGTAGAGCGTTGTTCCAGGGCACATAACACTTTCTCCAAAGTGACAACAGGTATGAGCAGCAGAGGATTGTCTCTGTGCATTTTCATATAACTACTCTCTTTTCAGGACTTTTACAGGAGCAGCTCGGGTAATGATAGGGGAAGGAGAGGGGACTGGGATGAAATGAAATCTCAAAACAAATGCCAGAGTAGTATGAATATAGCATAACCATTTATTACTGCATTTAGTCTGTATTTTTTGTTTCAAACTAGGCCTGTATTGAAATGTACTGAAATTAAAATCCTCCTCTCTGTCTATCTACCTTTGACCCCCCCCATGTATTATTTGTATCTCTCTCTCATTATCTCTGTCTCTCTCTGATCTTTAGCCTTCAGGGACCTGATAGAGACCAACATGGAGTTCCTTTGTGAGATCACCCTGAAGAACTAAATAAAGCAACAGACTGCCAGGGCTTTATGTGAATAACGACAAGCCAACAGCTGGATAATATCAGAGTGAGCCCATTTAAATGAACGCAATAGCCCAGAGTTTCAGACAGTGTGCTGCAATGAAGATGTGAATGAGCTGTTTGACTGCATGTAATAGAACCAACTAGTAATCTAGTGTGTTTTCTTACAAAGTGAAAGAAAACAAACTGTGATCACTCGTAGGAGAGTCCAGATGATCCTCCATCAGTATGTACATGAGTTAAAGCTGTGTCTCAATTCAGGGGCCAAATACTTTGGAGCAGGGGTCTTCAACGTGTTTCAGGCCAAGGACCCCCAAACTGGTGGAGAGATGGAGTAGGAACCCCTACTATATATATTGTATACAATTGTGTTTTATATTAAACTGGGCCTAGTGCCATATATAAACATAGCTACCCTGTTATTTTGCATTCATTACTAAGCTATTCAAATATTACACGGGTGCATATATTTATGTTTTTAATTCAAACATGTGCAAGGTATAGGGTGGCCACGCCACTGCTATTTATAAACATACATCTTGCATACAACACTGAGCTATTAAAGTAATTCACAGATTCATGTTTTTATTTTAAACATACATGTAGAAGAGACAGTGAATCCTCAAGCCCTCTGTGGATGCCACACATACTCCCACATTAGTGAGATGTCGGACCCTGATGGGCAGCACACAACTTATCTAACCTTGGACGGATGGAGGTGGTCAGGCAGAGGGTCAAATCAGCCTCACAATATGTAGGATGCATGTTAATGTGTATTTGAAGACATTTAAATTTGAGGGAAAAAAAATGGTTAGAAAATAAATCAAAAATGTTAACAAATATACAAAATTGTCTAATCAACCAAACATTTCGCGACCCCCCTGCAGTACCTCCGCGGACCCCCTGTTGAAGACCTCTGCTTTGGAGGATACAGCCTCAGACAGAGAATACCATATGAAGTGGAGACAAGGAGGATATTTAAATATTTAATGAAAATAAAATGGGTAATATGAGGGAGAACAAAATAGTGTATAAACATAGACAGGTTCCTCAACATAGGAAAGCATTAACAGAGGCTGGTAGGCAGGGACCCAAACAATGTGGGATGGTGGGGATGGAGGACTTGGGGATTGGGTCTTTTGGTCGGGGTGACAGTGGGTGGTTGGGGATGGGATGGGATGGGGTTAGGTACAGTGTTGTTTAACCAGGGGTGCTTCGGCATTTCCTCCAGAGTGGCACGGTCCTCAGGCTCTAAAGCCAAACACTTCCCCAAGAAGTCTTGGCAGTCAGTGAGGAGAGAGGACAGACGACAAAGAAACGATGAGGCTTGAATCTACGATGATCGACTGTAACATGGAAAGGAACATAATAACTGCATATTGTAACCAGCGTTGTCTCACCTTTGGACCACACAGAGCTGATTCAGAGTTTATTTCTGCGAAGCCCTGTGGTGTGGAACCGCCTGAATCAATCCAGCATTTCAAATAATAATGCCAACTGCCAGAATGTTGCGAGGCCAGCTGATTTGAAACTTTGGAGGAGCGTATGCTAAAGTTCATACAATATTCAGATAGAATGAGACAGAAAAAAGAAAAGGATGAGGAACAGGCAGAGATTTTACAGTCAGATGAATGAAAAGCAGGATAACAAGACAGGTTGGCTGTACCCGTGAATTGGCTGTAAATTCAGTCTTTCTTCCAAATGCAGACACATCCAAAATCAATGATGCGCACTCGCAGGCAATCGGAGCTGGACTCAATGAGGATGTTCTCTGCTTTTATATCTCGGTGGAAGATGCCCTTTGCTTTCAAATCGATGGCAGCATCCAGCAGCTGCTTCATGATGATCTAAGAAAGACATAAAGAGTCATTAACTTCAATTAGAGTGGTGAAGAAGGGACTCTGGGTGGGACTGAAAAACACATTCTATGTTGGAGCTGCTCTGGATCTTTCAGCTAGAGCACTCTTCACATGAACTCGTAGGGGTTCAAATATCCATCTACTCCTAAACACTTTGAGGACTAAGCTGAGGTCCAAAGGCCTTTCTTATTTATTGGACGAGCATTTGTAAAAAAGGCCTGACACTAGGTCTTTTTAATGGCTGTTGTGTAGCTTTTAATCATAGTATGTGATCTGCTGATGTGGTATGCCCCAAAATATTTTATTTATTACTTTAATAGTTATTTTAATTCATGTAATAACTTTAATAGTCATTTTAATTTAAGGTTATTCCTAATAATATCAGTATTGAGATCAGTGAATGACCGCAGCACCCAGGTGGAACATTTGGCACCCTGTACTGTCTCTTTGGGGGTAACATCCCCCCACATGCCAGATGCTGTCTGGATAAGGAAATGAATGCATCGTGTCATTTTTGCTGCTGCATTCGTCCTGTTTTCTACAGATTAACTTTGCTGCTGTGGTCCCAATCTGTGGACCCGTAACACTGAAAATGACAGGTATTTGTGCTGAAAAAGTTTTATCTTTTTTCAGTCAATGATATATCCATTAATTACAACTCAAGTTCCCTCTTTAAGGTGAAGGTTTCTAGAGAGTGAATCCCAAATAATTTAATAGACATATTTAAAATGTTAGTTCAGTCAGAAAACTCACGTTCGATCATGTAATATATTTATTACAACAGATTTAGTGTTTGGCGTCTAGGCTCCAACTTAATCACTCCCCCATATGATTACACAGGAATGATGGGAGTGATGACCAAATACTTGAAACCCCCCGTTGGAGCCTACAGGTGGATGCTGGGGTGATGGAGGAGCTGAAGCAACAGGTAGCAATACTGCAGCAGCAGTGCGATCAAGAGGGGTTGACTGGTAATGTCTCTCTGGTTAAATAGACCACCTGATACGGTGGGTGTGTATTATAGATGGCTGTGGAGATTGAGGTATGTCACATGATGTATGTCACATGATGTATGTCACATGATGTATGTCACATGATTGGCGCAACGCAGCTCGAGTTGCCTGCCAGAAATCGCAGGCGTCGCCATATTTGTGATTGGACCCAAATTAAATATGGGTGTGATAGCAGCCAAACACTCTCCACTGAAAGGGATGATATTTAAAATGACGACCTTTTCAGTTGTAGTCTGAGAAACAGCTCACACAACGAATAAAACAACAGTACCTTTGCAACAGCCTCGGCCATCGGACCACAGTTCTCCTTTATGAAGCACAGCAGTTCCATAGACCTCTCCATGACCAGTATAAACACCTGGTCCAGATCGTACCAGTCCATTAACCCACAGTCATTGGTTCGCCTGCAGCTTTCTGCATGAGCAGCACCTCCTTGGGAATACTGTGTGGCCTCCCATTTAACATCTAAAGGAAAAATATGTGTGTTTATATCATCAACAACAAGGAAACAACAAAAGCATAAAAGTCACACAATTAATTTCAACAGTTGGTGCTGAGACAACAGATCACTCACCACTCTTTGAGGCGGAACAGACGATTAGGGGATGTGTTTTATCGCCACCTACATGACAGATCATGAGCACTTTGGTTAGTTCCAGGGATGAAGTCAGAGCACATATGTGTGATGTGAGAATATTATATTAAATAATTTTATCACATCAGATTATGTACTTACTAGTAAATCATCAGACCTCCTATGGCCGGCATAAACTGAGCCAAAGCTTCCTTTACCAAGTATTTCAAGCTCCAGGTACTTGACCTCATAGTCAACTGCACCAATGAACACAGACAAAGACACATGGTTTAATATAGTTTGGGGAAAAAAAAAGAAGCATCACTACCTCTAACTTAAAAAAAATATTTTTTCCAGGACTGACAGTTTGATATATTAACTCATCATCCACCTTTTCATATTTCTAAGGCTTTCAACCACCACATTTCAACATATGTAGTCTTTTCAGATGTCGTGGAAATAGCTCAGTGGCGAGAAATCCTCATATAGCTTTACGAAGTAAAATCCATCCACTTGACAGGGAGCTGAAAGATAAGTATTTGTTTGAGCTCCAATGAACACAGACACAGACACATGGTTTAATATAGATGTGAAAAAAAGATGGCATCACTATCTCTAACTTAATATTTAGTTTTTTTTCTTCGAGAACTGACATTTTAATATATTAACTCACCATCAGGCAACAGGATAAACAGCAACAGACCCATGTGCTCTCTGTCAGGAGGAATCTCTCTCAGTGTGGACTGATTGGGCCATGACTTGAAAACGTGGTAGAATGATGGATTTGATCTTCAAACATGAACTCATTAGTGTTTCAACTTTGACCAGCACAGTGTGTTACTCAACCCTTGTATGGTGTTCAGGTCTGTGGGACCCGTTTTCAATGTTTACTAAAAGAAAAAATGATGCAATAAATATTTTTGTTCAACCTGAGACTCATTTGCCTTGGTTCATTTTCTGTGATGAACATATACAATGACATATTTTCAGTGACTGTTCACTGTACATCCCCCTTTCACATTTATATTACATATGTGGTGTGCGGGTCCACTGGACCCAGGACTACGTAAAGTGTTAAATTGTTCATTTCAAGCATCTCTGCTCCCACATTCCTGCACATTTTATGTAAAAGTTCTCTGCCAGTTTCTGCATCTCACAAGGATTTTGTGGATTCCCGCTTGGATTTGAAAACTCCAGCACGGATAATAACCCCAAAGTATGCAAATAAATGGGTTTGGTCCATCTAATTCCATTTTTCTACGAAAACATGCTGTTCCTCCAAATAAGTGCAGAATGATTTACGTAATGAAAAGTTTGTAAGAAGGCTTGATGTCCTGCACATGATTACTGCCATCTGTGTCGGCCCTGGTTGCACGTTATTACATTGGTAGCCATGCGATTTCATCATTTTTTGTCATCCATATGTTGGCTGCTGATGGTCTGGCCTGGATTTGGGACTGGCTGCAGATGAACTTTTTATGTAGCTGGCCGATGGTCAATCTCATCGTCTTCTTCAAACTCACTCAGACTCGGAATTGATAGAAACAGGATCTTCATATTCTCTAAACTCTTCCCCTTCATTGTCTTCCAAAGATTTTCTCTCTTCAAAAATAATTTTTCATGTAGACTGACATGAGTGTGTTTCATTTCTAATAAAGTTCAAGAAATATCACTCAACACTGATGAAAAACCTTGATTCATATTCCAATCATATCTTGATTGTAATTGATGTTTCTGTGTATAATTTTATTTTATCACAAAAAACGTAAAGCACTTTTATTCATAAATGTGATTTAACAGGGGTAAATGACAAATATTAACCATATATAATGTTTATATTGCTTGTAATTGGGATAAAGTTAACATCTGTTAAGTATTTTTACATATATTGATGTAGCTGCATTGATTGAAAGACCGAATAATGTGGTGGGTCCATCAGACCAGGCTGAGTGACCAAAACACGAACACCACACAAGTTTAAGCTGAAAGAGCTGCCCTGTTTAATTCAAGCCTCCAGTGGACAAGTCGTGATTAAAATGGTCATAAGCTGTCAATTATAATTTTTTTTATTATGAATTTAAGATTCTATGACAAGAAGTTAAGATTTTTTTTTGTTTGGTCTATTTATTATTGTCTCAATTTAGCTATGAACTGATTTCATTTTTGTTTGTATTTATTGATGTTTTTAATAAACTTGTTGTGTTTGTTTTGCTCATGAAGGAAGCAGGTTAGAACAGGCTCTGTTCCCACTATGATAACACAGTGACACTTTCATGGAATTTTGCTGGTAGTGTCTTTGTTATATATCATAGCTAAGGTATTTAAATGAAATGATTAACAGTTCATCAACATTGAATTGTCCAGCTGTAATTGCAGGCCATGTGCATTTTAATACCTTATTTAGGGAACATATGTATATGTTTACACTTAATATTGATTGGTTCCTTCCAATCAAGAGAGCAAGACAATTTTGAATTCTAAACATTGTCCAAGGGCTGGTTGATATATCAAGAATTATCATGATAAATTTCACATCAGATTTTTTTTAAAGTTTATAGGCAGTTTTGGTCATTACTCTTTACATTTAAAGGGAGATTTTTGCTACTGAGTGTGGAGCTATGTTATAAAAGTAATTTTCCTATGTTGTTCTGTATTTTCAAGCATCTGCCTCCATTACTCATGGATCACTGTGTCACTGCTATGCACTTTTATTCATGATTTGATCAATACTCCTCTCTTTAAGTTTAAAGGCAGATTTTCGCTCCTGAGTGAGGAGCTATGATACAAAAGTCCTTTTCCTATGTTGTTCTGTATTTTCAAGCATCTGCCTCCATCACTTATGTATCACTGTGTCACTGTTATGCAGTTATATTTCCTCTCGCCACACTTTGTGATCACTGGTTCTCTCTCCTTGCTAGACCTCTACTCACACCAAACCAGTTTGCTACAGGCTCTTGACCGGCCTATATTCAGGTAATTTACCCAAATGTAAATACCCTCCTGCTTCTGTTCTTTCACCATCATCATCATATCAGCATGATGATGATGCAAAATCTCCCAAAGCAACAAGCCTAGTAAGAAGTATATCAATGTGATATTTTCCAACATTCTTTATTTAATTACACTTAATATTGATCGACTCCTTCCAATCAAGAGAGCAAGACTAACTAGACCTGAGTCAGTGTATTCACTCATGCAGGAATTATTTTTTTAAACCTGTTTTATTTGTCACTTATTGACAATTTGGAATTCTAAACATTGTCCAAGGGCTGGTTGATATATCAAGAATGATCACAATAAATGTCACATCAGCTATTTTTTTAAGTTCATAGGCAGATTTGGTCATTAAACCTCTCTTTAAGTTTAAAGGCAGGTTTTTGCTACTGAGTGAGGAGCTATGTTATAAACGTCCTTTTCCTATGTTGTTCTGAATTCTCAAGCATATGCCTCCATCACTTATGTATCACTGTGTCACTGTTATGCACTTGTATCTCCCATCCCAGACTTTGTGATCACTGGTTCTATCTCCTTGCTGGACCTTTACTCACACCAAACCAGTTTGCTACGGACTCTCGACCGACCTATATTCAGGTAATTTACCCAACTGTAAATTCCCTTAACCAAACAGTAGTTGCCATGTTCACATAATTTAACAATTTAGATTTAAAATGTTGTTGTTTAAAATTACAAAACAATGTTAATTGTGATATAGAATTTTGCAGAGTCATCCAATGTCATCCACCCTATGTGGTCATAGGATTCAAACCTCACTGTACGCAGTCAACAGGTCTTTTCTCATTCGTAGATATGTTTGGAACCCCAATCTCTCCCATCGCCATCTTGGCAAGTTATCAGTCTGTGACTAAGGCCCGCAAAAGGAAGGCCACCAAGGAAAGTAAGCCCCAACGGAAGAGGGGTCGAAAGGTCCCTGATGCCTGCACCGACTCAGGCCACACCAGCACAGGTGACTTATATTTAAAGAAAATATGCTGCTGTTTGCATGGAAGCAATATGATCATGTTAAAATTGAGATTGTGTTGACTCCAGCTCAGAGGTATTTCAGTTTTCTCTCGTGATGTTTTTTACTTTGTTCTAAAAACTGGCGTGTCCAGCTTAAATAATAATTGAGAGACATAATTATTGACTTTCTTTCGTAGGATTAGATACAAATATTGACACCAACCACTAATCTTTAAGTATGAATATAACATGATGTTTAGTTTTATTGGCACTTGGGTATCAGACTAATTCTTGACTTCAGCTTATTTTTCCGTCAATAAGTTTGAGGTCTCACAAGACGTTCTTAATATGTCAAACTACTTCCAGCATTAATCATTTTATTTCAAGTATTTCTTTAAATTTAGGATTACTTTAGTGCAGTAACGTGCCTCATTCATTCTTGTGCCGTGATAAAGACACTTGTTTCAGGACAAATCTTGCTACACAGTCACTTTTATAGGAAAAACTGGATATCATTCGTGCTCCACTGTCACTTTATTTTCACTTGCATTAATAAAACATGATTTCAAGATTATAAATGATCAACAGACTTGATCTCCTGGATTTCATATGCAGGCTCTTGATAATATGTCTTTACTCGTTCACTGTGGAGGATAATAGCCACAGTCATTTGTGTATAGTAAACAGTACTTTCACTAACCTTAACCAAACAGCAGTTGCCATGTTCACATAATGTAAGACCTTAGTTTTAAAATGTTGTTGTTTAAAATTATAAAACAATGTTGATTGTGATACAGAGTCATCCAATGTCATCCACCTTATGTGGTCATAGGATTCAAACCTCACTACATGCAGTCAACAGGTTGATGCTCACTGTTTTCTTGCCTCTTTTGCAGAGAGAATTGCCCCCCCGCAGTCACCCATCGCCATCTTGGCGAGTTATCAGTCTGTGACTAAGAACCGCAAAAGGAAGGCCACCACGGAAAATAAGCTCCAATGGAACAGGGGTCGAAAGGTCCCTGATGCCTGCACCGACTCAGGCCACACCAGCACAGGTGACTTACTTTTAAAGAAAATGTGCTGCTGTTTGCATGGAAAGCAATATGATCACGTTAAAATGGAGATTGTTTTGACTCCAGCTCAGAGGTATTTCAGTTTTCTCTCATGATGTTTTTCACGGTGTTTTAAACACTGGCTTTTCCAGCTTAAAGGAATAAGAACTTAGTTTTAAAATGTTGTTGTTTAAAATTACAAAACAATGTTGATTGTGATACAGAATTTTGCAGAGTCATCCAATGTCATCCACCTTATGTGGTCATACGATTCAAACATGACTATATATAGTCAACAGGTTGATGCTCACTGTTTTCTTGCCTCTTTTGCAGAGAGGTTTGTCCCCCCGCAGTCACCCGGCCCCATCTTGGCGAGTAATAAGCCTGTGATTAAGGCCAAGAGGAGGATCACCAAGCAGAAGGCCACAACTGAAATTGAACCTCCACTGCAGAAGCAGAGGGATGGTGAGGGCCCTGATGCCAGCACTAACTCTGATCTATCAACCCTAGAATCAGTGTCCAAAGTCAACAGCTCCACTGACAAGAGCACGGTGTTGTCAGGCCACAACAGCAGAGGTGACTTTTCTTTTTAATAAATTGTGTTGATGTTTGCATGGAAGCAATATGATCACTTTAAAATGGGGATTGGTGTTGACTCAAGTTCGTAGGAATTTCAGTTTTTCTTTTAGTGATGTTGTTAAGGTTGTTTTAAAAACGTTCTAGTCCAACTTAAATGAATAATTCTACATTTTGAGGAATTTAATTATTGAACGTCTTCCTGAGGATTACATGTAAATATTGATTACACAGATTAAACAGACTAGATATGAGATGTAAATTAAATGATTCAGGCAAATATTTATCTTTCAGCCACCTGTCAGGCAGTTGGATTTTATTCAATTTTCATGAATCTATCTGATCATTTCTCTCCACTGAGTTGTTTCCACAACATCTGAAAACACTCCATATGTTAAAATGTGGTCGTTGAAAGCCTTACAAATATGAAAAAGTGGTTGATGGGTTACTATATCAAAATGTCAGTCATGGAAAAAAAATGTTACATTAGAATCACAATTATATTAAACCATGTGTCTGTGTCTGTGTTCATTGGTGCAGCTGACTTTGAGGCCAAGTACGTGGAGCGTGAACGACTTGGTAAAGGAGGCTTTGGCACAGTTTACGCTGGCATCAGAAGGTCTGATGATTTACTAGTAAGTACATAATATGATGTGATTACAAATAATTTAATATAATATTCTCACATCTCACAAACATAATCTGACTTCATCCCTTGGACTTACCAAAGTGTTTGTGATCTTTCCTGTAGGTGGCGATAAAACACAACCCCAAATCGTCTGTTCCCCGTCAAAGAGTGGTGAGTGATCTGTTGTCTCAGCACCAACTGTTGAAATCATTCTGTGACTTTTATGCTTTTGTTGTTTCCTTGTTGTTGAAGAGATACAAACAAATATTTTTCCTTTAGATGATAAATGGGAGATCACGTTTGATTCCCAAGGAGGTGCTGCTCATGCAGAGAGCTGCAGGCGAACCAGTGACTGTGGGAAGATCTGCAGCAGGTACGACCTGAAACAAGAGGTTCTTCTGGTCATGGAGAGGCCAGTCGACTCTACAGATCTGCTGCACCTCGTAAAAAAGAACTGTGGTCCGTTGGCTGAGAACCATGCAAAGGTATTGGCGTTTTACTGTATTCCCAGACTACAACTGAAAAGGTCATCATTTTGAATATCATCATTTTCAGTGGAGAGTGTTTGGCTGCAATGACACCCATATTTCATGTTGGTCCAATCACAACTAACATTTTAAATTTGTCAAATATGTTATTGGAGATTCACTCTTTAGATACGTTTACTTTTATCGAGGGAACTTGAGTTGTAATTAAGGGATATATTAGTGGCTGAAAAGTTGAGAAAACTATAGCTACACAACAGCCTTTAGAAGGACCTTGTGCCAGGTCGTTTTTACAACTGCTGGTCCCGGAAAATAAGAAAGGCCTTTGGACCTCAGCTTAGTCCTCAAAGTGCTCAGAAGTAGATGGATATTTGAACCCCTACAAGTTCATGTGAAGTGTGCTCTGATTGAAAGATCCAGAGCAGCTCCAACATAGACTGTGTTTTTCACTCCCACCCAGAGTCCCTTCTTCACCACTCTAACTCATTTGTGACTCTACCTCTTTCTCAGATCATCATGAAGCAGCTGCTGGATGCTGCCATCGATTTGAAAGCAAAGGGCATCTTCCACCGAGATTTAAAATTAGAGAACATCCTCATTGAGCCAAGCTGTGATGGACCGCGAGTGCGAATCATTGATTTTGGATGTGGCTGCAATAGGTGGGAAAACTGCGTCTACAGCCAATTCACTGGTACAGCCAACCTGTCTTGTTATCCTGTTCTTCATTCATCTGACTGTAAAATCTCTGCCTGTTCCTCATCTTTTGTTTGTTTCTGTTTCCTTCTCTCTGGTCAATTGTAGGAACCTTTGCATACGCCCCTCCAGAGTTCACAATGAAAGGCAGATACATGGCTGGCCCAACGACAGTCTGGCAGTTGGCAGCAATTCTATTTGAAATGCTGACTGGAGACGCGTGGTTCCACACCAGGGACATTATCAGGCCTGATTTCCAAATCTGGTTTGGATCCAAAGGTGAGACAACGCGGGTTTTTAATGTGCGGTTATTATGGTGCTTCCATGTTACAGTCGATCACTGTAGATTCAAGCCTCATCGTTTCCTTATCGTTTGTCCTCTCTCCTCACAGACTGCCAAGACTTCTTGAAAATGTGTCTGGTTTTAGACCCTAAGAAGCGTGCCACTTTGGAGGAACTGAAGCAGCACCGCTGGTTAGATAGGCCTATACCAGCCCATTCCAAACCAACCCAGCCCCAACTCCCCCATCCCCAATCTCATCATATCCCAACCATTCATCCCCAACTCCCCCATCTACAACTCCTCCATCCCCAAACTCACCATTTCCAAACCTTCCATCCCCAAACTCACCATTTCCAAACCTTCCATCCCCAACTCCTCCATCCCCAACTCCCCCATCCCCAACTCCCCTATCCTCAACTCCTCCATCCCCAACCCCATCATTTCCAAACCATCCATCCCCAACTCCCCTATCCTCAACTCCCCAATCACCAATCCTACCAGATCCAATCCAACCAGCCCCAATTCCCCACTTTCCAAATCCTCTTTCCCCAACCCACCCATTTAAATGTATACTGCAATAGGTAAGGTACTTCCTGGTCGGATTTTTATCAGACTCCATGAGCCAGCCGGAATAACCTCCATGTGCGTTGTGGCATCACAAGAGGGCGTTTGATGCAGTGGCATTATGTTCCTCACCCTGGGAGTGGCCACCACGCCACAAGATGGCTGCCGGGAGGACTTCATCTCCCAAAAGGCACTACTGGGGGAGTTGCCAATGCCTCCGCCCTCATTAAAGCTGGAGCTCAGGTGAGGAGAGCACAGAGGATTGAAGACAGACAGGAAGCAGCCAGCATGAGACGTGGAAGATGTCAGGTTATGTGGAAGGAGATGGACCCAGGATGCAGAGGATGAACAGGATGGGAAAACTGGACGAGACAGCAAGTAACGATAACCCACAAGAGAACGTGTAAAACAAGTAACGAACGGACAAAGCACACACGGGAACACAGAGGCTTAAAAAGAGACACAGGGAAGGCTGGGGTAATTAGCCACAGGTGCAACACATGAGGACTTGGGAAGACAATCACCAAGACAGGAAGTGACACACCCGAGAAGCTGGAAAACACCAAAGGAAAACAAGATTACAAAATAAAACAGGAAACGGAAAACACAAAGAGACGGAAATCCACAAACTAAAATGACAGAATGTCACAGAAGAAACTACATTGTATTTGTACTCTGTATAGCGCCTGGAGACAATGTATCAAGTGATTTTTTTTTAAAATAAAATGAAAATGTTTCTTATAAACATGCTTCAGGATTTATATTTCACATTGAAAGGATAATTGCTTATCGTCAGTTACCAAACTCCTCATTTACTGAGGTTACAGATTAATAAAGATGTTTTTCACATAATGTTTTCACAATGGGGGGGACAGGAGGCTCACCGGCTTGTGAAGCTGTGCAAGCAGGAAAAGCTGCTGAAGTGTTCCAATCTGTGCAACCGAGTGTGTATCAGGAGCTGACCCAGGATTATTACACAGGTCCAACTAATTCTCATTTGATCCAGCAGTCTGCTCATGTTCAGGCCTCATATTTTTTATCTGTGACATGTGCAGTGATAGGTTTTTAATCTGATGGACTCAAAAGGACAAAACACACATGAGCAGCAGCAGATTCACGGGAACATAGCTCAGGGTCACCATCTCGTGGCCAGAGAAGGAACTGTACTCTGTTACATTCTGATTAAATTCTCTCCATCCTCATGTTTCTAGATGTATAATTGCAGTTAAGACATTTTTTAAATGCATAATTCAACACTATATATTCAGTCAAGATATTCAGCTCACACACCCACACTGTTACAGGCTGATCCTAAAGTAAATAAATGTAAAGCAGAATACGTGGTATAATATTTTATTCTCATATTTTATGGAATACAAAGCCCCCATCCCCACACCCACCCCAAAAAGTGTGCACATTAGATCTATTTTTAAGGACAATGAAAAACACTATCCAAGAGACAAAGGGAAACTGATTAATGGGTGCTTAAGTGTCAGACTGCAGTTTAATGAGATGTCTTCATATAAAAAGGAAACCCTCTCATCATGAATCAATAAACCCTTTAAAAAAAGTAGCCTGGTTGAAGAGTCAGTTGACAAAAGGTGTGGCAGCGGAACATAAAGCGAGAGCGAAGCGTGAGATTCCTTGTTGAAAAAAATAAAACATCTTTCCATCCATCTTTGTCGTTATGACTACGAGGACGTAATCAATCATGTGCAACAATAATAATAATCATGTAAATTCAGTCACTTCTTTATTGTTTTACACAATCTTTGCTAAGCTGCACTTAAGGAATGAAATATTTCCCCCAAATCAGACCTGGGGGAGAAACAAAATTCAGATCATTATACCAAAGAAACAAAAAAGAAGGGATAAGAAAATGGCAAGCAAGGCTTCAAATGAATACAACTCATGTACTAGCAGCCAACTTAGGTCCAATAATGTAGGCTTTTTCAAAATGGTTTCGAAACATCTGGATGTGTTTGACATAACTAACCATAGCCTCTCCTTGAATTTGTTATTCCTGAAAGCAAGATCTGGTCAGGGGTCTTCGTTGATCTCATGTCACGACATGTAAGACAAACCAGCTTGAGGACAGGATGGTAAAACCACTGACGATTACGGTGGAATTAAAATAAAGAACATTAGTAACATCACTGCTATTGTATCCATACATTTAATCCATGACTATGTCCATTTCATACATTTGGGGAATGCATTTGTTCCATCTGTGGTTGGCACACATACTCCAACATTAGTGAGATGGCGGACCCTGATGGATAGCAAACAACTTATCTAACCTTGGATGGATGGATGTTGTCAGGCAGAGGGTCAAATCAGCCTCACAATATGTTGGATGCATGTTAATGTGTATTTAAAGACATTTCAATTTGAGGAAATAATCGAAAATAATAAAAAATTGTCTGATCAACTAAAAAATTTGCGACCCCCCCTGCAGTACCTCCGTGGACCCCCTAGGGGTCACGGACCCCTGTTGAAGACCTCTGCCCTAGCCCCTTACCCACCTTCACTATCACAACTAAATGCGTTACCTTACGCTCATTCTAACCCTCACACCAAGTCTTAACCGTCAAACCAGACTTTGAAAACGCGAGGACTGGACAAAATGTTATCCCTTTGCAAAAATGTCCTCACTCTGTATGGTTTATGCTCAAAATGGTCTTTAAAAAGTACAAAGTACAACTACACAAACACACACAGACAGAGACACACAGAGACAGACACAGACACACACAGACACACACACACACACACACACACAGTTGTGTCTCCATTACTTTATTGGACATTACATTGACTTACATAAATTTCCCTTACACTTATTTTAACCTTAACAATAGTTACTAAGTGCCTAACTCTAATCCTAATGTTAACTTAAACTTAACCATAACCTAACATGAACAATTCAAATGGGTGTGTCTATACCTTAAAAATGTAATGATTTCCATAATGGGAACTTGCTTTTTTGTTCCCTTAATGAAACTGTGTAAACAGATTCAGGTCACCACAACATGAGTATTACCTGGACCACACACACACACGGACATGACACACAAAGCAAACTTGAGATATGACTTAGCTCTTTTCTCATTTCTTCCACCCAGGGCCGGCCCTGGCAATGTTTGCGCCCGAGGCGAGATTTCAGAATGGCTCCCCCCAGCATACACATGCAAATTGTCATGCATCCCCAAGAACTTTTGGACTTTATACAGATGCACACACAGGCAGACAAAATAGTAAGCTATAAAAAATAATACAAATATATAATACAAATATAAAGAGTCTGAAATCAGCTGTACAGACACTATATCATGTCATGTTGACAAAAATAACCATTCATGATGTCCACAATCGGGATGATTCTTACCTCTATATTGTTCTTTCTTCTCTTTCTCTACTATGCTGCACTTTCTGAAGCGTGCACCTGATCATTTTATGACTCTAACCGCAGTCTAACATCGCAGCGTGTACGTCAGGGACACACCTTAGGCGGCCGCCTGACTGCCCACACAGGAGGCGCATTTCACCGTGCTGGTTCAGGGGTAAATGATGACGGCCTTCACAGGTGACTGACTACGCAAGCCTGTAGCCCTCATTCCCCCACAAGAGAGTATGTGCTTATGTGTGTCTGTCTGTTAAGACACAACTGACAAATGTGTGGCTTAACCCTTGTGTGGTGTTCATGTTTTGGTCACCCAGCCAATGTTTGTGGGTCTGGTGACAGCCACCGCATTATTCAGTCTTTCAATCAATACAACAATATATGTAAAAAATGCTTAACAGGTGTTAACTTTATCCCAATTACAAGCAATATAAACAGTATATATGGTTAATATTTGTCTTTTACCCCTGTTAAATCACATTCATGAATAAAAGTGCTTTTCTTTTTTGTGATAAAATACAATTAAACAAAGAAACATCAATTACAATCAAGATATGATTGGAAAAAACAAATATGAAACAAGGTTTTTCATCAGTATTGACGTTTATTTATTGAACTTAATTACAAATTGAACACACTCATGTCAGTCTACACACAAGCCCCAATGAACAGATACAGTATCTAGAAATGATTTTTGAAGAGAGAAAATCTTTGGAAGACAATAAAGGGGAAGAGTTTAGAGAATATGAAGATCATGTTTCTGTCAATTCAGAGTCTGACAGTGAGTTTGGGTTAGAAGAGGATGAGCTTGACCATCAGCCAGCTACGTAAAAAGTGAATCTGCAGCCAGTCTCAAATCCAGGGCAGGCCATAAATGTGGCCTCCAGGGCAGGCCACATTTGTCATCCAACATATGGATGACAAAAAATTATGACAATTAAATGGTCTTTTTGCACTTTAGCCACCCCGCATGGCTACCAATGTAATAACGTGCAATCAGGGCCGACACGGATAGCAGTGTGCAGGACATCAAGCCTTCTTACGAACTTTTCATTACGAAAATCATTGTGGATTGCACAAATTTTGAGGGACGGCAAGTTTTCGTAGAAAGCTCGAATGAGATGGACCAAACCCATGTATTTGCATACTTTGGGGTTATTATCCGTGTTGGAGTTTTCAAATCCAAAGGGGAATCAACAGAATCCTTGTGGGGTGCTGTAACTGGCAGAGAACTTTTACGTAAATGTGCAGGAATGTGGGAGCAGAGGTAATTGAAATATACAATTTAACACTTTTTGTAGTCCTTGGTCCAGTGCACCCGAACAACAAATATGTAATATAAATGTGTAGGGGTGCTGTAAAGTGTAAAGTCACTGAATATATGTTCCTTTATATGTTCATCACAGAAAATGAGCCAAGGCCAATGAGTCTCAGGTTGAAAAAAATATTTATTGCATCATTTCTTTTTTTTAGCAAACATTGAAATCGGGTCCCACAGACCCGAACACCATACAAGGGTAAAGTACATAATGGAAGATGAGGAAATGTCATCATGCGGGGGCAAAATAAGGCAAATGAAACTCCAGGAGAACAGCGGAGAACTGTAAAGTATGTGATGCATATTTAATCACGTATATAATATTTCACTTATATCGTTTAAAATCGTCTTTCGTTTTTCAGTGTGTTTGCCACCTACATTGCTCGCGGCGAGCGAAAACAATTTAACAGACCCCTAAACCATCACTGCAGATCGCGAGCCAGACATGTGAGTGAGTGAGTTAGTGTTTGTGTGGGTGTGTCTGCACAGGAGGCGAGCAAATACCTGAAAAAGCAGACAAAAAGAGAGAAGGAGCATATAAGTTAGCATTCAGTATGAAAATGGCATGAGTTCTCAATGAAAGGCAGATACATGACTGGCCCCACGACAGTCTGGCAGATGGCAGCAATTCTATTTGAAATGCTGACTGGAGACGCGTGGTTCCACACCAGGGACATTATCAGGCCTGATTTCCAAATCTGGTTTGGATCCAAAGGTGAGACAACGCAGGTTTTTAATGTGCGGTTATTATGGTACTTCCATGTTAGAGTCGATCACTGTAGATTCAAGCCTCATCGTTTCCTTATCGTTTGTCCTCTCTCCTCACAGACTGCCAAGACTTCAGTTCCTCCAAAGACCACTTTGGAGGAACTGAAGCAGCACCGCTGGTTAGTTAGCCCTATACCAGCCCATTCCCAACCAACCCAGCCCCAACTCCCCCATCCCAAACCTCACCAGATCCCAACCATCCATCCCCAACTCCCCCATCTCCAACTCCCCTATCCCCAATATCATCCTATCCAGACCATTCAGCCCCAACTCCCCTATCCTCAACTCTCCCATCCCCAACCCCATCATATCCAAACTTTCCATCTCCAACTCCCCCATCCCCAATATCATCCTATCCAGACCATTCAGCACCAACTTCCATATACTCAACTCCCCTATCCCCAATCTCACCACATCCAAACCAACCAGCCCCAACTCCCCACTTCCCAAATCCTCTTTCCCCAACCCACCCATTTATATTTATACTGCAATATGTACGGTACTTCTTGGTCGGATTATTATCAGACTCCATGAGCCTGCCGGAATAGCCTACATGTGCGTTGTGGCATCACAAGAGGGCGTGTGATAGAGTGCAGTAAGGTTCCTCACCCTGGGAGTGGCCACCACGCCACAAGATGGCTGCCGGGAGGACTCAATCTCCCAGAAGGCACTTCTGGGGGAGGTGCCAATGCCTCCGCCCTCATTAAACCTGGAGCTCAGGTGTGGGGTCCAGAGGAGAGCACAGAGGAGTGGAGACAGCCAGGAAGAAGCCAGCATGAGACGTGGAAGATGTCAGGTTATGTGGATGGAGATGGACCCAGGATGCAGAGGATGAACAGAAAATACAATTTGAATATAAGGAGAGTCTAAGCTGAGCAGCAAGGCGCACAGGGAACACGGAACATCAGGATGGGAAAACTAGACGAGACAGCAAGACACGACAACCCATAAGAGAACGTGTAAAACGAGTAACGAACGACAAAGGAAACAGGGGAACACAGAGGCTTAAAAAGAGACACAGGTGCAACACATGAGGACTTGGGAAGACAATCACCAAGACAGGAAGTGACACACCCAAGAAGCTGGAAAACACTAAAGGAAAACAAGACTACAAAATAAAACAGGAAACAGAAAACACAAAGAGACGGAAATCCACAAACTAAAATGACAGAACGTCACAGAAGAAACTACTTTGTATTTGTACTCTGTATAGCGCCTGGAGATAATGTATCAAGTGAATTTTTTTAAATAAAATGAAATTGTTTGTTATCAACATACTTCAGGTTTTATATTTCACCATGAAATGATAATTGCTTATCGTTAGTTACCAAACTCCTCATTTAGTGAGGTTACAGATTAATAAAGATCTTTTTCACAAAATGTAATTTTCACAATGGGGGGGACAGGAGGCTCACCGGCTTGTGAAGCTGTGCAAGCAGCAAAAGCTGCTGAAGTGTTCCAATCTGTGCAGCCCAGTGTGTATCAGGAGCTGACCCAGGATTATTACACAGGTCAAACTAATTTTGATTTGATCCAGCAGTCTGCTCATGTTCAGGCCTCATATTTATACACGTGACATGTGCAGTAATAGGTTTTTTAATCTGATGGATTTAAGAGGACAAAACACACATGAGCAGCAGCAGATTCAAGGGAACATAACTCAGGGTCACCATCTCGTGGCCAGAGAATGCATAATTCAACATAATATTCAGTCAAGATATTCAGCTCACACACCCACACTGTTACAGGCTGATCCTACAGTTAATAAATGTAAAGAAGAATACGTGGTATATTTTATTCTCATATTTTATGGAATACAAAGCCCCCAACATCCACGCCTACCCCAAAAAGTGTGCACATCAGATCTGGTTGAAACTATTTGTAAGGACAATGAAAAACAATAGCCAAGAGACCAAGGGAATCTGCTTTATGTGTGCTTAAGTGTTAGACTGCAGTTTAATGTGATGTCATCATATAAAAAGGGAGAGCGAAGCGTGAGATTCCTTGTTTAAAAAAATAAAACATCTTTCCATCCATCTTTGTCGTTATGACTACGAGGACGTAATCAATCATGTGCAACAATAATTTAGTTTTACATCATGTAAATTCAGTCACTTCTCTATAGCTTTAACAATCTTTGCTTGGCTTAGAAAAATCTGGATGTGTTTGACATAACTAACCACAGCCTCTCTGTGTATTGGTTATTCCTGAAAGCAAGATCTGGTCAGGGGTCTTCGCTGATCTCATGTCACGACATGTAAGACAAACCAGCTTGAGGACAAGATGGTAAAACCACCTACGATCACGGTGGAATAAAAAATAAAGAACATTAGTAACATCACTGCAATTGAATCCGTACATTTTTATACATGACTTAGTCCATTTCATACAGTTGGGGAGTGAATGCGTTTGTTCTCCCCCACCCCCCGAAGATTTTGTTACACCAATTATTATTATTATGAGATGATTTATTTTAGTTCAGTTTTCCAAGAGCGAATCTCTTCCTGACTACTACACATCAAATAAACATACCAGAAAAACAAGGTAACCCAATACAATACACACAAGCCAACGTTCACAGTCCGAAAAGGTGCTGTTTGAAAAGAGCCTCAGGTCCTCCATGTCCAACTCAGTTTCACCTTTCAGCAAGGGCGATCCATGAGGTGGACATAGGAACAATTAAAAATAAAAAAAAAGAATGAAAAGATGACAATCAGGATGGTGAAGCTTCACCAAGTCTGCTGCTGCTTTTACAGGGAAGAAGAAGAAACCGGCTGCAGCAACTCTCTGTCCATGTCTACTCCTCTTTTTTATCAATATTTGAATCCGTCCGTCCAAGTCCTTTCTTCTCCTACACCATGTAGGAGTTCTGGTTTTTCAGCTTGTCCAGCTCTTTGCTCTGCTGCCTCAAAAACAGGATTCTTTGGTTGACGGGGTGGGGGGGGGGAGAGAAAAGTATTAATGATTGCAGGCACGTGCACAGATAGACCCCTAGTGGTGCCTAAGCACCTGCCCTTTTGCCCTGGATGAGAAAAGAGCCCCTTTCGCTGGAGCCCAATTTTTTCTTCATTCATCAATATTAAAGAATAAAAATTACTCTCTCTGTCATCAATTTACCCAAATGTGTTTTGATATCTGACGGGTATTATTTGAGTTCTTGTAATACCTAACCTTACGCTCATTCTAACCCTCACACCAAGTCTTAACCGTCAAACCAGCCTTTGAGAACGCGAGAAAATGTTCTCCCTTTGCAAAAATGTCCTCACTCTGTATGGTCTATGCTCAAAATGGTCTTCAAAAAGTACAAAGTACAACTACACACACACAGAGACACACAGAGACACACACACGAAAACATACACACACACACACACACACAGTTGTGTCTCCATTACTTTATTGGACATTACATTGACTTACATAATTTTCCCTTAAATTTATTTTAACCTTAACAATAGTTATTAAGTGCCTAACTCTAACCGTAATGCAAACTTAAACTTAACCATAACCTAACATGAACCATTCAAATGGGTGTGTCTATACCTTAAAATGTAATGATTTCCATAATGGGAACTTGCTTTTATGTTCCCTTAATGAAACTGTGTACACAGATTTAGGTCACCACAACATGAGTATTACCTGGACCACACACACACACACACACACACACACACACACACACACACATACGGACACGACACAAGAAGGAAACTTGAGATGTGTACTTAGCTCTTTTCTCATTTCTTCCACCCAGGGTCGGCCCAGGCAATGTTTGTGCCCTATAGGCGAGATTTCAGAATGGCGCATAAACACGCAAATTGTCATGCATCCCCAAGAACTTTTGGACTGTATACAGATGCACACACAGGCAGACAAAATAGTAAGCTATAAAAAATAATACAAATATAAAATACAAATATAAAAAGAGTCAGTAATGATGTCCACAATCGGGATGATTCTTACCTCTATATGGTTATTTATTCTCCTTCTCTACTATGATGTGCTTTCTGAATCGTGCACCTTATAATTTAATGCTATTTTTTTATTATCTATGACTCTAACCGCAGTCTAACATCGCAGCGTGTACGTCAAGGACACACTTGAGGCGGAAGCGCAAATTCTGTGAAAGCAGCCGCCTGCTCACACAGGAAGCGCATTTCCCCGCGCTGGTTCAGGGGTAAATGATGACGGTCTTCACAGGTGACTGACTACGCAAGCCTGTAGCCCTCAGCCCCCCACAAGAGAGTATGTGCTTGTGTGTGTCTGCCTGTTAAATTAAGACACAACTGACAAATGTGTGGCTTAACCCTTGTGTGGTGTTCATGTTTTGGTCACCCAGCCTATGTTCGTGGGTCTGGTGGACCCACCGCATTATTCGGTCTTTCAATCAATACAGCTACAACAATATTTGTAAAAATAATTAACAGGTGTTAAATTTATCCAAATTACAAGCAATGTAAACAGCATATATGGTTAATATTTGTCATTTACCCCTGTTAAATCACATTCATGAATAAAAGTGCTTTTCGTTTTTTGTGATAAAATGCAATTAAACAAAGAAACATCAATTACAATCAAGGTAGTGAAAAAACGAATATGAAACAAGGTTTTTCATCAGTATTTATTGAACTTAATTAGAAATTGAACACACTCATATCAGTATACACACGAGCCCTAATGAACAGATACAGTATCTAGAAATTCTTTTTGAGGAGAGAAAATCTTTGGAAGACAATGAAGGGGAAGAGTTTAGAGAATATGAAGATCATGTTTCTGTCAATTCAGAGTCTGACAGTGAGTTTGGGTTAGAAGAGGATGAGATTGACCATGAGCCAGCTACGTAAAACGTTATCCTGTAGCCAGTCCCAAATCCAGGCCAGGCCATCAGCAGCCAACATATGGATGATAAAAAATGGTGACAATTTAATGGTCTTTTTGCACTTTAGCCACCCCGCATGGCTACCAATATAATAAGGTGCAATCAGTGCCGACACGTATAGCAGTGTGCAGGACATCAAGCCTTCTTACGAATTTTTGTGGATTGCACTAATTTGGAGGGACAGCATGTTTAAGAGATTAAGAGATTAATGTAGAGGCGGTGGTCTAGTGGCAGAAACTTGGACTATGGGCAGAGAAGGTCAACCTGGATTGATCTGTTCAAAAATCCAAGAGTCTAACTACCCTGTCTAGTGCCCCTGAGCAAGGCACCTTACTCCCCCAACATCTGCTCCCCGAGCGCCGTACATGGTCGCTCACTGCTCTGTGTGTCCTGCACCAGATGGGTCAAAAGCAGAGATTAAATTTCCCTACCTGCATGAGTGTGCCTTTGCATGTCTGTGCATGTGTTTGGGACTAATAATGCATCTTAATCTTAATCTTAATCTTTTCGTAGAAAGCTAGAATGAGATGGACCAAACCCATTTATTTGCATACTTTGGGTTTATTATCCGTGCTGGAGTTTTCAAATCCAAAGGGGAATCAACAGAATCCTTGTGGGATTCAGTCCCACAAGGCAGAGAACTTTTACGTAAATGTGCAGAAATGTGGGAGCAGAGGTGATTAAAATATACAATTTAACACTTTCTATAGTCCTGGGTCCAGTGGACCGGACCATCACATATGTAATATGTGTAGGGGTTAGGGCTGCTCGATTATGGAAAAAATCCTAATCACGATTATTTTGGACAATATCAAAATCACGATTATTTAAACGATTATTAATATGTGTCCTTATTCTGAAGTCTATGCTTTATTTTTTAATCACTTCAGGTTCCGGTAAACACCGATGACGGCTGCTTGTCTTATTCTTCCGTGAAACCAGGATATCGGTGCCCGGTTATTCAAACCCTTAATGAAGGCAACCCTAACACTCTATGACCGACTGACCGGCGCGGAGAAATACGAGTCCGGTCTGACCGGTCTGAACAGCAGGGCGAGACCGCGCTTGAGAATAGCGGTGTGCGTCAACTACATGGTCTGCTGCTGCCCTCCCTGCTTTTCCACTCGCGTTGTTTTTTTCACCGCCGGTCACCACACACACAACTCGCCTCTTTCACTGTACTGCTGCTTGAGAGTGAGTGCCAGTCAGCTGGGCCGCCAAATGCTTCGGAGGAAGGACTGAATTGCGCATGCGCGGCTCTTTCGTAAAAAATCCAAACAATCGTGTCAACTTGATTATAGTAGTTTGGAGATCGTTTGACCCCATAATCGTAATCACGATTAAATTTCGATTAATCGAGCAGCCCTAGTAGGGGTGCTGTAAAGTGTAGTCACCGAATATATGTTCCTTTATATGTTTATCACAGAAAATGAGCCAAGGCCAATGAGTCTCAGGTTGAACAAAATATCTTTCTTTTTAGTTCAGGCAAAGTAGCGTTGAGGAAATATGTTTAATTCTCATCAATCCGAGATGTGTGCCAATAAGGCGATGCAACAATACATCCCAATGGGGCTGTTTTTTTCCTTTACTCCTATCAAAATTAAGCTTTACACAATGAAAGTACCCATGACAAGTAACATCTTTTGTATTACAAGTTTCTTTGAATTAATTAGAATCGAATATGCCCAAATACACTCAAATAGGCTTAATTTTTTCCTTTACTCCTACAACAATACAACTTTACATGTTAAAAGTGTACATGAAAAGAAACTTTTTTTGCATTACAAGTTTCTTTTGAAATTAATTTGAATATGCACATGAGCTACACACTTATTGAATATGTCCTAATTTGCAAAAGCAGAAACATCATTCATATGTATGACAAATAATCTTCATCCAATCATCCTACTGCCAATGGGTGATGTCAAAGCTGCTTTTAGACTGGCCTCTAACCTGAAAACTGCCTGGCTTGGTAGTACCTGCCAGGGGTATAACCCCCGCCGGTATAGTCTTCAGGGTCATGGAGGCACACAAGCCTCCCCACCACGAAAGGTTGACGAAAATCTTACATATTTCCTCAATGAGGATTTCTAAGGACTTTTAGTATGTTTTCTGGACACCCCCTATATCAGTTTCTGGTTTGTTCTTTACTTAGTTCTTCCCCTCTGGGTCATATTCATCTGATAAATCAGGCAACTGTGAGTTTGTGCAGCTAGTACCACGACATTCTCCGCAAATGGCAGTGCAAGGGAGTCCATGTTTTTTGCATGTGTATTTCTTTGTGCTGCCGTCTTTCTTGCAACTTCAGCGGACTACATCTAGTATTTCTGGTGATGCCGCAGGCTGATCGGTCATTTTTGGCATAAATCTCACATACAAAACATGCCCCTGTCTTTTGGGTCCATACATTCACTTCCCCCTTTCCACTGCATCATTTGGTAAAATACCTGAAGACTATGGAACTTTGCAGCTGTTGTCGTTGGAGGAAGAGTTTGAGGTTTCACTGGAGATGATTTCTGAGTTACTTTATCATAGAATCGCCTGTATCTCAGCATATCCAGTGATTCATCTTTTTCGCCCCCATACGGTGATAGTAAAGCTTTTTCACCTGCTGAAATGATGATGGCTTTTCCCACGTTTTCCTGTGACTGGCTGAACACCTTAGCTTGTTCGAGAAAGCTAGTGTCATTCTTTACTTCTTTCGAGACGTAGAATCACAGCCTAAAATGGCATGGATAAAGAGGATATTGTCACACACCTTGGGACCAAGTAACTCCTTCGTCTGCTTTATGCCCCATATCCGTCTTGTTTTTGTTGCTTTCTTCGGTTCTGGAGCCAGAAACAGCTCCCACTGCCTTCAGATCAGCATGATGCAGCAAGAGTACTAACAAGTCTATCTCATCACCTACTAAGACTGTGTCTTTTGTTCTGGCTGAGGCAATGGCAATTTGGACAATGAGCACATCTGCATCGTGCTTTGCATGGTCTGTGATACACTCAGCCCTCTCAAGTTTATCACTGAGATAAACCAAGAACTGTTGTTTGTTTTCCTTATTGTTTAGGAAGTGGTTCTTTTTGGATTGGATGATCATGTCACCAGAGAAGTGTACAGTCATAACGGGAGTAACACCTGTTCGACGCAGTTGTTGATTGGTGTCTTTTATTGTTGGTTCTTCTTTGTAGCCATCAAAGACTATGACAGTAGTCGTACCATATTTCTGTGTGACATATCTGACGTGTCCCTGAAGACTATACCGGCGGGGGTTATACCCCTGGCAGGTACTACTACCAAGCCAGGCAGTTTTCAGGTTAGAGGCCAGTCTAAAAGCAACTTTGCCATCACCCATTGGCAGTAGGATGATTGGATGAAGATTATTTGTCATACATATGAATGGTGTTTCTACCTATGCAAATTAGGACATATTCAATAAGTGTGTAGCTCATGTGCATATTCAAATTCATTTCAAAAGAAACTTGTAATACAAAAAAAAATTATTTTCATGTACACTTTTACCATGTTAAGTTTTATTGTGGTAGGAGTAAAGGAAAAAATTAAGCCTATTTGAGTGTATTTTGGGCATATTCGATTTGTGTATGGCTCATTTGCATATTCTAATTAATTTTCAAAGAAACTTGTAATACAAAAAATGTTACTTGTCATGGGTACTTTCATTGTGTAAAGTTAAATTTTGATAGGAGTAAAGGAAAAAAATAGCCCCATTGGGATGTATTGTTGCATCGCCTTATTGGCACACATCTCGGATTGATGAGAATTAAACATATTTCCTCAACTAGGATTTCTTAGGACTCTTAGTATGTTGTTCTGGACACCTCATAGAAATGATCTATGCTGAAAAAAGGGTTACTTCTATTTTTGGCTCCAAAATGGGTTACTTTGCCTGGACTATTTAGCAAACATTGAAAACGGGTCCCCCAGACCCGAACAACATATAAGGGTTAAGTAAGTCTACACATCTTCCGCCGAAAACTAAAAACATACCTCTTCCGACTTTACCTTGAATAAATAAAAAAAACAAAAAAAAAAAAAAAAACACTAACAACTTTTTGAAACTAACACTTTACTAGCACTTAAATGGCACTTACTTATAGCACTTTGTAGTTTTGCCTTATTTGAAGAAATTGTATTTTCTTGATTCTTGTCGTCCTTGGTATGTACCCTCGGGTTTGAATGCACTTATTGTAAGTCGCTTTGGATAAAAGCGTCAGCTAAATGAAATGTAATGTAATGTAAAAGTACATAATGGACGATGATGAAATGTCATCATGCGGTGGCAAAAATCAGGCAAATGAAACTCCAGGAGAACAGCGGAGAACTCTAAAGTATGGGATGCATATTTAATCCCTTATACAATATTTCACTTATATCGTTTAAAATCATTTTTCAGTGTTTTGCCGCCTACATTTGCAAAAAGAAAATTTAACAGACCCCTAAACCATCGCTGCAGTTCGCCAGCCAGCCGCTGCGCTTTCCGTAGCTTTCTGGCACTACGCTGCCGGTGCGAACCATAGATATATCTATGGTGCGAACAGTCCAATTATTTATAATGGTCGCGGAAAGGAGGCGGACTGCTTTCGTGGCGATTCTTTCTCCGGTGCTGATGATGTATGTAAATATAATGGTTTATACTGCAAGTGTCACATCATAATAAATCAGTCTCTTGTGCCGCCCTCTCTGCATTTTGCGCCCTAGGCAACCGCCTATGTCACCTATGCGAGGAGCCGTCCCTGCTTCCACCCGTGGCTTCGGATCAGCCTCGCCGGTGTGAACGAGTGCGCTGGTTCTAATCTAAAGAGACATGTCTGCCACAGAGGCCAGCGAGTCTCGCGGTGGAGTGCTGTGTACGATCAATGCAGCCCGCTCTGTCTCCTGACTCGGTGACACACGCCAACTGTCATTACTTTTGAAAGACACATTCTCCCTTAACAGTTTTTTGTTTTGTTCATGAAATATACTTTTACACACAGGGGGGCTTCTTCTCACAGTCTAAAGACGTGCTGATTAGGCTCAGGTTGATTAAACCGTTGTCCTGTGGAGGATCTCTGAAGAATTGGTTCTCCATAGGTTGCCTCTTCCACATGCACAACGCAGGAGGGGGTTCTCTGCTTGGACGCGTTACAACCATAGATATATATATATAAAGACTAGATGTCTCATCCGCGTTTCCGGTCAACGGAGTCGAACGTCCGCACATGGCGGCCATCTTGCCACAGGCAGCTCGCCCACCTATAATATTGTGTTGGTAGTGGTACATGTACTTTTTAAATATAAAAATAAAATATTGATGTATATTTGTAAAGGAAAATCTTGTACCTATATAGAACATTATTCTATTTTTTTGAAAATAACATAATTATTCATAAGTATGCAGTGTCATAACTACATCTCTGACGCTTGTGACAAACCGAACTATTTAAAAATCTGATGAGAATTTAGCAAGTTATGGTTAATTAAAAAATCTAGACATCTAGACTTCATATATATCTATGGTTACAACAGCATCCAATTCTCAGCAGCATTCTGGCGAGGCCTGGTGCAGCAGGCAGAGGCAGAATGCAACATATTATTCCTCTGCAGAGATCAACTGATTTTGTTTAAAACACTTCGACAACAGCACTGTCGGCTCTTATGACCACAAACTCTCTTGACTTCTTCGTTGGTGTTTTCTTCGTTTGGCACCGATTTTTCATCCGGACATGTTTATTTTGTTATTGTTTTTGTTCTTGTTGCATCTGTTGTGTGTTATAACAACTGCACCACTCGCTCACAGTGAATCCTAGAGTCTGTTGATTGACTGTATGTGTGAATGTAAGACTGAATGGTTGTGTGTGTCTGTATATTGGCCCTGTTATTTGCTGGCTCCCCCAAGACCCTCCAAAGGTTAGGCTGTCGGTGGACTTTGGATGATGGATGGATGGAAAAACAAGGAGCGGAGGAAAGACAAAGTAGAAGGATGTAATCAAGCTTTGTCCCATTAAACTGCTAAATCAGCCGTTTGATGACCAAATAACTGGGAAGCAGAAGAGGAAGAAAGGCAGAGCACAGCTGCTCAGTTGCCATGCAGAATTGTCACATTGGCAGATTTTTCTGATTGAGGCTAAAATTCCAGTTGTAAAATCTCTGCTGCAGCTGAAAGAAACAACAGGTTAATGGTCGGCTGTTCGACTTCAATCAATGTACACTGGTGGAAATCAAACCAGCGGAAAATGGGAGGGAATCTGCTGATTGGAAGGCACACTGCACAGTTCATGGGTCTATGATGATTGATTAATGTATGTGATGACATAATGTCACATCTTCACTCTCCTGCCCTGCAGATGCAGCGTCTGCAGAGCAGCAGAGTCCTGAGGGTTCATCAGGGTCCTTGCAGACAGATGAGGGAAAGCTATTTACTCTAGAGATAAAAACCCTCCTGAACCAAAACATCACAGACGTAAAACTAAAGTGTGACATATCTGCATTGCACTATTATTTCTCCTAAAATTCCTCCTTTTTTCGATCCTGATTTATATTTGGATCTGCACTAAATTGAATACTCTCCTAAATATCAGTCCCTTACACATGCCTTATGTTTTATTTTTGTCGAGATCCATGTTGAAAAAGTCAACGTTGAAGAAAAATAAAATCTAAAATGCATTGTCTTGTAACTAACCCATTTCACATCCATCTACCAAGTTTCATAGTAATATTATTTCCTCCTTTGCCGAGTTTATACTCTTTTTTGTCACACAGGATCAAGAAAAACAAATCTGGAAGTAGAACATTGATATGTTACAAGTTGATATTGGGAACTTGTTAGCCACATATAGCATGTAGCAGCACATAATGAAACGAAGCATTAAATCTGGAGGACCTCAAATCTAAATATTGACCATTAATCAGGATTTTTTTCGCTACAAACCACCCTTTTCATATACAAGTAGTCATGTGATCCACTGTTACTGAAAATGTCTCTTGTGTGAAATCACCTAACTTGTTGTGTCTGTTTTGCTCATGAAGGAAGCAGGTTAGAACAGGCTTTATTCCCACTATGATAACACAGTGACACTTTCATGGAGTTTTGCTGGTAGTGTCTTTGTTATATATCATAGCTATGGTATTCAAATGAAATGATTAGCAGCTCATCAACCTAAATACATATTTGCCACACCGCAGGACTCGATGATCACAGGCCGCAGCTAACAGCACGTGTCAATGACCGTCTAATGATGTCGGGCGGTGTGGCCTAGTGGTTAGAGTGATGGTTCTCCAACAAGAAGGTTGCTGGTTCAAACCCCACTCTCTCCCATCTGCATGCCTAAGTGTCCTTGGCAAGATACTGAACCCCTAAATGGCCCCTCATGAATGTTGAGTGTAAGTCGCTTTGGACAAAAAAGCGTCAGGCAAAATGTAATGTAATGTCAATTTTGAATGGCAACGGCCATCAGCCCTGTTATTCATCAAAAGTTTTACAAAGTCAGGCTAAGTCCCCCCCTACACACCCCTTCCCCTAACTTCAGTTTTAGGGTAGATTGCTCACTTTAATTTATCCCCTCTGGCTGTGATGATGGGAGAGGAGTTATAGGGAGCCAGTGATGTCGGGGGTTGAAATGGTTAATGGAGGGGTGAGGCGGATGACAAGGACAGAGGGAAAGGAACAGGCAATGGAGGAAAAAGAGGGATAAAATGGGTGAGATGAGGAGAAAAGACAGGGGGTAATGAGAGAAGGAAGCAAGGGTGGGTTGGAGAGGGAGCGGGGGACTTGAGGAGCAGAGGGGAGGAGAAACCGGGCTAATGGCTGAACCCACAGCTGGCTCACCTGAATGGAAGGAGGAGCCATAAATAAACCGTTGGACAGCAATAAATATAGTATGACAGGTAATCAACACAGTAACCCAAGTCCCCCAATTTTAATTTTGAATCTGAATTTCCCTCGGGATTAATAAAGTATCCATCTATCTATCTATCCAAGGACACTGCTGGCTAAAGAGGCCGTGGACAGCCCGGTGTGGCACACGCACCCTGACTGATAAGCGGCTGATTGAGGCTCAGCGTGTGAGGAGATGTTACAAAAAGTCCAGACAAGAGAACGAGCCGAGCGCAGAGGAGGAGAGAGCAGATGAAGATGACCTTTAGCCCTCAAACGTATGGCGCGCTCGCCGAGGGATCGAAGGCAGTCAATGATAGATATATTGAATTGTCAAGCTGTAATTGATCCATTAAATTGTCCAGCTGTAATTGTTGACCGTGTGCATTTTAATACATTATTTGGGGAACATATGTATATGTTTACACTTAATATTGATTGGTTCCTTCCAATCAAGAGAGCAAGACAATTTTGAATTCTAAACATTGTCCAAAGGCTGGGTGATATATCAAGAATTATCGCAATAAATGTCACATCAGCTTTTTTTTTAAGTTTATAGGCAGATTTGGTCATTACTCTGTAAATGTAAAGGCAGATTTTTGCTGCTGAGTGAGGGGCTATGTTATAAAAGTAATTTTCCTATGTTGTTCTGTATTTTCAAGCATCTGCCTCCATCACTTATGTATCACTGTGTCACTGCAATGCACTTTTATTCATGATTTGATCAATACTCCTCTCTTTAAGTTTAAAGGCAGATTTTTGCTCCCTAGTGAGGAGCTATGTTATAAAGTTCTTTTCCTATGTTGTTCTGTATTTTCAAGCATCTGCCTCCATCACTTATGTACCACTGTGTCACTGTTATGCACTTTTATTTCCTCTCGCCACACTTTGTGATCACTGGTTCTATCTCCTTGCTGGACCTCTACTCACACCAAACCAGTTTGCTACAAACTCTCGACGGACCTATATTCAGGTAATTTACTCAACTGTAAATTCCCTTAACCAAACAGTAGTTGCCATGTTCACATAATTTAACAATTTAGATTTAAAATGTTGTTGTTTAAAATTACAAAACAATGTTAATTGTGACATAGAATTTTGCAGAGTCATCCAATGTCATCCATCTTATGTGGTCATAGGATTCAAACCTCACTACACGCAGTCAACAGTTTTTTTTCTCATTCGTAGATATGTTTGGCACCCCAGTCTCACCCATCGCCATCTTGGCGAGTTATCAGTCTGTGACTAAGGCCCGCAAAAGGAAGACCACCAGGGGAAGTAAGCCCCAACGGAAGAGGGCTGGAAAGGTCCCTGATGCCTGCACCAACTCAGGCCACATCAGCACAGGTGACTTATATTTAAAGAAAATGTGCTGCTGTTTGCATGGAAGCAATATGATCATGTTAAAATGGAGATTGTGTTGACTCCAGCTCAGAGGTATTTCAGTTTTCTTTTTGTGATGTTTTTCACGGTGTTTTAAACACTGGCTTTTCCAGCTTAAAGGAATAAGAACTTAGTTTTAAAATGTTGTTGTTTAAAATTACAAAACAATGTTGATTGTGATACAGAATTTTGCAGAGTCACCTTATGTGGTCATGCGATTCAAACATGACTATATGCAGTCAACAGGTTGATGCTCACTGTTTTCTTGCCTCTTTTGTAGAGGCAAGAAAACACCCAGCCCCACCCAGCCCCATCTTGGCGAGTAATCGGCCTGTGATTAAGGCCAAGTGGAGTATCACCAAGCAGAAGGCCACAACTGAAAACGAAACTCCACTGCAGAAGCAGAGGGATGGTGAGGGCCCTGATGCCAGCACCAACTCTAGTTAATCAACCCAAGAGTCAGTGCCCAAGGTCAACAGCTCCACTGACAAGAGCACGGTGTTGTCAGGCCACAACAGCAGAGGTGACTTTTCTTTTTAAGAAAATGTGTACTTGTTTGCATGGAAGCAATATGATCATGTTAAAATGGGGATTGGTGTTGACTCCAGTTCGGAGGAATTTCAGTTTTTCTTTTGGTGATTTTGTTCAGGTTGTTTTAAAAACGTTCTTGTCCAACTTAAATTAATAATTCTACATTTTGAGGAATTTAATTATTTAATAACTTCTTCCTGAGGATTACATGTAAATATTGATAACACAGATTAAACAGACTAGATATGAGGTGTAAATTAAATGATTCAAGCAAATATTTATCTTTCAGCCACCTGTCAGGCAGATGGATTTTAGTCAGTTTTGATGGAGCTATGATAATTTCTCTCCACTGAGCTATTTCCACAACATCTGAAAACACTCCATATGTTGAAATGTGGTGGTTGAAAGCTTTAGAAATGTGAAAAAGTGGATGATGTAAGCGGTATTGATGCTTCTTTTTTTCACATTTGTATTAAACCATGTGTCTGTGTCCATTGGTGCAGCTGACTTTGAGGCCAAGTACGTGGAGCTTGAACCACTTGGTTAAGGAGGCTTTGGCACAGTTTACGCTGGCATCAGAAGGTCTGATGATTTACTAGTAAGTACATAATATGATGTGATTACAAATAATTTAATATAATATTCTCACATCTCACATACATAATCTGACTTCATCCCTTGGACTAACCCAGCGGTCGGCAACCTGCGGCTCCGGAGCCGCATGCGGCTCTTCAGCCCCTCTGCAGTGGCTCCCTGTGCAGAGCATGTTGCGCAATGCGCATATTTTTCGAGAACGGTGAACTTAACGAATCAGTTCTTTCATATGATGAGCATGAGTGAACGTCACATTCACATACATTTTTTAAATAATCATTGTAACAGGCCATCATTAAATACCAGGAGCGGGTGAATGTGTGTGTGTGTGTGTGGGTGTTTGTCCGCGCTCCCAGATAGCCGACACACACACAGAGCCGGGGCTCCGCCCCCCACCCTGAGCTCCGCTCACTCGCTCAGAGACACAGTGAGATCGGAGCTCGTTCACGTGTAGCAGCCTCTCAGTGACTGACCGGCTGCTTCTCAACAGTGGAAACAGTGAAAACAATGAGTTTCTCTGGTGTCAGCTGATCAGAGATCCGCGCCTAAGCTTCTTGATCAGAGCAGAAGCTGCAGGTGGTTTGTACCGATCTGCAGTTACTGTGTCCGCCTCCAGTCTGACCTGCTCTCACGTTTTGTTTTAATATTTCAGCAACTAAAATATGCGTCACATCCTGTTACGTCCCGGCGCTCTTCCCTGCAGGTCGCTAATCTATAGTTCCGACCCCCGGCCTCGGTAAACTAATCATGGATAATTCCCAGAAAAGAAAAGTCTGGGAGGAAGATAGAGTTTAATTCTGCGTGGACAGATTAATTTGTTTTCACTGCCACCGATGCTGTCTTATATGTATGTTTGATATGTGGCGAGGAATTAGCGAACAATAAGAAATGTAATGTTGAAAGATATTTCCAGAGCAAGCACACAGCATCTGCTGAAAAGTACCAAGCTGGAGATGAGCAAAAAAAGCTGAGCTCTGTGTTTAATTTATTCCAAAGTAGGCCCACACATGTATTTTGTTCTCCAATTCATAAGAGTTTGGTGTTTTCCTATTTTGTAACAGGTAAAAATAGCAGTTAAATGTCAACAGTTTTTTTTATTGTCGTTCTATTATTAAATAAATGCAACAAACTATAGTTTTTATTTATATTGTATAACTATATATATATATATATATATATAACTTTATAACCTGTATTATCAAATATGTTGTGCGGCTCCAGGCAGATTTAATTTGGGGGAAGAGGGGGCGAAATGGCTCTTTCGATAGTAAAGGTTGCCTACCCCTGGACTAACCAAAGTGTTTGTGATCTGTCCTGTAGGTGGCGATAAAACACATAACCAAAACGTCTGTTCCCCGTCAAAGAGTGGTGAATGATCTGATGTCTCAGCACCAACTGTTGAAATCATTCCGTGACTTTTATGCTTTTGTTGTTTCCTTGTTGTTGAAGAGATACAAACGCATATTTTTCCTTTAGATGATAAATGGGAGGTCACGTTTGATTCCCAAGGAGGTGCTGCTCATGCGAGAGCTGCAGGCGAACCAGTGACTGTGGGAAGATCTGCAGCCGTGTCATTACTGGACTGGTACGACCTGAAACAAAAGGTTCTTCTGGTCATGGAGAGGCCAGTCGACTCTACAGATCTGCTGCACCTCGTAAAAAAGAACTGTGGTCCGTTGGCTGAGAACCATGCAAAGGTACTGGCATTTTACTGTATTCCCAGACTACAACTGAAAAGGTCATCATTTTGAATATCATCATTTTCAGTGCAGAGTGTTTGGCTGCTATGACACCCATATTTCATGTTGGTACAATCACAACTAACATTTTAAATTTGTCAAATATGTTATTGGAGATTCACTCTTTAGATACGTTTACTTTTATCGAGGGAACTTGAGTTGTAATTAAGGGATATATTAGTGGCTGAAAAGTTGAGAAAACTATAGCTACACAACAGCCTTTAAAAAGACCTTGTGCCAGGTCGTTTTTACAACTGCTGGTCCCGAAAAATAAGAAAGGCCTTTGGACCTCAGCTTAGTCCTCAAAGTGCTCAGAAGTAGATGGATATTTGAACCCCTACAAGTTCATGTGAAGTGTGCTCTGATTGAAAGATCCAGAGCAGCTCCAACATAGACTGTGTTTTTCACTCCCACCCAGAGTCCCTTCTTCACCACTCTAACTCATTTGTGACTCTACCTCTTTCTCAGATCATCATGAAGCAGCTGCTGGATGCTGCCATCGATTTGAAAGCAAAGGGCATCTTCCACCGAGATTTAAAATTAGAGAACATCCTCATTGAGCCAAGCTGTGATGGACCGCGAGTGCGAATCATTGATTTTGGATGTGGCTGCAATAGGTGGGAAAACTGCGTCTACAGCCAATTCACTGGTACAGCCAACCTGTCTTGTTATCCTGTTCTTCATTCATCTGACTGTAAAATCTCTGCCTGTTCCTCATCTTTTGTTTGTTTCTGTTTCCTTCTCTCTGGTCAATTGTAGGAACCTTTGCATACGCCCCTCCAGAGTTCACAATGAAAGGCAGATACATGGCTGGCCCAACGACAGTCTGGCAGTTGGCAGCAATTCTATTTGAAATGCTGACTGGAGACGCGTGGTTCCACACCAGGGACATTATCAGGCCTGATTTCCAAATCTGGTTTGGATCCAAAGGTGAGACAACGCGGGTTTTTAATGTGCGGTTATTATGGTGCTTCCATGTTACAGTCGATCACTGTAGATTCAAGCCTCATCGTTTCCTTATCGTTTGTCCTCTCTCCTCACAGACTGCCAAGACTTCTTGAAAATGTGTCTGGTTTTAGACCCTAAGAAGCGTGCCACTTTGGAGGAACTGAAGCAGCACCGCTGGTTAGATAGGCCTATACCAGCCCATTCCAAACCAACCCAGCCCCAACTCCCCCATCCCCAATCTCATCATATCCCAACAATTCATCCCCAACTCCCCCATCTACAACTCCTCCATCCCCAAACTCACCATTTCCAAACCTTCCATCCCCAAACTCACCATTTCCAAACCTTCCATCCCCAACTCCTCCATCCCCAACTCCCCCATCCCCAACTCCCCTATCCTCAACTCCTCCATCCCCAACCCCATCATTTCCAAACCATCCATCCCCAACTCCCCTATCCTCAACTCCCCAATCACCAATCCTACCAGATCCAATCCAACCAGCCCCAATTCCCCACTTTCCAAATCCTCTTTCCCCAACCCACCCATTTAAATGTATACTGCAATAGGTAAGGTACTTCCTGGTCGGATTTTTATCAGACTCCATGAGCCAGCCGGAATAACCTCCATGTGCGTTGTGGCATCACAAGAGGGCGTTTGATGCAGTGGCATTATGTTCCTCACCCTGGGAGTGGCCACCACGCCACAAGATGGCTGCCGGGAGGACTTCATCTCCCAAAAGGCACTACTGGGGGAGTTGCCAATGCCTCCGCCCTCATTAAAGCTGGAGCTCAGGTGAGGAGAGCACAGAGGATTGAAGACAGACAGGAAGCAGCCAGCATGAGACGTGGAAGATGTCAGGTTATGTGGAAGGAGATGGACCCAGGATGCAGAGGATGAACAGGATGGGAAAACTGGACGAGACAGCAAGTAACGATAACCCACAAGAGAACGTGTAAAACAAGTAACGAACGGACAAAGCACACACGGGAACACAGAGGCTTAAAAAGAGACACAGGGAAGGCTGGGGTAATTAGCCACAGGTGCAACACATGAGGACTTGGGAAGACAATCACCAAGACAGGAAGTGACACACCCGAGAAGCTGGAAAACACCAAAGGAAAACAAGATTACAAAATAAAACAGGAAACGGAAAACACAAAGAGACGGAAATCCACAAACTAAAATGACAGAATGTCACAGAAGAAACTACATTGTATTTGTACTCTGTATAGCGCCTGGAGACAATGTATCAAGTGATTTTTTTTTTAAATAAAATGAAAATGTTTCTTATAAACATGCTTCAGGATTTATATTTCACATTGAAAGGATAATTGCTTATCGTCAGTTACCAAACTCCTCATTTACTGAGGTTACAGATTAATAAAGATGTTTTTCACATAATGTTTTCACAATGGGGGGGACAGGAGGCTCACCGGCTTGTGAAGCTGTGCAAGCAGGAAAAGCTGCTGAAGTGTTCCAATCTGTGCAACCGAGTGTGTATCAGGAGCTGACCCAGGATTATTACACAGGTCCAACTAATTCTCATTTGATCCAGCAGTCTGCTCATGTTCAGGCCACATTTGTCATCCAACATATGGATGACAAAAAATTATGACAATTAAATGGTCTTTTTGCACTTTAGCCACCCCGCATGGCTACCAATGTAATAACGTGCAATCAGGGCCGACACGGATAGCAGTGTGCAGGACATCAAGCCTTCTTACGAACTTTTCATTACGAAAATCATTGTGGATTGCACAAATTTTGAGGGACGGCAAGTTTTCGTAGAAAGCTCGAATGAGATGGACCAAACCCATGTATTTGCATACTTTGGGGTTATTATCCGTGTTGGAGTTTTCAAATCCAAAGGGGAATCAACAGAATCCTTGTGGGGTGCTGTAACTGGCAGAGAACTTTTACGTAAATGTGCAGGAATGTGGGAGCAGAGGTGATTGAAATATACAATTTAACACTTTTTGTAGTCCTTGGTCCAGTGCACCCGAACAACAAATATGTAATATAAATGTGTAGGGGTGCTGTAAAGTGTAAAGTCACTGAATATATGTTCCTTTATATGTTCATCACAGAAAATGAGCCAAGGCCAATGAGTCTCAGGTTGAAAAAAATATTTATTGCATCATTTCTTTTTTTTAGCAAACATTGAAATCGGGTCCCACAGACCCGAACACCATACAAGGGTAAAGTACATAATGGAAGATGAGGAAATGTCATCATGCGGGGGCAAAATAAGGCAAATGAAACTCCAGGAGAACAGCGGAGAACTGTAAAGTATGTGATGCATATTTAATCACGTATATAATATTTCACTTATATCGTTTAAAATCGTCTTTCGTTTTTCAGTGTGTTTGCCACCTACATTGCTCGCGGCGAGCGAAAACAATTTAACAGACCCCTAAACCATCACTGCAGATCGCGAGCCAGACATGTGAGTGAGTGAGTTAGTGTTTGTGTGGGTGTGTCTGCACAGGAGGCGAGCAAATACCTGAAAAAGCAGACAAAAAGAGAGAAGGAGCATATAAGTTAGCATTCAGTATGAAAATGGCATGAATTGAAAGGAGCTATAACTGCCACTTACTGTGTGTGAGTGTTGAGTGTAGGATTAAATCCTGATTCTTCGTGCTTTAGCATTGGCAAATGCAGTGATGACATCTTCCATGTCTAGCTTTCTCCTCACATCTTGCTCAATGGATATTACTGCCAGATCTGACAGTCGCTCCTGAGCCATAGTGGACCTCAGATAGGTCTTGATTAGTTTCAAGGCAGAAAAACTCCTTTCCCCAGAAGCAACAGTGACAGGCAGTGTGAGAAGTAATCGGAGTGCAATGCTTAGGTTGGGGTAACAATCCAGTAAGTTCTCCTTGTATATAATATCAAGCATTTCTGAAGGGGAGGAGATGCAGTCTGGAAAGGCTTTAACTGCAGCACTTATCTCCAGTTCCAAATCAGCACCATCAACATCTGTTTCCGCCTCCAACTTCTGGCAGCTAATGCCCAGTGTTCTTTCATGCACTGCTTTTTTCATGTTTTCCACTGAATAAAGAAACCCATAAAGCTCAAAATATGTCTCTGTCTTAGCAAATCGATTTCTGATGCTACAAAGGGCTGTATCAATGAGAGGTAAAAAGAACTCCATGTTAAAACGCTCTTCAGGGGTGAACTTTGTCTCCTCTCTTCCTTCATACAGGCATCTTCGAGTAGTTGTTCGCTGTCTCTGTTCAGGGAGTGTCATCTCAATTTGTAATTCCTCTGCCATCTCCCTGGCATCGGTCTGCGCTGATTTAAGCCCACTTTCTCTGTACTCTTGCAGACTTTCTACAAGTCCATCCGTCTCTCTTTTCAGGGTCTCTATTGAGATTTTTGGACTCTGAAAGAGTTTGCTGATGTGATTTATTTGGTACAGAATGTTATACCAAACAATAACACTCACAAGGAAACACCAGGTCTGTATGTCTTTCAAAAGTGCTTCACAATTGGACACAGTCTCAGAATCTTTAGGTCTTTTGGCCATGGCATGGTCAATGAGTGCCTCCAACGCTGCCACAAACTGAGGCATTTGGTACCGGAGAGCTTTTACACTGTCCACTCTGCACTCCCATCTGGTTGAAGACAAACTTTTGACAGTCATCATCACTACATGTTCCTGCATAATCTCCCACCGTTGCACAGAGGAACTGAACAAGTTGTACAATCTCTGGAGGACACCAAAGAAGTTCACAGACTGTCTAGATGACTGTGCCGCATCACAAATAACCAAATTTAAACTATGACTCCCACATGGCACATACAGGGCCTTCTTGTTTGTGTCTTGCACTCTCCTCTGTACACCCTGGTGCTTACTCTGCATGTTGCTCCCATTGTCGTATGCCTGCCCACGACAGTCACCGATGTCAAGATCAAATTTGATCAGTTGGTCCGTGAAAGATTTGTACAGTCCTTTCCCAGTTGTGTCATGGACATCAACAAAGCCAAGAAAATGCTCCTCAATCGAAATACCCACATTTTCTGCACAGTTAACAATTCGCATTCGAAGGGTAAGCTGTTCAGTATGGCTGTTGTCTGGAGTACAGTCCATTATGACAGCAAAGTACTTGGCTCTCTTTATCAGAGATACAACAGCATCTGTGGTCTTTTTTGCAATTAGAGATATTATCTCATTCTGTATCTGTTTGCTGAGGTAATGATCTCTGCATTCCTTGTTTTGGATTCTCCTTAAGTGTTCATTCATCACTGGGTCGAATTGGGCCATTAATTCAACCTGACCCAGGAAGTTCCCATTTCTGGGTTGGTACAGGTCAGAGGCGTCAATTGGGTATGGCAAGGTATGGCAGCTGCCACACCTTGGCTCCAGGGGAAAATGTAAATGTTCGTTTTAAAAAAATAAATTTATGGAATTACTCTGTGTCAATTTGTACTGATTATTCTATTATTTAATACATATAAATTAAATACAAATGAAAATCAGAACAACACAATCGATTTCTCTAGTCTAGATATTATCTTTCCCAATACTTATCGTAACGTATCCCTCCTCCCTATCTTGAAATGTGGTATCTTTTTTTATTTTTCGGCTAAGCTAATTAACTAAAATGAAAAGAAAGCAAAGAACTTTAGAATCTTTTTTTATCAAAAAAAAGGCAGGTGAAGGTGATGGCTCCAATGTTGCCCCAGCAGCAGAGGGAGAAGGACCAGGTAGTGAAGGTGGGATTCAAGCTGTTAACAAGGCTGTTAGCCACTCCAGCACCTGCGCCGGGGATGCAGATGCTAACAGGGAGACAGAGACTACATGCATGGAGGCTGAGAACTCGTCCACACCGACTTCTCGAATTGAACCCGAGTCTGAGTCCCCACCAATTTCTCAGATTGAAAGAGCTGGATCAGACGTGGACAGCGATAAGGAAGGTCAAGGCCCGGGTGCAGCAGCAGTAGCAGCCTCTGGGTCAACTGGAGCAGAGAAGAAGGATATTAGTGGATGTAAAACAGACGGACTCAGGCGTCCTCGTTTGACCCACTTCCCAACTAGAAATGGAAGACTCTTTAATGTCAGTGTGTATCAGGAATATGACTGGGTTGAATATTCTGCGCAAGAAGATGCAGTTTATTGCTTTGCATGCCGTCATTTTGGAGGAGCCTCAACTTTAACAGGTGACAGGCATGGACTGCGTGTGTTCATAGACACTGGATACACATGTTGGAAGAACATGAAAAAAAATCTCCGGGATCATCAAGGGAGCAGTAGACACAATTGTGCTGCATTAGCGTGGTCTAACTTTAAGGCTGTGATCAGCGGACATAAGGAATCCATCGCAAGTCGGATTGACGCAAACAGGACAGATGAGGTGCAGGAGAACTGGGCTCACGTCAAATCCTTGTTCAAATTAAAAAAAAAAAAAATTCTATTCTTCCCCAGAAGCCCAGAATGATATGGTGAGAGTTATTGGGGAAAATATCAGAAGTATAATCATAAATGAAGTAGGAGAAGCACGGTACTTTTCAGTGTTAGTGGATGAAACGAAAGACCTGTCTAAGAAGGAGCAGCTGGCCATTTTGATCCGTTATGTACATGACGGGATTATAAAGGAAAGAGCCATTGGAACCTATCACATGAAGGACCTGACAGCTGAATCCCTGGCCCAGAAAATAATAAAGGAATTATCGAGTTTAGATATTCAGCTGTGTGTTGCACAATGCTACGATGGTGCAAGTGTTATGCGGGGTAATGTGCGTGGAGTGCAGGCTTTAATACGTGAAAAAGTGCCGCATGCAGCGTATATACACTGTCATGCACATAGACTAAATCTTGTGCTTGTGAGCTCGATAACTGAAATACCAGAGATGGCAGAGTTTTTTGGTGTTGTTCAAACACTATATACTTTTATTGCAAATAGCAATACCAGACACATGCTTTTCATTGAGGCTCAAAAGAAGTTGGGACACAACAAAATACTGCATTTGGAGCGCACCTGTCCCACTCGGTGGCTGTATTGGTATAGGGCTCTACAGAAGATAAAACTGCGCTACGAGGCTATACTAGCTGTGTTAGATGCCACTGTTGACGCTCATGCAGAGGGTTCAACTGAAGCTGCTGGACTTCGGACAAATATGCTGACAGTCACTTTTGTTGTGCGTCTTCATGTCCTAGAAAAAATCTTAAATCTCACTTATGGAATGTCTGAACAGCTTCAGACAAAAGACATTGCAATCACGATGGCTTCCAACCTCATACGGAGTACTAAGGCCCAGCTGGAAAAGATGAGGTCAGATAAAGAGTACCAGGACACACTGAGCAGAGCCAAGGCATTTTCCACAGAGCTCGGCCTCCCAAGCAGAGACACTGCCCCTCTGCGACCAGCAAGAGCACGGAGTGTGTCCAAAGCCTTGGCAGGGTTTATTGTCGGATCATCCAGTGGCCAGAGACAAACAGGAGATGACCAAGAAAAAAGACTATACTTTGAAACACTGGACTGCTTCATCTCTGAGTTAGATCGCCGATTTACAGATAATGATGAGCTACTTAATGCTATCCAGGCATTTGATTGTTCATCTCCCCATTTCATGGATGTAGTTAAAATGGAACAGTTTGCACAACTCTATGATGAACTGATCGACACCACCCTTCTCAGTTCCCAGTGTCACACAGCAAAAGCTTTCCTTGAACTTGAGATGAAGGAGGACGTGGAGGAGGAGAAAAACATAATGCTGGCTTTGACTGAAGACCATGTCTGTCGCTTTTTCAGAGGTCATCAAGCTATTCAAGATCGCAGCAACAATTCCTGTCTCCACTGCATCCAACGAAAGATTCTTTTCCGTTTTAAAAAGAGTCAAGACTTACCTGCGGACCACCATGAGCGATGACAGGCTCACAAACCTCATGTTGATGGCTGTTGAGCCTGCTGTCGTAAAATCCCTGGACGCAGATGAACTCATCAATAACTTTGCTGCTTTGAGGACCCGCCGTTATCCACTTGTGGAATAATTAATAAAGTTCATCTCAAAGTAAGATACCCAAACATCTTATTAATATGATTTCTCTTTCTCTTTTCTTCTCCCTCCCTCCCTCTCCTCTCTCCCTCCCTCCCTCCCTCCCTCTCCTCTTTATATTTGGACTTTAACAGTTTACAGCAGTTTACCTGGTATGTTCACGTGATATTGTTGCAATTATATAGTGAATGAAGTGAACAGAAAGAGTGAAATTGTGTCAGAAAGGCTATTACTGCTGTCTAACCCTGCCGCTTGCTATCCATGGTGCTGAAAACGGATGCGTAACGGCGCATTTGACTGAATTGATTGATTGACGTGCGTAGTTAAGTGTTTGTGTCCATAGTTACTTGCGCTAGCGGGATGTGAGTGAGGCTGCATTTGAAAAAGTTCAAATTTTCCTAACCACACAGAAAAGCTACATAGCAGACTTGTCACTTTTGTTATGATTATTTGCTGGGCATGTATATTGATTGATACTGTAGTTAAGTCATGTGACTAGTAACCTTGCCATACCTTAGCTTTGGCTGAATTGACGCCACTGGTACAGGTGTTCAGTGTGGCCTCGAAATGCTAAATTCCGTTCAGCCAAATGGCATACAATGGCAAAGAGTCTCCTCAGCACCATTTTCCAGTGGGCAATTTCCTTACTTATCAGCTCTTGGTTCAATTGTGGTGTTAAGTTTCAATCTTGCCAAAAGTTGGCACCAATTATCCATATTATCTATGTGCTCCCTGCTGCGCTCATGAGTTCTGAGATGTTCTCCGACATGTTTCCATGCACGAAATCCATTGGTGCTGAGTGAGATTTTGGTTTTCCCGAAGATGCGACATGCAAAACAATAAACTGCATCAGCACTGGTCGAGTAGACTAGCCACTTCCTTGTAATTTTTTTTCCCATTTTCATTTTCATTTAAAAGTTTTCAATCGTGAATCTCCTTGGCGGGTTATCTGTGTTTTGGGGGTAATTAAAGTTTCAAATTAGTACTGGTCCTCTTCTAACAATTTCAATTCTCTCACTATCTGTAATTATTTCACGCCATAATGCTGGGTCTTCACTGATCACTGTATCATTGGGGTTACTCACATTGCTGACACCACTGCTCTCCCTATCATCCAGCTGTGCTTGAGCAGGGATGATGACCATGGCAGTATCCTGTGCATCCTCAGTGCAGGTGTCAGTGTCAGGGATATGGGCAGCTGTGGTACAAGATGATGGCTCATTGTTTTTAGAAGCAAGGCAGGCAGGGCTAGTTGGTGGTGAAGTGGCTGTGTGTCTGCTGCTGCTAGCAATAGCTAAACTTGGCCCAGCATCACTTGAAACATTATCAGATGTAATTTTCCACGGACAAATTCTTTGATTGGAAAAACTGTGTTAGCTTAGGTAATTTGTCCCTTAACTTCTCCTCCTCCCTTTTCTTCTTTCTTTTGTCACTGCCACTTTGAAATCGTTTCATGTTTACTGCGATCACGTACACTCCTCCACCACAAGACAAATTCAGACCCGGCGCTATGGGCGGGCTTTGGGGTGCTGGGCCCGCCCTTGACGAACAAGCCAGTCAGTCACATAATACACGTTAAAAAAAAAGGGGCGGCACGATCACGTCATCTGGCCAGCCGCCAGCGAAGCGGTTTTCTATTATCTATCATATCACTGTGTGATGAATTGGCAAATGCATCGCCCCTGCTTGATGCTGTGTGAGAAGGGGGAAGGGGAGGGGACATGGGGGACAGTTCACCTCTGGGTCCCAAATGCAGTGATTCTTAAACTGTGTCGCGCGCCCACAGGTGGAGCGCGCGACCGGGAGGGGAAATGTGCGGCGGAAATAATGTTGAGTCAAAACTTTTGACGTCCGCATCTCTCGTGGAACTGTAAACAAATCGTTCTTTCGCCGTGGCCAGGGGTCGGCAACCCGCGGCTCTGCAGCGGCTCCCGGTACAGTGTTGTGCGGGCGAGTGTGTGTGTGCGTGTGCCCCTCCGCCCGCTCTCATTCGCTCGTTCCTCTGAGGCAGCCGGTCAGTGACCAGTGTGTATTTTAGGTCTGAAAACTCTGGCAGCTGACAGTATGAGACACAACAAATTAAAAAGACACATAGATACATTACATTACAGTCACATGCATGTGAAATGACAAGTGATTTATTTGAAATATTAAAAAAAATAAAAAATACGACGAGGCCCCCTGGTGGCCGAGGCCTTGGGCAACTGCCCGACTTGCCCAATGGGACGCGCCGCGCCTGCTCGCGGTGGAGTGCTGTGTACAATCAATGCAGCCCTCTCTGTCTCCTGACTCGGTGACACACGCCAACTGCCATTACTTTTGAAAGACACATTCTCCCTTAACAGTTTTTTGTTTTGTTCATGAAATATACTTTTACACACAGGGGGGCTTCTTCTCACAGTCTAAAGACGTGCTGATAAGGCTCAGGTTGATTAAACCGTTGTCCTGTGGAGGATCTCTGAAGAATTGGTTCTCCATAGGTTGCCTCTTCCACATGCACAACGCAGGAGGGGGTTCTCTGCTTGGACGCGTTACAACCATAGATATATATATATAAAGGCTAGATGTCTCATCCGTGTTTCCGGTCAACGGAGTCGAACGTCCGCACATGGCGGCCATCTTGCCACAGGCAGCTCGCCCACCTATAATATTGTGTTGGTAGTGGTACATGTACTTTTTAAATATAAAAATAAAATATTGATGTATATTTGTAAAGGGAAATCTTGTACCTATATAGAACATTATTCTATTTTTTTGAAAATAACATAATTATTCATAAGTATGCAGTGTCATAACTACATCTCTGACGTTTGTAACAAACCGAACTATTTAAAAATCTGTTGAGAATTTAGCAAGTTATGGTTAATTTAAAAGTACGTACCACTACAACACAATGTTATGGGTGGGCGAGCTGCCTGTGGCAAGATGGCCGCCATGTGCGGACGTTCGACTCCGTTGGCCGAGACATCTAGACTTCATAGGAGGCTTCTTCTCACAGTCCAAAGATGTGCAGATTAGGCTCAGGTTGATTTAACCGTTTTCAGACAGGTTGCCTCTTCCATACATGCAAAACGCAGGAGGGGGTTCTCTGCTTGGACGCATTTCAACAGCATCCAATTCTCAGCAGCATTCTTGGGAGGCCTGGTGCAGCAGGCAGAGGCAGAATGCAACATATTATTCCTCTGCAGAGATAAACTGATTTAGTTTAAACCACTTCGACAACAGCAGCGTCGCCTCTTATGACCGCAAAGTCTCTTGACTTCTTCATTGGTGTTTTCTTCATGTGGCACCGATTTTTCATCCGGACATGTTTATTTTCTTTTTGTTTTTGTTCTTGTTGCATCTGTTGTGGGTTAGAACAACTGCACCACTCGCTTGCGGTGAATCCTAGAGTCTGTTGATTGACTGTAGGTGTGAGTGTAAGACTGAATGTTTATGTGTCTCGGTATATTGGCCCTGTGATTTGCTGACTCCCCCAAGACCCTCCAAAGATTAGGCTGTCGGTGGACTTTGGATGATGGATGGATGGAAAAACAAGTAGTGGAGGAAAGACAAAGTAGAAGGATGTAATCAAGCTTTGTCCCATTAAACTGCTAAATCAGCCGTTACAAAATAACTGGGAAGCAGAAGAGGAAGAAAGGCAGAGCACAACTGCTCAGTTGCCATGAAGAATTGTCACATTGGCAGATTTTTCTGATTGAGGCTAAAATTCCAGTTGTAAAATCTCTGCTGCAGCTGAAAGAAACAACAGGTTAATGGTCGACTGTTTGACTTCAATCATTGTACACTGGTGGAAATCAAACCAGCCGACAGTGGGAGGGAATCTGCTTTTTGGAAGGCACACTGCACAGTTCATGGGTCTATGATGATTGATTTATTTATGTGATGACATAATATCACATCTTCACTCTCCTGCCCTGCAGTTGTAGCGTCTGCAGAGCAGGCAAGTCCTGAGGGTTCATCAGGGTCCTTGCAGATAGATGAGGGAAAGCTATTTACTCTAGAGATAAAAACCCTCCTAAACCAAAACATCACAGATGTAAAAAACTAAAAGTATGACATATCTGCATTGCACTGATATTTCTCCTGAAATTTGTCCCCGCTAATGACTATTTACTGACCTTAAGTCTTAAGACACCCAAGACTATGAACCAGGAAACACACATTACACATAATCCATTTATTCCATAAATACCTATTATCCTCTGTATCTTTTTTTTTATCTTATAATTATATTTGATATTTATTTTGTGTAGCATGGTGCAGAACATTGAATCTAATTTGACATTGGCGAATGTTTTCTATTTTTTTTTAATTAATTCTATTTACTATATTGCTCTATTATTGCATTTATTCTGACATAAAGTCTGATTTGATTGATTTTTAATACAATGAGAGGTTTTAAAATCATATCATTTGCTATGACTGAAAGCTTGATATTACTAAAACCTTCACAGCTGAGTCAGTATTGTGACCTTCTGGCTCTGTTATACTTTTATACTTTTATGTATACATCCGTTGATGTTACACTATGTTTTAGCGACTGTCATGATCCTGTAACGTCCTCCTGTAGCCACAGTGCTCCCTTTTCAAGTAAAACCTTCCCCAGTAACACTGAGCATCTCTGAGCCCATGAGCTGTACGAACATCCTGTAACTATTTGCAACAATAACAGTTTTGCCCCGCAATTATCTGCCAGCTAATTGGCCATTGTTCTCAGAAGACCAAATTTGTGCGGTCTAATAGTCCTCCAAGCTCTCTGAGGATTTCTCAGTTATTTAGCGTTATTAAGTATTAACATTTAAAGTTCAGCTATGGGTAGGGTTGCCAACCGTCCCTTGAAAAACGGAATCGTCCCGTATTTAGAAACAAAAGCACCCGTCCCGTATTGAGCTGAAACGGGATGCACTTTGTCCCGTATTATTGTGAGATTAAAAAAATGGTCAGTAAAATGTCAATGGAAAATGAATAACAACGCGCTTTATATGAAGTTTTACGGTAAACGTGTTCCCAGGCAATGTCCTGCCCTGGGACCAATGAACTGACAGCATATTCACACACCTGTACGATGACACAGAATACGCTCATCCCATTGGCCGAGGAGGTACTGTTGCTCGCGCAGAAGATAGTAGACGTAAACAGAGCAGCATGGCCGACCGTGATTCAGACGCCGACACTGCTCTACGCGGTGGTTCAGCTTCAAACAGCGCTTCAACTCGTACTCCTCCGAAAAAAAAAATGAAAAGGATGCAAAAATACCGGGAGGACTGGGAGAAAGCTAACACCTGGGTGGAAAATGTGCGCGACAACGTCTATAAAGCGCACTGCACGGTGTGTCGCCGCACTTTTTCTGTAGCCCATGGTGGGCTGAATGATCTCAAACAACATGCCTCCAGTGGTGGGCACATGCGCAGCATAAGGGACAGCAAAAAACTAGGGGAACCCTAGACCAATTTGTTGTCCACCAGGCAACGCCAGAGGCAGATATGGTAAGAACGATTTTTGTTTTTTTATATGGGAAAGTAGCAGGTAGTATGGATGTCAGTATTATATGGACAAAGATATTATAATATTATTCAAACACGATAAATATATGTATATATGTGTGTGTATAAATTATGAATACACATATACAACCTTACACATTTCTTACAAGTTCAAACCGATAGATATAACGTGCATAATTTGTACTGTAGAGGCAGTTGCTATACTACACAAACTCTACATATATACAGTAACATTTCTTCTTTTTTCTAATTTACAGGAAAAAAATTAGACCCAATGATGTTCTCAGTGCTATAGGGCAACTTGCAGACAAGAAAGCTAGTGGACTGGACAACATCACAGCAGAGCACCTTAAGTTAGCTGGCCCCAGCTTGGCTGTGCTACTATCTATCTGCATCACCGGGATGGTGACGCATGGCATATTGCCAGACTCCATGTTGTCAGTAGTTCTTGTCCCAGTTATCAAAGACAAGGCTGGTAAGATTGGAAGTATTGATAACTATATACCCATTGCAGTTGCTAGTATTCTCTCCAAAGTGCTAGAAAGATTAATTCTTGACAGGATAAGTGAATACATAACCACCACTGACAATCAGTTTGGCTTTAAGCCCAAGCATAGTACCGACCTATGTATTTACACTCTGAAAGAGGCTATAGACACATATAGAAGGCAGGGCTCTACTATGCTTATAGGGTTTATTGATGCATCCAAAGCATTTGACCGCGTCAACCACTTTAAGCTGTTTAATGAGCTCAAGCTTAGGGGTGTGCCCAGTAGCTTAGTACGTATCCTAGCTTACTGGTATGCGAACCAGACTATGATTGTAAGATGGGGGAGCATCTTATCTACCCCTTTTTAAAGTTGGTAACGGGGTCCGGCAGGGGGGTATATTATCCCCAGCCCTTTTCAATCTCTATATGGACGACCTTTCCAGGCAGCTGGGAGAATGCAGAACAGGTTGTATGTTAGGTGATTCTCTGGTCAATCACTTTATGTATGCAGACGACCTAGCTTTAATATCCCCTAGTAGCAGTGGGTTTCAACAGCTGCTTAACATCTGAACTAATTATGGGGTTGATTTTGATGTGAAATATAATGCCAAAAAGAGCCTGGTAATGGTCGGTAGGACTAAGGATGACATGGATATTAAGTTTCCTGCCTTTCATCTCTCTGGGCAAACTCTGGGGGTGTCCAATAGTACCAAATACTTAGGGCACATTATTACAGACACGTTAGAGGATGATGCCGACATGTTCAGACAGAGGAGATTGCTCTATGTCCAAGCTAACATGTTGGTTAGAAAATTCCACCACTGTACAGTTGATGTAAAGATTAATTTGTTTAGAGCCTACTGCACCCCTCTCTATACTGCTCCACTCTGGGTGAATTACAAGAAGGAGAGCTTGCGTAAGCTTAAAGTAGCCTATAATGACTGTCTTAGATTACTCCTGCATAAACCCAGGAGTACTAGAGCCAGTGAGCTGTTCTGTAATATGGGTCTAACCACCTTCATGGCCTTGCTGAGGAACCTTATTTTTAAGTTTATGAGCTCAACAAATTCTATAATTGATCTGATGACAGACCCTGTCCGCAGCTCTGTTAAGTACACATCTAAGATCTGGGAACACTGGCATGAGTGCCTTTTTTAGCCCTTCTTTCCTTGTATATTTCTGTGTAATATATTGATTGTATGTTTTGTCTTTTTATACTGTGGGCCTTGAGCCTGTATAAAGTTTAATAATAATGTCCAAAGCGCCTGAAAGATTTGCTGAGGTTGACAGAAGATGCTGCTGGAGTTGAGGAAGAGGCAGACATTGTCGAAGTTTACCTCCTCTTCTGTAATAATGTTCTGTCCCTGTTTGAAGAGGTGGTGAAAAAGCTGGAGAAGAATGTTACCACGTCTGTTGACCTCTTCTCCATCATGGACTCTTTCCAGAGAAGACTAATTCAGAGAAGAGATGATAAGTTCTATGGGTACCTAACCAAACAAAAGCTCCAGCGTCTCTCACCATCTGATGCTGATGTTGCCAGGCAGGAATTTACAGCCTTCTTAAACCATGCCCTCAGTTATATTGAGAAGTGGTTTGACTTCTCAGAGGAAAACTGGCTCTTCCACCTGCAGCCCGTCTCTCTAGCATCTGGGAAGATCTCCTTTGATGACATGGAGAACATAACCAACCGGCTTTGCCTGGTTGGCAGGTAAGAATGAAACAATTGCTAGTGTAGTGATAGACCATGTTTAATGTTATTGATGGTTATAAACAAATACAATTGATAGATAATATACATATAAATACATAAACTTAGTTTACAGTATACACACATATGCAATCTTTTATACAACATCTTACAAATTCAAACAGTTCATATACTTGATAGATAGATGGAAAAATAAATAAAGAATAATAAATAAATTAAACTATAGGTAGTTAAAGTATTATACAAAATTATGAATATATACAATTCGATTTCCCCCCATTATACCACTGTAAATGACAACTTTTCAACTCTTCTGGTAGGCTGAACATCTCCATGGATGATCTGTATGAAGAATGTGTATCTGCAAACAGTCTTCTGGAGCACCTCACTCAGGAGAAGGAAGCCTGGCAGTCTAAAGGAACAGCAGAGAGGTGGATGGAGGTTCTTCAGACAGCTGAACTTCCCAACATCCAAGCTGCTGTATCCTTTTTCCTCACCATCCCATCTTCCACTGGGTTTGTGGAGAGGATTTTCTCTTTTATGAAGAACAAATGGAATGATGTGCGGAACAAATGTTCCGTGGAATTAATTAAAGGTGAGCTCATTGTAAGCCTCAATTATGAACTGTCTTGCTCAGAGTTCTACTCTGCTGCACTCAAAGACAAACAACTTCTCACTGCAGCAAGATCACAGAAGAAGTACAAGTGGAAAAAGTCTCCACATAATGTGGCACTGAGCTGTTGAGTTCATGAGTTTTTTTTCTTTCTGTTTTACTACAACTGTAGCCTAGTGTCATGGCCTTTAAGGCACAAATATGTTTACAATTTTTCTACAGTACTGTTTGCACTTTTGTTATTGCACTAAACAAATGCACTATTTCAGTATGGATGTTCTGGTTTCTATTGTTTTATATTAATGTATACAGTTTATTGTTAAGCCAGACAGGTTTCTGTTTAAGAAAGATTCTCATTTCATTCAGTTGATTTTGTTTATTATTTAAGTGAATTGCTGGATAATAATTTGTTTTCCTTTTGTTCATGTCACTCAAAAATATGCATCTAACTCAATTCATGGTCAAATAGTTAAAAAATCGTTTCACTCTCAAAAAAAGGGCCAAGAAAATTCGCAGAGCAAGGAAGGGGGGAAGGCAATCGGGTCGGCCGGCCCTGCCAATGAGGTGTCCCTTATTTATTTTTCAGAGAGTTGGCAACCCTAGCTATGGGGTACAGTGTCGTGCCATTTTCAGTTCCATTTGCATTCCTCTGCTGAATACTGTCAGCGCAGAGCTTTACCGGATGACATGAATACGTTCTCAGGCTCTGGGGTTTAATGAGCTTATCGGTCCTCACTGGGTATTGAAGGGGACAGTTTCTATTGAAAAGAGGTCTTACACTACATCTAATGTTTCCATCCCAGATCTGAGGGAACTAGAGTAAGAATTACAATGACATTACCACCGGCGGAGAGGAGACATGGAGTAGCTGCTGTAAGAGCCCACAGGTCAGGCAGCCGGCGAAGAAGCTAGTCCACGAGGATCAAGAGCTACCCGGCCTGAAGATGAGCCCTGCAACACTAAACAGTCTTTCACAGGCTGCTGAGGCACTGCCCTTTGTAACACCGCCTGTCGCTGCTACCGATTGGATGGTTTAGTGAGGTTCCCTGTGGGGTAAAGTGGGACAAATGCTGTGAGGTAAAGTGAAGCACAAGTTAAGTTTAGTTTTAAACATATTTAAGTGTTACATTACATTATATATGATTTATTTTTAATGTCATAAACATTGTAGAAAAGCAATCATGCCAAGAAACTATACACCATCTTCATGCTCTGCTTGTCATTCTCCAAGCGGACTTCCTGAAAAGACGGAGACAATATGAGTTTAACTCTTTTTCTTTTTCAAAGTCTAAACCTCAAAACAAACCTACGATCCATAAGATTCAAATCACAATGAGCTGATGGAAATTACTTAAAGCCCAATGGGCAGCTGGATCAGGGGACGTATTTCATCCTCCTGCTTGCTTTCCCTCTTGTGGGACAGCCCCTGCTCGTTGGACGAATTCTCCTCTGACTGGCTGGCCCCATTAAGGAGGACCCTGAACTCCGGCTGCCCCTCACGGCTCTCCTGTAGAGATTCAAATTTCTCCTTCTGCTCAATTTGGATTTCCTCTGTCTCATCCAGCTCTTCCTCCATGTTCATCTCTCCTAGCTCCTTCTCTAGCTCCTTCTCTTTGGCCTTTGCAGACTCCACATGTTGAGTCAAGGGGATCAACTCCATATGGCACTGAATCAGAAGTGAGGCAGGAGACTCCATCTGCTCCACCATCTTTCCCTCTGTTTCCCAAGTGAGGTTGTTGGTGGCGGACTGCTCCTTCAGGGTGGAGTATTCACCATCCAGCTCCGTCAGGGCAAAGTTTTCATCCACTTGCGTCCCCATCTGCTCATTCAGCTGAGGGATTGCAGCTTTCAGCTCCCTCAGAGCTGAGTTATCAAAATGGGGGTTTTCATCCACCAGCTCCTTCATGGCAGGGAATTGGGCAATCAGCTCCCTCAGGAGGAAGATGTCTTGAGCCTCTGGGTCCTTCAGGGCATAGTATTCATTCACAAGCTCCCTCTGACGGGGGTTCTTATCCATCAGCTCCGTTGGGGTGAAGCTTTCATCCATCAGCTCATTCAGGGTGAGGTTTATATCATCTAGCTCCTCCAGGGCCTCCAGCGTCCGAGGTGAAGCAGGAGACTCCATCTGCTCCAACATCTTTCCCTCTGTTTCCCAGGTGAGGTTGTTGGTGGCGGTCTGCTCCTTTAGGGTGGAGTATTCACCATCCAGCTCCATCAGGGCGAAGTTTTCATCCACTTGCGTCCTCAGATGGGGGTTGATCGACAGATCTGTGAATCGTAGCAGCTCAACGATCACATATCCTTAAAATGAAAGTAATTAATAAAATATATAATTTCCGCTGCACGATGTCCTTATTTTGTGTTTATGATGACAGATTTATAATTTTGGTCTTTTCTGTAAACACAACTGAGACATTAAGGTGTAGCTTCCGATCTGAATCATAATACCGTAAATACGAAATAAAAGATTTTTCCAAGTCTCCACACGTTTCCTCTAAAGTGTGTGGTACTTTTTATAATAAGAATTTTATTTATTTGATTATGTCGATTGCCTCGACACACCCTCATTGTCTTGTTTGTGTGTTCAATAATGTATTTGTTGAGCGATAGAAGGTCCATCAGTGAAAAGCCTGCAGACAGTTGGCTCTCTCTCCCTCCTCCTCCCGGTTTCTGTCCTTTCCTCACCTTCTCTGCTCATCCTTCAGCCCCCCCCCCCTTTCCAATGCATCCCATCTCTCGCTTATTCATTGAAGAGGAGAGCTAAGTTTAACCTTATTTGGGAAGCGTGAATTGTGTTCTGTCAGATGGCCAAGCACAGAGATGCACAGTCCTGACCGAGAGGCCACCTTGGTATTGAACGGCCTCCTCAGATTGCCGCTTGCTCAGAAAATACACCGGAGTAGGCCTTTCATTTCATGCATTTGCACATTGGTCTATACAAAAGGGCCTCTCAACAAAGGAAGTAACGGCAGCAATGTGGTGATCATATAAGAGGAAAGCAGCATCCGTAAATATCCTTCCCTATAAGGAATCAATTTGTTTCGACACAACAGTTGATTAAGTTCAAAGCAAGCACTTTTACATGCAAAAAACACATTTTTGTGATAAAACATACTTTCCACAGCACAGCCCCAACTTCTACTTCATGGCAAGGGGCGAAAGGGAGGGGCTTGAAAACAAAATAATCAAAGGACCACATATGTGTTCCGTTGTCTAGATAGAGGGGGTGTCTCACATTACCTGATGTCCCACATTACCCCGCTCTCCCCTACCGGTAATGATCCTTCCGCAGGTTCACCTACGGAAACTTTGTTACGACTTTTACTTCCTCTAGATAGTAAAGATTGAATGTCTTCTCGGCGCTCCGCCAGGGCCGTTACTGACTCAGGCGGGGCCGATCCGAGGACCTCACTAAACCATCCAATCAGTAGTAGTGACGGGTGGTGTTACAAAGGGCAGGGCCTCAGCAGCCAGTGAAAGACTGTTTAGTGTGGCAGGGCTCAGCTTCAGGCCAGGAAGAGCATGCATAGGCTCAAATAACTTTGATAACCTGCTGCTTTTGTGGCTGAACAAAGCCTATTGGTAGTGTTGTTGTACATACAGGATTTAGTCCAAAGGTCTCAAGGACTCTTCCAATAAAGGTTCCACTGAAGTTTGACTTTTTACACTATTACAATACTTATTGGCAACTAGTTATTATGTCTTCCGTTCCATAAAACGCATGTTAATGCTCAGTAGTACACATATGGTACTTTAATGTATTTACATTAAAAAAATCCCCTTACATTACTTTTACTTTTATACTTTAAGTAGTTTTGAAACCAGTAGTTTTACACTTTTACTTAAGTAAAAAGCTCAAGTTGATATTTCAAGTATTTTTAAACCCTAGTATCTATACTTCTACTTGAGTAATGAATGGGAATACTTTTGACAGCTCTGGACATAATCACGTACTGGCTGCAGGACTTTGTGCTGACACACTACTCCTTTTGCTGCAACAGACCCACTGGCACCAGTGAAACGCTGCTCCAGGTCAAAATGGGTGAGGTAAATCAGGAATGTGGATCCAGGTGGTAAATACAGTTTTATCCACTTTGCATGGACATGGAGGGAAGGAGGAAGCTGGAGAAAACGAAAGAGAGAACACAGCACTACAACTGTAACACTTTACATATATATTCTATAAAAAGGAAGAGAAGAGAACAGGTTTTGCCCGTTGTGAGAGAAGCAAGCTTTAAGGCTCCATAGAGTCCGGCTGTGTGACCCAGGTCAACAGGATGATGAGCCAGAGCCAGGGGATCACAGCCGCATACATTACATCCCATCACAGCAACACGATCATTCACAGATATGAGAGCACTTAAACCAATTAGCATCCCGACAAGGCGAGCAGTCCAAGTGTTATCAACCTTCTATTTACCTGAAGCCACCAGAGAGTTAGACAGCCGGTTCAGCATCATGATAATTGGCTCAGGGTCAAGTTTCTCATCTCATTGAAAATAAGTCATTATTTAATTGTGAAAAGCCTGGAAGAGGTTTCTATGAAACCAGTTTAAAGACTTCCAGAGTGCAAGTCTTAACGATAAGTCAAAGGATGAAACTAATAAACCAAATATACAATTAAAGGACCTGGGTTAGTATTCGACCTACCTGTGCGGCCTCATCAGTGACACGCCATTACACTGTGCACGGTTCATTTCTCCAGCAGTCAATGGGGCACAGAGAGACAGTTAAATCTACTCAATGTGAACATGACCCCCTCGGTCCCAGGCTATGCATTTAAATGATATTCTACAAGCAAACAACATCTCCATGTTGACTTTGATGGAAGGTGTGCCGGCATGGGATTGGCTCAGATCAATTAATTAATCAATCAGACTCGGCTCTTCAGGACTGCTTCAGCACAACGGAGTGGTGCGTGTTCCAGGATGATGACATCAACACGTACACAGACGCGGTCATCTGCTACATTAGCAAATGCATCGATGACGTCGTACCCAGGATTACAGTAAAAACATTTCCCAACCAGAAGCCCTGGATAAATGGTGACGTCCAGGCTAAACTCAAAGCACGGACTGCTGCCTTCATCTAGGGGGATCTGGAGGAATACAAGAAATCCAGGTACGCGCCCCACCATCTACAGGGACAAAGTGGAGTCCCTTTACAAGGTCTCCAACACTAGAAACATGTGGGCCGGACTGAGAACCATCACAGACTACAAAGCCAAGACCAGCAGTGCTGATGTGGTGTCTGCATCTCTCCCAGAGGATCTGAACACTTTTTATGCACGCTTTGAGAGTAACTCTCCGGCTGCGGAGATCAAGAGGCCCAGGAGGACCGCTGCCCCCCAGTCATATCCAGGGCAGATTTGTGGAAATCCCTCAACCGGATCAACACACGCAAGGCACCTGGACCTGATGGGATCCCCGGCCGAGCTCTCAAGGTGTGTGCAGATCAGCTGGCAGATTTGTTCACAGACATCCTCAACCTGTCACTGCTCCAGTCTGAGGTCCCCGCATGCTTCAAGAAGACCATCATTGTCCCTGTTCCCAAAGAAACAAAAATCCTCTGCCTAAACGACTACCGCCCAGTAGCACTCACTTCCATCATCATGAAGTGCTTCGAGCGGCTAGTCCAACCATTCATCTACCTCCTCCCTCCCTGACTCTCTGGACCCTCTTCAGTTTGCCTACAGGTCAAATAGGTCGACTGCAGATGCCATCTCCCTCACCCTCCACACTGCCCTCTCCCACCTGGACCAGAGGGACACATATGTGAGAATGCTGTTCGTCGACTACAGTTCAGCATTCAACACCATCGTGCCCCTGAAGCTCGTCACCAAGCTCAGAGACCTTGGGCTCAACATCGCCCTCCGTGATTGGATCCTGAACTTCCTGACGGGCAGACCACAGGCGGTGCGGATCGGCAGCACCACATCCTCCACCCTGACTCTCAACACCGGGGCTGCGTGCTCAGTCCTCTTCTGTACTCCCTGTTCACGCATGACTGCGTGGCCACCCACAGCTCCAACACCATCGTTAAGTTTGCTGATGACACCACTGTCATAGGCCTGATCACAGGCAACGATGAGAAGGCCTACAGAGAGGAGGTCAGAGCCCTGACATCTTGGTGCCAGGACAACAACCTCCATCTCAACGTCAGCAAAACTAAGGAGCTGATCGTGGACTACAGGAAGAGACAAGGAGAAGAACACGCCCCCCCCTCCATCAACTGGGCCACGGTGGAGCGAGTCAGCAGCTTCAAGTTCCTCGGGGTCCACATCACTGATGACCTGACCTGGACCCATTACACAGACTCCATCAGAAAGACGGCCAGACAGCGGCTCTTCTTCCTCCGCAGGCTGCGGAAGCTCCACATGGACTCCAGGATTCTCTGCAACTTCTACAGATGCACCATAGAGAGCATCCTGACTGGCTGCATCACCGCCTGGTATGGCAGCTGCACCGCACTGAACCGTAAGGCTTTACAGAGGGTGGTGAAGTCTGCCCAGCACATCACCAGGACAGCGCTACCATCCATAGAGGACCCCTACACCCAGCGGTGCAGTAAGAAGAGCAGCCGGATTATTAAAGACCCCTTTCACCCCAGCCATAAACATTTTTGCCTGCTGCCATCTGGCCGACGGTACCGCAGCATCAGGGCCCGCACCATCAGGCTCAGAGACAGTTTCATCCCCCAGGCCATAAGACTCTTAAACTCCTCTGAACTGCAATAACTCCATCAAACTAGCACCGTGACATATTTGCATATTTGCACCTCTTATTTTATTGTATAGTGTGTAATTACTTGAACATTGTTAGAAGAGAGCCTGAGACTCAAGCATTTCACTGCCAGCGACTGCTTAATGTTATTGTTGTGCATTTGACAAATAAAAATCTTGAATCTTGAATCTTGAATCATGAATCTTAATCTTGATCCTTGGCGATTATCTGTATCATTACATTGCTTAACTTTTAATAAGCACCATGGAGCAGTCAAGCCCAGACTCCTGCTTTGCAAAAATTACTTGTTGGGTTAAATATATTAAATAGTGCGATAAGCTGCGATGTTTTGTGACAATGCGGTGTGATCTATCATCCTGGAGATCACAGGGCTATTGCTTAATTCACAAGGAGGCTGACTCTGCCTCAGGAAGCACTTTAATTCATCTGTCATTTTCCAAAGTGTATGAAAAGTTATTTCTCTCTAAAATAATGCGAGCTACCAACAAAATAACTGCTATGATTAATTCAGATTCAGGAAACTGAATCTGACATTCTGCCTGTGTTAGTGGTCAGCAGAATATTTCATAGTATTTGTATCTGAACTCAATACAGTGACAAAGTGGCCAATCAGCCTTGGTGGAGGAATGAGATCTGCAAGTGCGTTGCTCGTTTATTTTCTATGATCTAACCTGTAAGGAAGGATTTTTACGGATGCTGCTAACGTTTCCTCTTATATGATCACCACATTGCTGCCGTTACGTCCGTTGTTGAGAGGCCCTTTTGTATAGACCAATGTGCAAATGCATGGAATGAAAGGCCTACTCAGGTTTATTTTCTGGGCAAGCAGCAATCTGAGGAGGCCGTTCAATACCAAAGTGGCCTCTCAGTCAGGAATTAGCATCTCTTTGCTTAGCCTGTGTGCAATCGATGCTCCTCCTTGTTACCCTCGATCGGTCATCTGAAAGAGCACAATTCACACCTCCCAAATAAAGTTAAACTTAGCTCTCCTCTTCAATGAATAAGCGAGAGATGGGATGCGGTGGAGAGAAGGGGGGGGGGGGGATGAAGGATGAGCAAAGAATGTGAGGAAAGGACAGAAACCGGGTGGAGGAGGGAGATAGAGCCAGCTGTCTGCAGGCTTTTCACTGATGGACCTTACATCGCTCAACAAATACATTATTGAACACACAAACAAGACAATGAGGGTGTGTCGAGGCAGTCAACATAAATAAATAAAATTCTTATTGTAAAAAGTACCAGACACTTTAGAGGAAACGTGTGGAGGTGACTCGGAGACTTGGAAAAATTGCATCATTACGGTATCATGATTCAGATCGGAAGCTACACCTTCCTGTCTCAGTTGTAATTTCAGAAAAGACCGAAATAATTAATCTGTCATCATAAACACAAAAAAGGAGATTGTGCAGCGGAAATATATGCATTATATATATTTTATTAATTACTTTCATTTTAAGGATCTGTGATCGTTGAGATGATACGATTCACAGATCTGTCGATCAATAGGAAATCTGTAAATATTTTTTACAATCAAATCATTTTTTCAGTCCCGTGTTGAGCAAAATACCAAATATCTGCAGGTTTCAGGTTCTTTTGTGTTTGTGTATGAAAATAAACTGTTGTTGAGACAAAACAAGACATTTGAAGATGTTATCTTGACCTTTGCATCTTTATATTCACAATTTCAGTGTAAAGTTATTACTACTTTCTTGCATTTCGTGGACAAGATGATTCAGGGAATGGACAGATTCATTTGCTGCATCCCTGGTACCCTATATGACTAAAAGTGTAGATCTGCTTTTATAGTGTTAATATTTCCTGTAAAATCACACGTGTGTCAGTCAAGGTCACATGACAACTACCATGTAACATTATGTCACATTTATGAAATAATTCACAGCCAATTTACTCTTCAAAGCTTCAAAGCCAAACTTTGCAGCTTGACGCTTTAAAGCTTTGAAGCTGTGAAGCTGTAAATCTGAGTGGAGTTGAGGAACAGATCAAAGCCAAATATCTCCTATATAAGGAGCCACGTCTTGAAGGAGCCACCGTCAGGACAAGCGCGAGTCAACAAGAGCCACACAAGATACATCTCACCTGTGACTTCCAATCACCGCCACTGACGACACCGACAGAAGAAAGCAGATACGCAAGAAATTGCTCTTCAAACCCTTAATATAACGTGGTCGAACTGCAGCACCTGTTTATCAACATGCAGAGGATCATCATCTCAACAGACATGACCCAGGAACATGAGTGCACTAGCAGCAGTACTCTGAAGGACCCAAGCCAAACCCTCCTGGTTTGGAAGAGGGAGATGCAGACGCTGGAGGCCCTGCAGGGGCTAGATGATATAAACCTCATCCTGAATGAGCTGATGGATGAAAGCTTGACCCCGACGGAGCTGATGGATAAGAATCCCTGTCAGAGGGAGCTTGTGAATGAATACTCTGCCCTGAAGGACCCAGAGGCTCAAGACATCTTCCTCCTGAGGGAGCTGATTGCCCAATTCACTGCCATGGAGGAACTGGTGGATGAAATCCCCCATCTTGATAACTCCGCCCTGAGGGAGCTGAAAGCTGCAATCCCTCAGCTGAAGGAGCAGATGGATGAGAACCTCCATCTGAGGACGCAAGTGGAAAAAACTTCGCCCTGATGGAGCTGGATGGTGAATACTCCACCCTGAAGGAGCAGACCGCCACCAACAACCTCACCTGGGAAACGAAGGGAAAGATGGTGGAGCAGATGGAGTCTCCTGCCTCACCTCGGACGCTCGAGGTCCTGGAGGAGCTAGATGATATAAACCTCACCCGGAATGAGCTGATAGATGAAAGCTTCACCCCAACGGAGCTGATGGATAAGAACCCCCGTCAGAGGGAGCTTGTGAATGAATACTCTGCCCTGAAGGACCCAAAGGCTCAAGACATCTTCCTCCTGAGGGAGCTGATTGCCCAATTCCCTGCCATGAAGGAGCTGGTGGATGAAAACCCCCATCTTGATAACTCCGCTCTGAGGGAGCTGAAAGCTGCAATCCCCCCATCTGACGATGCAAGTGGAAGAAAACTTCCAGGAGAAGAAGGAGAAAAGGGAGAAGGATGAGAAGAAGAAGCAGGACAAGAAGGAGAAAAATGAAAGGAAGAAGATGGAGAAGATGGAGAAGAAAGAAATGAAGAAGATAGAGAAGGAAAAGAAAGAGATCGAAAAGAAGGAGAAAAAGGAAACAAAGAAGATGGAGGAGATGGAGATGAAAAAATGGAAGAAGATAGAGAAGGAAATAATGAGCAAGAAGGACGACGAGGGGGAAATGGTATAGCTTTTGCTGCTGCCTCTGACCTGTCAATCAACACATCCCTTACCCCCCCATCCCTTACCCCCCCCCGCCCTTCCCTCCCTCCCCCCTCTCCCCCACCCCAACACCGCCCTTCCCTCCCTCCCTCCTTCCCTCCCTTTACCTCTACTCCAGACTGACTTTTCTTACAAAAGAAATTATTGAATAAATAACAAAGATTTTTCATTGAGATGAAGGTTTGCTCTTTTATTACAGAAAACGGTTGGTCCAAATGATGAAAACCCAATATTTATATGTAAATAATACTCAATAGCTGTATATTATTTATACACATGTTTATTATTTGAACTGAGAGACACTCTTTCTCCACAGCTGCACTTTTCCCAGATTTAATTATATTATCTTTAGAGAAACTGACGGATCATATATTTACTGAACTCAGGTTTATTTACTTTGCTTTCCTGCTCGTGGAACTGCCTTAAAATACACAATTCAATTCACAGTAATTGGATAATTTGTGTATCCGTGGACTGTTTTAAACAACAGCCTTACTTCCTGTCGGGTATTTTCAGGGTTTGTTAAAATCAGCATAATTTCATGTCAGAATCATCTGACCTTTGACCTTTATCATTCTGCTGAAGCAGTGATGAAGTTGTGTGTTATTTAGTGCCGCACCAAATAATAATATAGTTCACATAAATGTGGTTTCACAAACAGACTCATGGACCTTGGTGGTGGTGTGCGCACTAAGGTTTGTTAACTATTCACAATTTTCTTATATGACTTCTGTAAAGATTCATAATCATCTTTATATATCGTTTGTGTTTGATTTAGCAAGACAACAGACAACCGGCCACACAGAATAAATCCAGTATTTGCTTTGTCTTTCTTTTTGACTTATATTTTTCTCTAACAGAGAACATTAAAGACTTTTTGTGGCGTTTGTGCATGGCATTCTTGGGCGTCTGCACTTCTTTACTTTGCCAAAGACCAGTCGTGCAAAAAATAGCTTAGGATGCCTCCCATGATGCCCTCTTTGCAATTTCTCTCTGTCATCGGCCCTCAGCTTTGAGTGCACGCATAATAGAGGCAGAAAGCGAGAGATAGGTGTCATAACTGGTCATAAAAAATGATCATCATTACGCCCTTTTGGTTGCACTTTTTCAGTCAATTGATATATGAAATATGGTGCAGCCTGCGAAGCCTCAGAGCTAAAAACAGCCGCGGTATCATCTCGATGCAGATTGGACTGGATTCGGCAATTTGCCACACGATGGGTAATAATCTCAAATCTCTCAATCAATTGTGCATGGTGTTATGCAAGCCTATGCGACAAAGCAGAGAATCCTCCATGAATATGATGTCTCTGATGGAGCAAAGTTGCTGCATACTTTTAAAGGGAACATCCAATCCAATACAGATGGCATGTGAGGTGCACAGTAGGAAGGCATCTGATGTTGTTTATTTTATTTTTTATTGCAGAGACATCCTGCAGTGCGAGGGATGTGTGGGGAGCCGGCACATCGTGTTCTCAGAGTCTTGACATCGATGCAGCACACTTCCGCATCACAATCGAAATTGGGATTTTTCGCAAATGAGAATTATAGGACTACATATCATCCATACCGACTCATTCCTATTGACAGTCAGTGGTATGCAGGATGGGCTTCTTTCCCCAGAATGCAAAGGGAGGAAGGAAGAAAAGCCTGGTAGATTGATTGCCAATCCATCTCTGGGACAACAAACGGTGTCAACTACATTTACACACCTATGTAGAGTCTTGGATTCATCAGCCCTCCGTCTTTCTAACTACTCGCAGAAACGGAAAATTGAGACATTGATTTACTTTGCATTGCTCTTCACGTATTGCATTATGCATCATCCCCCTGCACAGCACAATGAACGGGAAATTCATACATCTTTGTGTTTTGTCCCTGAAAATTAAGGGGGTCAGGGGAGCAACAAAATGATGCAATTCAAAACCGGGGAAAGACAAACAGTGATGAGGAAAACTGATATGTGGACAAATCAAGAATATATCTCAGTTCCTGCTGCAAAGCAAAAATGGAATATGGCTTCATGTGGAGTTCAACTTTGGTGAACTTTGAACCCGTGAAAGGGAAAAACAGAGAGTGAGCTTCTCAGAGGAGGAAGATTGATCTAAAACTGAAACAAAGAGAATGGATTAAATCAGATCAGGCCAGGAATATTCAATAAATGCCACATTCCTCTTTATCAGGAGTCATAATTAATCACAACGAGTGAGCTGCAAGGAAGTGTCCAAGGCCTCTGTTCATCACAGAGGAGAGACAACACAGCTGATGTCCCCAGTCCTCTGACCGGTGAATACACATGGAGGACAATCTAACTGGCTCATACTTAACAACACGATATGTATATATTCAGCATAAATATACAAACACACATTACAGTGTCCGTTGTTCCATTAAGAGTTTCCAATGAACGTAACCCCGATCTACTGGCACTTTCAAAGTGCCATCAAACTCAGCACAATTTAAGATTAAGATTAAGATGCTTTATTAGTCCCAAACACATGCACAGACATGCAAAGGCACACTCATGCAGGTAGGGAAATTTAATCTCTGCTTTTGACCCATCTGGTGCAGGACACACCGAGCGCCGTGTACGGCGCTCGGGAGCAGATGTTGGGGGAGTAATGTGCCTTGCTCAGGGGCACTAGACAGGGCAGGGAGGCTCTTGGATCTTTGGACAGATCAATCCAGGTTCGTCTTTTGTTGTCTCTCCGTGGAGTCAAACCAGAGACGAACCAGAGAACTTCTCTGCCCATAGTCCAAGTTTCTGCCACTAGACCACCGCCTCCAACAGTCTCTGTAGCTAAACTATCATTAAACATAAAACTATCCTGAAGACACAAAACAAAGTCACAACATTAATACAACATTACTAAAATAACTAATACAGATACATTTAACTAAGGCTGTTATCAGTCCAATGAGCCTTTGCACTCATATTGTCCAACCAGAGCTCACCAACCACTTGTGATCTGAGATTTACTTCCATATAAAATTGTAGTATTTACTCTTGATTCTATTTCAATTGTAGACCCCTGTATCTTCAATGGTATTAAATCATATTTACATGATTAGAGTCAGAGACAATGTTATTGGCCAATTTGATGTACTAGGTTGGCCTACGTACGTGTGTGTGTGTGTGTGTGTGTGTCTAGCAAAGAGCTGCTCACCATGCAATATTCACCAAGTGCTGGGGCCTGTCTATTTAACAGAAGCTACACTAGATCAAATGATTACATCTTTAAATGGACCAGACCTTTTAAACGTCACTGTTAGGACGACCACACTTACGGCTGGACCGTACAGCAAAAGAAGACCAAGGCAGGATAGTTGCGTGTCACAGACGGGTCTCTCAGGCAACATGGCACATGTCCTCCAACTCATGCAGCAACCACACGGGAAAACACTCTCCCCACTGATAACAAAATGGCCCTTTATATAGGTTGCCCAGTTAAGGAAGGAGAAACCATTCCCCATGCTGACATGCTCTCCTTTTGACAACACTTTTCTTTTATCATCATACCCACCATTCTCCCATATACACACCCCCACACACATGTATTTACACCCCCTCATCCCCAATTCCAGCACTTTACAATAATCACATACACTAATCTTCCCACACCCACACTAATCACCACTTGGATGCTCCCGGAACTATAAATATGGTGCTTGTTTCCTGGGGAGGCCTTTTGCCCGAACACCCTGGAGACAAAAGAGACTGGTGAGTACCATTACACACACAAACACACACTTTACCCTTCCCAAAATACTAACACACACTATTGCACAACATATGATATTAGTCACATCTCATCTTAGCGTTCAGTTACCACAAATGCACATTAACTCTCATGTCCCTCTTTTGCAGGTGGAACCATTTGGCCATCACAGAACCTACCAGCTCAGATTTAAAAAGGACAATAAATGTATCACCAATCGATAAAGATGAACTGTTTTTAAGTGTGCACATATGCCATGTGCAAACTCTGCAAATCTAATAAAGTGCAACCGCTGACAAACGCATGTGCAATTATTAAAGTGCATGCACCCGGTCAAAGCGCATGGTGCAATATTCCCCAAACCTCATCTCAAGCTCCAGGGAACGAAGTCCTCTTCGTTACAGTCACTCTTCAGATTTGTCTGATTTCATAAAAATATATTAGTCCTTCACATTAACTGCAACAATCATCTTCTAGATCATTTGCAATAAACCAGGGAATATGAAACAAATTGTACTGAAAGCAAGCTTTGATCATTTTAAATGTATTTTTTTTGTTTCTCTTATTGAGGAACCCTCACTTTGATTCATAATCTTCCCTCAGGCTGAATACGAGCACTAATTTCCTCTCTGGATGTGGGCCACATAGATATATATAAAGGCTAGACGTCTCATCCGTGTTGCCGGTCTTCCAGTTTAACTTGCGGGCATGGCTTCTGGCGACATTCCAGATGTTGAGGCTGTTTTTTAAGAGCCGGTGGCAGATTCGTCATTTTCACAAAGCGCCTGTGTGAAACACTATAAGCTTCTAGCCTGATGACGATCTCACTACGCCACCGAGTCGCTGAAATAAACATCACGCGTTAGATAAATGTCTCGTTTTTTGCTTTGTCAGCTGTATTTCAATCAGGAGAGACTTGATTTCCAATTAACAGATTTTATTTATTTACTTTTTACACGCACAGAAACGTGAATGTTAAACAGTCTTTGTCATTTTAGACCCCTGTGAGATGTCATCAGGATTTAGAAGGGGGTGTAGCTGAACATCGAACAGGAATACCCCCCGGGGTCTAGACACTGGTGATGGTTTAACGTCTAATGTAAGTTTGGACAGCAAATCTTATGCTCGTAGTCCTATTGAACTTGCTAGTGTGGCATCCTCTGCCCTCAACCCTCACAAGGGTAAGGAAAAACTACAAAAACCTTGACAGGAAAAAAGTAGAAACCTCAGGAAGAGACGCATGCAAGGGATCCCTCTTCCAGGATGGACAGAAGTGCAATGAATGCCACTAGTAATCGTATATTGATAGGCAGTTTTGAATATTCTTTGTCCGTGATCAGCTGCCACCATGATTGGGCGCTGCAATGATCCTTGATCCGTTGGCGTAATCCGTTGAGGTCGGGGTCCGGATGAGGTGAATGTCCTTCGAGCCGGGAGGAGAATGGGGTGGAGGAGGGGTTTCGTGAGACGCTGAATGATGGCAGGCTGAGGAAGAGAGGAAAGGGACTTTTAAAGTTAGGCAGCTGCTAGATGACTGGCTGACAGAGCCCGCGCCCGACCTGATTGGATGATAAGGCACACCCCCGATCAGCTGATCACTAGGCAGGCTAAGTCCTCCATTGGGCGTTCCTATGTATAGGAACACCCCTGATCAGCTGATCGTCTGCAGGTTAAGTCTTCCTGACTGAACTTACGCTAGCTTCATTTCAATCAGGAGAGACTTGATTTCCAATTAACAGATTTTATTTATTTACTTTTTACACGCACAGAAATGTGAATGTTAAAAAGTCTTTGGCATTTTAGACCCCTGTGAGATGTCATCAGGATTTAGAAGGGGGTGTAGCAGAACATCGAACAGGAATACCCCCAAAAAGAAGTGAGACGAAGAAGGGAACAGGAGAGTGAGTTAATGATGAGTCTTACCTCGTAAGTGGCATCCTAAGCAAATAAACGTGTTTGGAAAACAGACCATCATTATAACATTTATCAGATAGAATATAGAGATGACCCGGGATCTAAAATGTAGACGCACTTAAAGAAGTTAAAGTGCCAGAATGGATAAAGGAGTGCAACGAAATTAACATAGGTGTAGCAACCGCAAGGAATTTATATTGCATGGTAGACTTATGTAAAGGTCGCCGGACCCGTTAAGCCATGGTGAGAGCAGGGCCTATGTGTAGAATTAAGCACAAGGTCAGTGGAGACCGAACTTAAGTAGAAGGTTCATTGACCGAAAGGAAATTAGGTCAGAGGAACAAATAAAATAAAAAATGATGACAGAAATGAGAACGATAACAGAAATTTAAGTCGCAGGACCAACAGAAATTAAAATTGGTGTAGCAACCACAAAGTAAATTAAATTGCATGGCCAACTAAACTAAAGGTCGCCGGACCAAGTTAAGCCATGGTGAGAGCAGGGCCTAGATGTGGAACTTGGTAAAAGGTCGCGGGGACCGAACTTAAATGAAAGGTCTATTGACCGAAAGGAAATTAAGGTCCGAGAACCAAATAATATAAAATGACAACGGAAATGAGAACGATAACAGAAATTTAAGTCGCAGGACCAACAGAAATTAAAATGGTGTAGCAACCACAAAGTAAATTAAATTGCATGGCCAACTAAACTAAAGGTCGCCGGACCAAGTTAAGCCATGGTGAGAGCAGGGCCTAGATGTGGAGCTTAGTAAAAGGTCGCAGGAACTGAAACTTAAATGAAAGGTCTATTGACCGAAAGGAAATTAAGGTCCGAGAACCAAATAATATAAAATGACGACGGAATGAGAACGATAACAGAAATTTAAGTCGCAGGACCAACAGAAATTAAAATTGGTGTAGCAACCACAAATTAATTAAATTGCATGGCCAACTTACTAAAGGTCGCCGGACCAGTTAAGCCATGGTGAGTGCAGGGTCCGCTGGACCGAAAGTAAATAGAGTGCATGCATACATTGCTGCATGTATGGGGTCCTTCCGACCTAGCAGGGTCAGCAAGACCACGTAGCAATGAGCATAGAGATTGCCCGGGTGTGTTTCGTGAATAGTTATCTGTAAAGCTAGCATAACTCACGCGGAGTGAGCAGAGCATACAAACCACCACCAGTTATATGCATGACTTACCGATATCAGGGTTTGAAAATTTGAGTCGAAAAGGAGTGTGCGTTTTGTTTGAGACGGATTTAGGGAGTGACAGCTGAAAACAATCTTCCAAATTGCTGTGGCGGAACGAAAGAACATCTTAGCTGGCTGGAGAGTAGTACTAATATCCTGAATGCGTGAGCTGAGTAGAGTGCGGCGATAGTTGCTTTATTAAGGCCTTCGATAGATCAAGTTACCAGGATGAGGAATGCAGGACAAACGCTAATAAAAGGCTTGTTTTGTAGAAGCCAGTTGTAACATGGGAGGGGGCCACCGCTCACTTTGAAAATCCGATTTTTTTTTTTTTATATCCGTTTATTTATTTAATATTTTATTTATATTTAACTAATATTTTATTTAATCTGTATTTTATTTATACTTTATTATTATTTTTATTATTATTATATATATATTTATTTTTTAAGTTAATTATATTTAATTAAATTGTGTTGAATCTATACACAGTTTTATTATTTATTTGATTACATATATATATTTTTTTTTTTTTCGTGAAATTCCGAGTCCCATCCAAGATTTTTTTTTTTTTTTTTTTTTATTATTTTAAATGGGCTTCATGAAGGATGATTGGCATCGCGGAGTGTTGTTGAAGGAGCTGCTGCTGCTGCTACTGCATGACGTCTTTAGCTGCAAGGGAGGAATTAAGTTAGCAGACCATAAAGTGAAATACGAGGTACGCAAATGTGTTGTGTGTTGTTGGGTTTCTCTAGTCACGGCTGCTCGGCTCAGAGCAGAAACTGCGCTTGGTTCGTGCCAAGAAGGAGTTTATATGTCCTCCTCCACTCTACTCTCGCTTGAACTAATAACCACTCATCACTAGTTACCGGGACCTGATAAAAACGTGAAGTAACTTATGTTGTTTGAACTCGTTCAAGAGTTTAAGCGGAGTCAGCCTTTGAACGTCATGGAATGAAGTTCAAAGCATGTAAAATCCGTCCTGCGCATGTAAAATCCGTCATGGGATCGAGCGCCCGACGACTGACTGCGACTGACTGGTGTGACGCTGTATGTTTCCATGTTCACTGATGCGAGAATTTGATGGAATTCACTACCAGTATTCATTTATTTTATATTTATTTATAGTATATATATAAGTGCATATTGCGTCTGGCGTCCACATAGCATAAATTTCTGAGGACGTGCACGACTGACGTTCCAATGGACTCAGGATGTGCGAGACACCATCAGGTGCACGCGCACCTGTACTCAATTAGAAGATATGTAATTAGCCCAGTTCAGGTGTGCATAGCATGCTTTATGCACGGCGCGGTTTATGATTCTGAAGGATGCATTGCTTCCCGTCTCAGATTTAGAGGGCTGAATACACAGATACGTAGAGTTATTGACTCTACCGACGAAGCGGACTGTGTTCTCGTCAATGCTGAAGCACGAGGAACAGCTGACGTCTCTGTTTGAACACGGGACACACTCGCCGGAGCGCGGCGCTCGCCGGAGCGCGGCACTCGCCGAGCGCGACTTGTCCGCAGTATTAGTGCAGAGTGACGATGTGCTGCTCGGTGGGGACTGGGGACTGCAAAGTGGTCTTCGGAATATTATCTAAAGCTAAAGTAGTAGCATGAGTGTTTAAAGAATGATGTTATACTTATCTTCGGTAGGGGCTTTAGAAGAGGTCGCTTGTTGAAACTTTTCCCGACCGCGACCGACTCGGGGGGGAGGGAGACCCGCTGGACCCGCTGGATCGTGCTCCAACCTGCGATCCGGTAGAACCTCGGATGGTTTATTTGAACCGCTGGGTCACGGAGCCGAAGAAGAGGTCTGAAGCTGGCATGATGATGCGATGTGTGAAACTTAGCGAGGAGGAAGTCAGCCTCCCCGTGCGAACATGTCGGGTTCGCTCGGCGCGAGCTCCTGCACCGGCGATCAGTAGAGTTGAACGATCTTTTGGCTGATGGATCCGAACCTCTTCGGGAGTAAACTGTGTCAGGATCCGACGTCGAGATGAACGATGTGAATAAACTAGATGCTCAACTACACGTGCCTCTGAGAGCCGCTGACCGTTTCATGAGACGCTGAATGATGGCAGGCTGAGGAAGAGATGAAAGGGACTTTTAAAGTTAGGCAGCTGCTAGATGACTGGCTGACAGAGCCCGTGCCCGACCTGATTGGATGATAAGGCACACCCCCGATCAGCTGATCGTCTGCAGGTTAAGTCTTCCTGACTGAACTTACGCTAGCTTCATATCACCAGATGTGCTTTAAGGTAACGCCCATGTCATCTGGTGATAGTCCGAACACAGAATAAACGCTATAAACGTTATACCAGGCTTTACAAATCTGACGCTCCTCTTCATAGGAGACACAGGGAGCATTGAAGAACACACACGTGTCACCAGCTCCACTCAAAATGCTTTTGTTTGTCGCTGGTGATCATTACAATGCGCACACACCAAACCAGTGCTACATGTAAACATCCCTCACATCAACAAGGCGGAGGCTCGAGGGGTGTTTTCATGAGTTAAGTTGGTGAACGCGCTTCTAATGGACGTGTGGAGCTTCACGTGTCCTCCTGTGGCTGCTGGTTAAAGTCAGCGGACAGGATTTTAAAAGATGTTCTCGTTGTTGTCGATGATAAGGTTCTGCCATCGGAGAATGAAAACAACCCAACCGCTCATCACAGAACGGGTGTGTTGGTTTTTCGTAGCTTCTGTAATGCAAGTGTTGTTTATCTGTGTGAAATCAACAGATGATCTGTCCGAAGTGTGTCGAATGCGTTGTCAACATGACATGTGGGACGAGGCAAAATATAAATGTGAAAAAATTCCACCACGGGAATCGATCTGCTGTGGTCCACATAAAAATAAACGTAGTGACAATGGCACTGTCCACTGTACCACTGATCAGAGTGATAAATAGATTCACCTGTATGGTTTTATCACTGTGAAGCCTGTGCACAACTTAACATGCGTTATTGTTTCAGGGAACACGCCCAGGTTAACTTGTGACAGTCAAAATGTAACCGTAAACTCAGAGTTTTCGGTCACACGTCACACATTTTGACACCGCTGCGCCCGTGTGCTTAGCACACGCACGACATCATGAAAAACGGCTGTATCCTGCACTCATACAAAGCAGAAGCCACAAAAGAGTTTGCGTGCTTACTATAAGTCTGCGTTTCATGTGCTCGTTGATATCATGGTTGGTATGAAGCAAGTATACAAACACGAGTAATGAGAGGCTAGTAAGAGCTTGTAGTCGGAAAAAAATACTAATATCATGGTTTGGGGTAAGGTCTTTTATTGAGTGTCTAAATGCAACACAGACATCTGCGCACTCAACTTCACTTTCATCAATCAATCACATTTTATTTGTATAGCCCATATTCACAAATCACAATTTGTCTCATAGGGCTTTAACATGATGTGACATCCTCTGTCCTTAACCCTCAACAAGAGTAAGGAAAAACTACTAAAAAACCCTTTCAACAGGGTAAAAATACGTAGAAACCTCAGAGACACGTGAGGATCCGTCTCCCAGGACGGACAGAAGTGCAATAGATGTCAATTGTAGGAGAACATCATCAACATTAAAGTTTTCAGCAGCATTGATGAGGGTAAACATGTCTGACATTTTATCAATCAATCAAGCTACCTTAAAAGCAAGGAGCAGGTTAAAAATAAATACTAATAAACAGACAGGTCGTCCTCCTAAGAGTAGGGGGGCCCTGCCCCGTCCTCGTCGCTGTCGTTTGGGGACTCCGTCGGAGGATGTGGTCTGGGAGGTGGCCTGGTTCGGGACATCTGGGTGAGGTTACGTTGATGGAAGTCCCTGATGAGGGTGTGGTCCACGATGTTCCTCCCGGGGAATCCCCTCCAACGCCGGCGAGACTGCAGGATGCGACGGACAGTGCAGGAGGGAACTCCATCGATGAGGCGAGGAGGCGGTGGAGGCGGCGCGGCAAGGACCAGGGCGCTTTCTCGGACCGGTTTGACCTTGTAAACATGAAACGTGGGATGAACCCGCATGGATCTAGGGAGTTTGAGCCTCACTGCCACCGGGTTGACGATCTCCTGGATCTCGGAACGGGCCGATGAAGCGAGGAGCCAGTTTCTTGGATTCCACCCGGAGGGGAATGTCACGGGTGGAGAGCCAAACCTTCTGACCCGGCTGGTAGTCCGGGGCCTTGGAGCGTTGGCGATTGGATGCCGCGGTGTAGCGGTCAGCGGCCCGGAGTAGAGCTGCCCTGGCTCGGGTCCAATTCCTGCGACAACGGCGGATGAAGCTCTGGACAGAGGGGCAGGATGCTTCTTTCTCAAGTGCAGGAAAAAGTGGTGGCTGGAACCCATATGTGCACTCAAAGGGGGAGAGACCGGTGGCGGAGCTGGTCAAAGTGTTGTGGGCATATTCTACCCATAGAAGTTGTTCGGACCAGGAAGTAGGGTCTGGAGATGTCATGCAGCGGAGTGCAGTTTACATCTCCTGATTCTTGCATTCGGTCTGGCCGTTGGACTAGGGTTGGTACCCTGAGGACAGGCTGACGGTGGCTCCCAGGAGCGAGCAGAACTCCCTCCAGAACACTGAGGCGAACTGGGGACCCCGATCAGAGACCACATCCACCGGTATGCCATGGAGACGGATGACGTGGAGAAGGATTAGTTTAGCGGTCTCCTTGGCAGATGGAAGTTTGGGCAGGGGCACGAAATGTGCCATCTTGCTGAACCGATCTACCACCGTCAGGATAGTAGTGTTGCCGCTGGATGGTGGTAGACCGGTGACAAAGTCCAAAGAAATGTGCGACCAGGGACGATGAGGCACAGGCAGAGGATGTAGAAGACCGGCAGGGGCATGGTGAGCCGGCTTGTGCTGGTTGCAGGTGGGACAGGCATTGATGAAACCCTGAATGTCCTCATCCAGTGACGTCCACCAGAACCGGCGCTGCATGGCGTCCTTGGTCCGTTGGATCCCTGGATGACAGGTAAGTTGAGTGCTGTGGGCCCATTGTAGGACCTCGGACCGAAGGTCCGGCGGGACGAACAGACGGTCGGGAGGGAGAGGAATGGGTCCAGCCTGGTCTTGGGCGGCGGCCCTGACCCTCTCCTCTATCTCCCATGTGAGTGTGGCCACCAGACGGGAAGAAGACAGGATAGTGTCTGGGTCGGTCCTGTCCCCCTCCTCTTCCAAGAACCGATGGGACAGGGCGTCGGGATTGACGTTGCGGGACCCCGGTCAATAGGAGAGGGAAAAGTTGAAGCGGGTCAGGAAGAGTGCCCATCGAGCCTGGTGGGAGTTCAGTCTTTTAGCAGAACGGAGGTACTCCAGGTTCTTATGGTCTGTCCATACCAGAAACGGCAATTTGGTCCCCTCGAGCCAGTGTCGCCACTCCTCCAAAGCCAACTTGGCGGCGAGGAGTTCTCGGTTCCCAATGTCGTAATTCCTCTCTGCCGGGGTCAAACGTCGGGAATAGAAGGCGCAGGGGTGCAACTTCTGGTAAGAGGCTGCTCTCTGGGACAAGATGGCCCCCAGTCCTAAGTCAGAAGCGTCCACCTCGACCACGAACTGCCGTTCAGGGTCCAGCATTCGGAGGATGGGGGCCGAGGGCTTGACAGGGCGTCGGGCTTGACGTTGCGGGACCCCGGTCAATAGGAGAGGGAAAAGTTGAAGCGGGTCAGGAAGAGTGCCCATCGAGCCTGGTGGGAGTTCAGTCTTTTAGCAGAACGGAGGTACTCCAGGTTCTTATGGTCTGTCCATACCAGAAACGGCAATTTGGTCCCCTCGAGCCAGTGTCGCCACTCCTCCAAAGCCAACTTGGCGGCGAGGAGTTCTCGGTTCCCAATGTCGTAATTCCTCTCTGCCGGGGTCAAACGTCGGGAATAGAAGGCGCAAGGGTGCAACTTCTGGTAAGAGGCTGCTCTCTGGGACAAGATGGCCCCCACTCCTAAGTCAGAAGCGTCCACCTCGACCACGAACTGCCGTTCAGGGTCCGGCATTCGGAGGATGGGGGCCGAGGTGAATCGTGTTTTCAAGGCCTGAAAAGAGTCATTGGCGGCCGTGGACCAGAGAAAAGGCACCTTGGAGGAGGTAAGAGCAGTGAGGGGGGCCGCCACCGAACTGTAGCCCCTGATGAACCTCCGGTAGAAGTTGGCGAAGCCCAGGAAACGTTGAAGCTGCTTGCGGGAATCAGGGGTGGGCCAAGTGGTGACGGCAGAAACCTTAGCTGAGTCCATCTCCACGGTCCCTCTCCCTACGACGTACCGCAGGAAGGAGACAGACGAGGCGTGAAACACACACTTCTCGGCCTTGACGAACAGGGAGTTTTCCAGGAGGCGTTGGAGGACCTTCTGGACGTGATACACATGTTCCTCTCTGGAGCGGGAGAAGATCAGAATGTCATCAAGGTACACAAAGACGAACCTGTTCAGCATGTCCCTGAGCACGTCATTGGTAATCCCAGCTAGCCCTCAGGGGCTAGCTGGTAGACAGAGCCTGGAATACAGCAGGGGCGTTGGTGAGGCTGAAGGGCATCACCAGGGACTCGTAGTGACCGGTGGGGGTATTGAACGCTGTCTTCCACTCGTCCCCATCGCGGATCCGGACCAGGTGATAGGCGTTGCGCAGGTCAAGCTTGGTGAATATGGTGGCTCCCTCTAGGAGCTCGAAAGCTGAGGAGATGAGAGGCAGGGGATATCGGTTCTTGATTGTTATGTCATTTAATCCTCGATAATCAATGCAGGGGCGGAGTGTCTTGTCTTTCTTCTCAACAAAGAAAAAAACGGCTCCAGCCGAAGACGAGGAAGGGCGGATGATGCCCGCCGCTAGACCGTCATTGATGTAAGTCTCCATCGCCCCCCTCTCAGGAACGGACAGGGAATACAGGCGTCCTCTGGGCGGTGTGGCACCGGGCTGGAGGTTGATGGCGCAGTCATAGGGCCGATGTGGGGGAAGGGAGGTTACCTTGGCCTTACTGAAGACCTCCCTGAAGTCCAGATACGCAGCCGGGACTCCCAGTACATCAGTGGAAGAACTGGTCCCGGCAGAAGATCGTGGTGCGGCGGCATGCTTGAGGCAGACCTGGTGACAGGAAGAACTCCACCCCAGGATCGCCCCTGTGGTCCAATCAATGTGTGGATTGTGATGTCGGAGCCATGGGAACCCCAGAAGGAGAGGATGACGAGGAGAGTGCAGGATGTGAAACTGGAGTGTTTCGTGGTGGTTCCCGGAGATTAACATCCTTATAGGCGCTGTCAGGTGGGTAACAGTTCCCAGAAGTCGGCCATCCAGCGCGTTGGTGGAGACTGGAGCTGGCAGGGGAATCCGACCGACACCCAGCTGCAGAGCTAGGTTAGAATCCATAATGTTGGCATCAGAGCCAGAGTCAATGAGGGTGGCGAGGGTCTGGGATCCCTCAGGCAGTAGCAGGCGGACCTGGCACAGAGATCGTGGGTTGGAGGAGGAGTTAGATGTATGACTCACCAGGAACTCCTTCCTTCCTGGTGAGCCCGACCTTTTAGCGGACAACCGGAGATAAAGTGTCCCGCTTGGCCTCAATACAGGCAGAGGTTTCCCTCGCGGCGTTTCCTCCTCTCTTCTGGAGTTAGACTGGCCCGACCCACCTGCATGGGTTCAGGCTCCCCTGAAGACCGGCTGCCAGAAAGCATCGATACCCTGGGAGCCCCTGATGTCTCTCCCGCTATCTCACTTGAATGCGACGGTCGATGCGGGACGCCAGCTTGATGATGCCGTCGAGAGTGGAGGGGAGTTCGTATGAAATCAGTTTGTCCTTAATGTAGTCAGCGAGCCCCATCAGGAATGCGTTGCACTGGGCAGCCTGGTTCCACTCGCTGGAGCTAGCCTGCGTGCGGAAGTGGATGGAGTAATCAGCAACTGAACGAGACCCTTGGTTCAGACCCAGAAGCCCTCCTGAAGCGTCCGGACCTCGGGAAGCTTCTCTGAACACTTTGCGGAGCTCAGCGGCGAAGGCTTGGAAAGAGGAGCACGCTGGAGTGCGATGCTCCCACTCGGCTGTTCCCCACAGCCGAGCGCGCCCCGTCAGATGATTCACGGTGAACGCCACCCGGGCGTCCTCAGAAGCGAAGGTGTGGGGCTGGAGGGCGAACAGGATGGAACAGTTCGTGAGGAACGGGCGGCAGCCCTCCGCGTCCCCGGTGTAGCGTTCAGGAACCCCCACACGAGGCTCCGAGACGAAAGCAGAGGCAGAGGCAGAAGCAGACGGGGCTGGTGGAGGCTGGACTGGTTCTGGAGGCAGAGTAACAGCTTGAGCAAAAGCTGAGGTGAGCTGTTGGACCTGCGAGGCTAGCGAGGTAAACGCCTGCTTCTATTTAGCCACCGCTTGTTGAACCTCTGCTGAGTTTGAAAGCAACAGCGCCCCGTGGTGCTGGAGCATCGCCTCTACCTTCTCCAGGCGATCCATCGGCGTGTGTGCTGGGTTCATGTCTGGCCAGATTGTACTGTCACGGATATGGTGAGGGCCCAAAAGCACCACAGGCAGACTAACTGGTAGACATGTCCAGTGGGGGGCTGTGGAGCCACAGAGCCGAGCAGGAGCGTAACCAGGAGGGAAAAGGCAAAACTCGTGGTCGAAGGCAGAAGGCTGAGTTAATATCCAGGGCAGAGACGAGGTAGGCAGGTCAGGGGTCTACGAGGTCGGCAACAGGTGAACAGTCCGGGGAAAATACGCTGGAAGTCAGGCATAACGCACAAGATCTGGCACTGAAGCAGAGACAGGAGCAGGCTTAAATACAGCCAGGGCTGACACAGGTGTGAAGAGTTGGCCTGATGAGGAGGTGTGGCTGACTGGCAGAGTGGAGCAGAGACAGGTGAGTGAAAAAATACTGGCAGGCAGGAGATGAGCAGACTGTGACACTACTCAAATCTATCCTATATCTAATATCTACAATTATCGATCCTATATCTGCAATATGTGTCTATACTATCCCTGCTGTAAATACTCTAAATACTTTAACTAAATACTTTAACCTTGCCTCAACAATCTACCAAACTCTATCACTTTCTCAATTCTCTAAAGCTATTTGTAATTCTCTCTCTTTCTTTCTCTCGCTGTCTCTCTGAATCTCCTTACTCGCTACAAATCATGTAAGCTGAAAACACATATATGTAGGCTTTGCCACCAACAGGTGACTTGGATTGAGCGTGTGTGAAATTACGTTCCTAATTATTTTTCCAGTGCTTGTATAATTATAATTAGCCAAACGTTTCACACAAGTGTCAAATTAGTATCAAAGTCAGTGGCGGTTTTGGGCACGATTGAACCGGGCAGCCGCCCGGGCGGCACCTTCTCATGTCAGGTGGGGGGTGGCACGAGGCCTTAAAAAAATTAAATAAATCATAGATAGTAGCGAACCGCATCGCGGGCCAGAGAGAACCACGAAGCGGGCCAGATGATGAATGTGCCGCCGCGGGCGGCTGCCCGTTTCGCCCGTTCCCCAAACCGCCACTGACATGGATGGCATTTGTATTAAATTAAAATGTTTGTGATGTGCTAATATGTTAACTGGTGAACATAAGCTGGGGAGCCTTTATAAAACCTTTTTGCCATGTATTCCTTACTTACAGTTTAATTTAATAGTATTTGTATTGTGTTGGAATTTCCACCTGTGTCTGATGAGGAAACGGAGATAGCTAACAGATGACCCAAACAAATCTTAAATGGTGTGGCTATTACTTACCATAAAGGTAAGTAATAGCCACACCATTTGTATACTTGCTTCATACCAACCATGATATCAACGAGCACATGAAACGCAGACTTATAGTAAGCACGCAAACTCTTTTGTGGCTTCTGCTTTGTATTAGTGCAGGATACAGCCGTTTTTCATGATGTCGTGCGTGTGCTAAGCACACGGGCGCAGCGGTGTCCAAATGTGTGATGTGTAACTCTGAGTTTACGGTTACATTTTGACTGTCACAAGCTAACCTGGGCGTGTTCCCTGAAACAATAACGCATGTTAAGTTGTGCACAGGCTTCACAGTGATGAAAGCATACAGGTGAATCTATTAATCACTCTGATCAGTGGTACAGTGGACAGTGCCATTGTCACTATGTTTATTCTTATGTGGACCACAGCAGATCGATTCCCGTGGTGGGATTTTTTCACATTTATATTTTGCCTCGTCACACATGTGTCATGTTGACAACACACTCGACACACTTCAGACAGATCATCTGTTGATTTCACACCGATAAACAACACTTGACTTACAGAAGCTGCGACAAACCAACACACCCGTTCTGTGATGAGCGGTTGGCCTGTTTTCATTCTCCGATGACAGAACCTGATCATCGACAACAACGAGAACATCTTTTAAAATCCCGTCCGCTGACTTTAACCAGCAGCCACAGGAGGACAAGTGAAGCTCCACACGTCCATTAGAAGCACGTTCACCAACTTAACTCATGAAAACACCGCTCGAGCTTCCGCCTTGTTGATGTGAGGGATGTTTACATGTAGCACTTGTTTGGCGTGTGCGCGTTGTTATGATCACCAGCGACAAACAAAAGCATTTTGAGTGGAGCTGGTGACGCGTGTGTGTTCTTCAATGCTCCCTGTGTCTCCTATGAAGAGGAGCGTCAGATTTGTAAAACGTGCGATATTTATTTCAGTGACTCGGTGGTGTAGTGAGATTGTCATCAGGCTAGAAGCTTATAGTGTTTCAGCTTGTTGTTTCGAATCCCGATCAAGGATTTTTTACTATTTTTTTTTTTTTACCATTTAAATGTATATTTTGGTCTCAACATGATGCTGACACGGACACATGAACTCGTGAAGGGTTTTTGTAGGATTTTTATTTCAGCAAGACCTTCAGCTGATCACCACACTTCACACACAGGCGCTTTTTGAAAATGACGAATCTGCCACTGGCTTTGAAAAACAGCCTCAACATCTGGAATGTCGCCAGAAGCCATGCCCGCCAGTTAAACTGGAACACCGGCAAACGGAGTCGAACGTGGCGGCCATCTTGCCAGGGGTTGCTCGCCCAGCCATAACATTGTGTTAGTAGTGGAACATGCACTTTTTGATTAACTATAACTTACTCAATTTTCAACCGATTATTAAACGGTTTGATTTGTTATAAATGTCAGAGATGTCGTTATGACACTACATAGTTATGAATAATTATGTTTTGTTCTACAAAAATATTATTATGCTCTAAAAATAGTGGTTTTCAAACTTTTTACACTGAGTACCACCTCAAATAATATTGGGCTGTCAGACAACTAACACCATCATAGACCATTCTGGGTACCACCAAGATAAAGGATTTAATATAACAAGCCACATGATGCTCTCATTAGTTTGTGACATTCCACAGGCAAATCACAACATCAGGCATCAAGTCCATTGGCAGGTTGTCATCCGCCCTTCTAGAAGTGGTTTTGGTTCTTGTTGCTACCGACTAAAATAAACAGTAAAGAAGTTTTGAATGTCTAAAATGTGCTGTAATAAACAACACTTTATATAACTTGCAGAAACAAAGCTAAAAGCTAAAATGTGACATAATCACATATTTATATTTTTACTTCAATCTTATACACCTTAAATTATTGTTGGTCACTGATACACATACCCTTTGAAGATGAGCTGGAAAGTTGAAAATGGTTGGCACAACACCATCTTTAAGCCGGACAGTCTGCCCCGTCCTGTCAAAGTCCTCTCTCCTGAAGTGCTCACTGCACAACATGGTCTCACGAAACGGTTCGTAAGATATCTTACTAAAGACGCAATGTAAAAATATCCGTACAGATCTGACAAAATGCTCCAAACGACCAGTGCGCCTGCGCAGACCTCTGCCGTGCTCTCGCTCTGCGTTGCTCTGATAAAGCAACATGGCGGAGATTGCTGTATTCTTTTTTGGAAAACGCTATGTTTAAGTAATGTTTCTTAATAAAAATGTGTTTTGAAGATATTTGTGGCGAGATATGTGTGTTTCAGTTTCAATATTTTCATTCAGTGAACTTCTACGGTGATTGGTTTGTTAGTTATTCCGAAGAGTTTCTGTCGTATCTAAGAGGGTTGCTATGGGTGCTTTTGTCACTCCTTGCCGTCAAACCGGAACACTTTGTAAATTGCCCCCGTTACATTACTATCTTTTCATATAGTGCAAGGCATCGGTAGAAGAAGAACACACAAGATGTGTATTTAATCAGGACAAAATGCCTTTTTATTTTCCTCGCCCCGTAAATTCCTCGCTCTACAGCACATAACCACGTCCGTAACAAGAGCCGTGCGCCGGACGTTGCGTCATTCTCCTTCGCCCCCCCCCCCCACACACACTGCCTCGCGCCAGATGTTGAGTCATTCTTCTCCTTCACCGACCGCACCCTACCTGTCCCTTGCTCCTAACTCCAACCTCAACCAAGTCCTTTATAGATAAAAAAAAGGCTCTTTTAAGAGCCAACATCTGTCCTTTGTCCTCCCTCTTTGTGTGAGACAGTGTGTCTCATTTGTTTGTATGTGTTTGTGTGTGGTTTTTCCCCTTCACAAAAACCACACACGCGGTAACAAAAACCATGGACTGTAAACTAATGCATGGAATTTTCATGGATGCATTTTTAGATGGCATTGATTTCCTTGCAAAAAAGAAGTTGTTTGACAATGTCATGCATGTGAAAAGACTTGAGGAGGAGGTCAAAATCCTTGCTACCGAAGTAAGGCAGCATTGGGAGTACCTCAAGAAAAGGGAGCATGACTTGAGTGGTCTTTTCACGAGCATATCAATCAATCAATCAATCAAATTTTATTTGTATAGCCCATATTCACAAATTACAATTCATCTCATAGGGCTTTAACAGGGTGTGACATCCTCTGTCCTTAACCCTCAGCAAGAGTAAGGAAAAACTACTAAAAACCCTTTTAACAGGGTAAAAATATGTAGAAACCTCAGAGAGATGTGAGGGATCCACATGTGAGGGATCCCTCTCCCAGGACGGACAGAAGTGCAATAGATGCCACGTGCAGGAGAACACCATCAATAATCAAAGTCTCTAGCAGCATTTGATGAGGGTAGACATCCCGAAGGACAACCCCAACATGACATGCCAAGCAGTTCCGCTGCAAGCACAGTCCATGCTCAGCAACCATCTAGTCCACGATCCACCATCCAGACCAGACGCCACTCCAGTCCTCAGTCACCGTCCACCGCCGCCCACCAGGACCCATCACAAGCCACCACCGCGGTCCTGGTCCACCGCCCATGCCCAATGCCAACGTGACACAGGGTCCGCCACCAGCACCATGATCAGCCCACATGATTCAGAATCCGCCACACTGGATCCAACACCGCGACCCCCGGTGCGCGATCCACAAACCGCAATCCATGGTGCCTAGAGGGTAAGCATTGATCAAAAATTGTTAGGAGTTGTCTCTGTTTATGCACCATATCAAAAATTAATCAGACATTTTTTTTTGTCTTCATAATTAAGGTAGCCACAGGAGTCTATCCAAAGAAGGCCTTCAAGGTCTCCAGGGAGAGCTCAAGTGCAAATTGTTTCAGCAGCGTTCTCAACTTGCCTTAGTGAGGCAAAAGTACTTGGAGCTAATAAAGGCAGGGCTTCAAGGGTCAATGCTTGACCTTGTTTGGGGGGAAGAGCCTGATGAGGAGGAGGACATTGACATGCAGGTGATTAATGACATTTTAACATGGGACAGTAATCATAGATACTGTGATTAGTTGAATATTGTTTTAAATATTTATGAGAAATGCATTTTTCTGTGGATCATACACATTGAACTAAATGTAAATTACCATGTATTTCCTTATATTTTTCTATATAGGGTCTTGACAGTGGACAGCAGATTCCAGAGGAGGACGTTGTTGACCCTTAGCAATCCTGAATACTGCCTTAGGTTTAGGGTTAAATAGTTAAGTTTACTTTAAGTGTTTTTAATTGTCAGATCTGATAAAGCGGCATCAGTTGCACTTCTGTCCATCCTGGGAGAGGGATCCCTCACATGTGGCTCTCTCTGAGGTTTCTACATTTTTTACCCCCTGTTAATAGTTTTTTTTTTCGTAGTTTTTCCTTACTCTTGTTGAGGGTTATGGACAGAGGATGTCGCACTTTTGTATTCATTGTATATTTTTATAAATAATATCAATGTAGGGAAAGCCATTGAATACCTCGATATTAAAACATATTTTTCAACAACACAATTAAGCCATCATAATTTAGTATGTTTTCCAATGTATTGATGTTCTACTTGTATTCAATAAAATATTGTCACTGCATATCTGAGTTATTCCTTATCAATGTGTAATTTTTATTGCCAAGAAAGTAGTTTTAAACAAGTGTACGACCAGTCTAAATTATTATTCATTCTGTTAAACAAATCTTATTTCCTGCAACATTAAAACCTTTTGTGGTTACTCTATATTCTCAATGCTCGAACGTGAGTTGTCTGACTGAACTTGAGGTATGTTCACAAGCCATCTGATTCTATTAGTCATCCGAAATAACTGGTTGATTATTAATCAATTTCTATGCTTTTATATGGTTTTGTTTGGAAGGCAGATTGTATGTAAACAAATTGTTAACCATTTTAACACTTTATACCAATAAATAATTCTGGTAATAATTCCTGAAGATTTTTGTGAAAACGGTGATAAATCCGTTGGGCAGTGAATGCACCCTTTTCTGTCCGCGTAACAGCGCGGTAACAATAAAGTGTGAAAAAGCATTGGTAAACGTATATGTGTCTGTTTTTTATAACGATATTTTTTTCAAAATTCTAACACATATGCTTTGCTTAAGCATATTTGGTTAAAAACAAACCTCTAATATGTTTTCCAAACCCTAATCTGAACCCGGAAGAAGGATACAAAGAACTACAAATCGGAATGGTGGTCCCGTACGTGTATTTGTGTTGTTCTCACCTTTTGTAGTTCTGATGTATTTTCACTATTTTTTGAGATTGTGACATGGGACCTTGCATGCTTCTTTATGGTATTTTGGTCTAAGAAAAACACCTGTTAGGTCAGATTTAGTTTTTCTTACTAATAAAACGGTAAAATCTCGTTTTTTCAAGGTTTTGGCCCTACTCAGTGGCGCCCCCCATAGTTTGTCATTGGGCTATGTTAGGGGAGTTCAAGACCTTTCCAAAACAGTTCATACCATGTCTGTTGCATATTTAGTTTCCATCCTGTAAGCCATCAAAGCTGACTCAGATGCAAGGTTCAAAGCTCACCCCTTCGGAGCAGGAGCCATCCACAATTTTCCCACTGACATCATGTTACTACAGAGGCCAAGACCTTTACAACGATGTCTTTGCTTTTGTTCTACAACAAAGTTTACATTTCATCTTTGTCATCTTGCTCCAAACTCTGGGGTATACATTCTCAGACCCCATTGAGGTCCAAGCTGGATCAAATCGGTTTAAGTGGTATTTAATGGCCAGATATGGTCAAAATATGTGTATTTGCTTTATACACAATCATATGTTTCACTTTTAGACCAACTTAGACACCTTTGTTCATTAACAAACCAATTTCTCACACCCCAGTTTCAGACTGTTGCCCTCCTCACCTCTGGGAGGCCCTACAGGGTCCTTGTTCCCGGACCAGCAGGTTCAGGAACAGGTTCTTCCTGTGGCTGTCACCCTGCTGAATCACCATGTTGCAGAGTTCATATGTATTTTTTTTATATTAACTTGATATGACCAACCATCCCTCGGCTGACAGAGAGGTCATATATGGCCAAGATTAAAGTTTGTAATAGTTCAATTAGAAATATGAGGAAAAAGTAAATGTTGCACACATATTGTTGAAAATTACTGTAGCATGACCTCTATTAAATAGCTTGGTAGGCCTTTTCCATACAAGAACATGCTGTGCTGGAGATGGGAGTTGCGATACAATTGCCTTCTGTGAGGTGCAGATGTTCAACCCATTTTAAGTCACAAAACACAGTTTTTAAATAACGTTTTATTTAAAAACAGTAAAATAGAACAAGAAACAGTAAATGTAACATTAACACAATATACAATAACATCTAAAATAACAATTTACACGTCAAACAAGCAGAAATATAAGCTGCATCCTCCTCTGTCCGAAAAAAAAATAAAAATTCAGAACTTGTGATGGTGCATCACGATGTGGCATCAGATATGAAGCATTACACATACCATTTGGGGCATGGCAGCCACCTCACATTCACCTCCTTTACCCCCTGAAAACAATTAGTGGTCATAAAGAATACAAATTTAAATCATTAATGATGAAAAAATCATGTGTATATGAAGCAGTTAATATGCATATTCCACTACAATATGAAAATTGACAGTAGAAGCCCTGAAAGGATCTTCCTGCAAAGGTCAGTCAGATGTCAAATATAAAGTACCATCTTAGTAATCTGTGTAAACTGAATATTTTATGTATTTCACAAAACTAGTGGTGAGTAAGAATTCACCTGGATAATTGCACACAGGGCATTCTTATCTGCATGTATACTGTTGAAATCCAAATCAAACTATCTTTTAAGTCAGCATCCCCTACTGCATAAAAAATACTCGTCCCCTACGAGTATTCTTTTTCTCCTTCTTCTCATTCTTCTTCTTCTTCTTCTAATCCAGTGATTCTCAAATGGGGGTACGCGTACCCCTGGGGGTACTTGAAGATACTCCAGGGGGTACTTGAGATTTTTTTTATATATATTTAAAATTAGCATCATTCAAAAATTCTTGAAAAATTGTTATTTAACAAATATTCAATAAAATAAAAGGGTAAGTTCATGAACTAAATTTTATATTCAGTAGGCTTTTCAATTTAATTATCCTAAAAAAACAGAGTCTCCCCCATACCGATGGTTTGACCCAACCTGGCACACGCCACCTGTCATCACCTGTCATCACCTGCCTTGAAAACTTCAACAATGGAGTCGAGTTAAAGTGCAGCAGCATTGCTGCTGAAACACGGAGGGACAAGTACCAAAGAAGGCGAAACCAGAGCAGAGAGCCTTCCCTAAACAACACCGTGAGAGCTTGTCCCTCTTCGAAGGGGCGCTAAAACGTAAACGTTTTCCGTTGTGAAGTTAATGATTCTTAACAAGAAGGCCGCGTCTCTACCGGTACCCTTTCAAAATAAAAGCATGTAATACAAAAGCGGAAATGAAATTGTATGACCTTAAAGCGAGCAAATATTTCACAATAAAATAACAGAAAGACACTTCAATAATATTAACAATAACATAGATTGGGTTATTTACACTTTTTGTTTTTTTCTGTGGGGAGAGATTAGCCAGCAGTGGCATTAAGCCACCACATCTTCAGCGGTATCTCCAGACAAAACATGAAAGTCATGTTGGTAAGCCACCTGAGTTTTTTAAGAGGAAACTTTCTGAATTCAGGTCACAACAAGACACGATGCCAAAAGCCTCCCCGAAGCAAACGGAAACAAGCTACCTGTCAGTATTCTTTCTGATCCTTAAAGAAGATATTTTAAGATGATAAATATTAAAAAAATATATTTTGAGCTAATCTTTTATTTAAGACTAAGTTAATGATTTATTTTTTGGGAAGAAGTGTTTAGCTATAATTAAGTTCATGAGTTCAGTTTGAGAACATATCTTTATTATGATCCCAAAAGAGGTCACTTTAAGTTGATAATTATTTTGATGTGCACAAATCTTTATTTATATTGCGATAATAATAAAAGTCTTTAGTTATTTGTATATCTTTTTATTTCGAAATAGTTAAAGAGAGACCACTACAAATGAACAATGTTATGGACATTGATGGAGTTTTAAATTTGAATGTGTCTAGTTACAAGGCTTAATAAATCACATTACATCTTTCTTTCTGAATATGGGCTATACATATAAAATTTGATTGATTGATTGATTTCTTTCAACCAAAAATGCTTGCGCTGGTTAGGGGGTACTGGGCAGAATTTTTTCTTCGAAGGGGGTACGTCACTGAAAAAAGGTTGAGAACCACTGTTCTAATCGACCGAGCAAGAACAGGCTCGAGTACGCAACACTGACAGCCGGGCCGGTCCAGCATCGCGAGTCTAAGGGTCACAGGGAACCCGACCGACAAGCGACCGGGCCTCTTGTCAGACCGGCCCTACGTCTTTACATGTGTCTTGCAGCTATAAGAGAAATAGTAAAAATGTGTTTCTTTTTTGTTATTGTTACTGCACACGAGCCTTCTTTTTCTCCTCCTTCTCCTTCTTCTTCTTCTTCTTATCACCGAGCAAGAACAGGCTCGAGTATGCAACACTGACAGCCGGGCCGGTCCAGCGTCGCGGGTCTAAGGGTCACAGGGAACCCGACCGACAAGCGACCGGGCCTCTTGTCAGACCGGCCCTACGTCTTTACATGTGTCTTGCAGCTATAAGAGAAATAGTAAAAATGTGTTTCTTTTTTGTTATTGTTACTGCGCACGAGCCTTCTTTTTCTCCTCCTTCTCCTTCTTCTTCTTCTTCTTATCACCGAGCAAGAACAGGCTCGAGTATGCAACACTGACAGCCGGGCGGGTCCAGCGTCGCGGGTCTAAGGGTCACAGGGAACCCGACCGACAAGCGACCGGCCTAATGTCACATCGGCCCTATGTCTTTGCGTGTGTCTTGCAGCTATAAGAGAAATAATAAAAAAATGTATTTATTTTTTACTATTATTACTGCGCGAGAGTCTTCCTTTTCTCCTTCTCCTTCTTCTCCTTCTCCTTCTCCTACTTCTTATCACCGAGCAAGAACAGGCTCGCGTACACGACACTGGAAGCCGGGCCGGTCCAGCGTCGCGACTCTAAGGGTCACAGGGAACCCGACCGACAAGCGACCGGCCTAATGTCACACCGGCCCTATGTCTTTGCGTGTGTCTTGCAGCTATAAGAAAAATAAAGAAATGTGTTTCTTTCTTGTTCTACTGCGCGGGAGTGGTTGTCGTGGCTGCGGTGGCGGCCGCAGCCTCCGTGGCAGCCCTGCTCGCCGCGAGCAAGAGGAAGATGTGTCAGATATGCCCCAGGAACAAGGACTGTAAAACTCACACAAAGTGCTGCGGGAGTGACAAATACATCTGCAAGGGCTGTTCCCTTTTCTATTGCCTTTCTTGCGCGTGCTGATGTGTGGTGGGCTGTGTGTGTGAACGGGCGTCCCTCTCAGGGTCAGAGGGACGCCGATGGGAGAGACGGTCCTCAACGCGAGAAGCCGCGCAAGGCCCTCGTTGCAAGCCTTCGGGTTTCAGAGACCCAGGACCCGAAGAGACTCCCCAACGCGGGCATCCCGGGGGTCCTAGGTCACACCGGCGCGCGACTTGGAGCGTGGCGTGCTGAGATTACACCGGACCTACGTCTTTGCATGTGTGTCGTTCAGCTATAAGAGAAATGAGAGATAAAAATGTGTTTCTTTTTTATTAGGAGTGGTCGTCACGGCTGTGCGGCTCCCCTTGTCGTGTACTCGAGCCTGTTCTTGCGCGGTGATGAGAAGAAGAAGAAGTAGAAGGAGGAGAAGGAGAAAAAGAAGACTTGTGCAGTAATAATAATGAAATAGAAACAAATGTGTATTATTTCTCTTACAGCTGAACGACACGTGCAAAGACGTAGGGTTGGTGTAATCTCAGCACCCCAGGCTCCAAGTTGCGTGCCGGTGTGACCTAGGACCCATGGGATGCCCGCGTTGGCGAGTCTCTACGGGTCCTGGGTCTCTGAAACCCAAGGGCTCGCGCCGAGAGGCTTGCTTGGTTGCTGGCGTTGAGGGCTGAGTACACGACGAGGGGAGCCAGACAGGCACGGCTATGCGAGTGTCAGGGTCACAGGGACACCGATGGGAGAGACATCCCTGTGACCCTGAGACACGTGGAGCCGAGCCTGTTTGGCTCCCCTTGTCGTGTACTCGAGCCTGTTCTTGCTCGGTGATGAAAAAAAGAAGATGAAAAATGAGGAAAAGGCGAAAAAGAAGACTCGCGAAGCCGTGCCTGTGCGGCTCCCCTTGTCGTGTACTCGAGCCTGCTCTTGCTTGGTGATGAGAAGAAGAAGAAGTAGAAGGAGGGGAAGGCGAAAAAGAAGACTTGTGAAGCCGTGCCTGTGCGACTCCCCTTGACGTGTACTCGAGCCTGTTCTTGCTCGGTGATGAAAAAAAGAAGATGAAAAATGAGGAGAAGGCGAAAAAGAAACTCGCGAAGCCGTGCCTGTGCGGCTCCTCTTGTCTTGTACTCGAGCCTGTTCTTGCTCGGTGATGAAAAAAAGAAGATGAAAAATGAGGAGAAGGCGAAAAAGAAGACTCGCGAAGCCGTGCCTGTGCGGCTCCTCTTGTCTTGTACTCGAGCCTGTTCTTGCTCGGTGATGAGAAAAAGAAGATGAAGAATGAGGAGAAGGCGAAAAAGAAGACTCGCTTAGCCGTGCCTGTCCGGCTCCTCTTGTCTTGTACTCGAACCTGTTCTTGCTCGGTGATGAGAAAAAGAAGATGAAGAATGAGGAGAAGGCGAAAAAAAAGACTCGCTTAGCCGTGCCGGGCTCCCCTTGTCGTGCCTGTTCTTGCTCGGTGATGAGAAGAAGAAGAAGAAGAAGAAGGAGAAGGAGGAGCAGGAGAAGAAAAGAAGACTCTCTGCGAGACTCTCTGCGAGCCCTGTGTCCCAGAGAGTCTTCTTCATCCAGGCACGCACAAAGCACACGGATTACAGATTACAAAACTCAAACCAGCAGTGCTGATGTAGTGTCTGCATGTCTCCCAGAGGACGACGGCCAGGCAGCGACTCTTCTTCCTCCGCAGGCTGCCGAGGCTCCACGTGTACTCCAGGATTCTCCAGGCAACTTTAACTTACAGGTGCACCACAGTGAGCATCCAGACTGGCTGCATCACCGACCGGTGTGGCAGTTGCACCGCCCTGAGCCATAAGGCTCTACAGGGGGTGATGAAGTCCGCCCAGCACATCACCCCCTGTACGGTGCACCATCCATAGAGGACTTCTAAAGACAGACCCCTTTCACCCCAGCCGTAGACATTTTTGCTTGCTGCCATCTGGCCGACGGTACCGCAGCATCACGGCCCGCACCACCAGGCTCAGAGACAGTTTCATTCCCCAGGCCATGAGATTTTTAAACTCCTCTGAACTGCAATGACTCCCGAAAAACCAGCACCGTGACATATTTGCATATTTGCATCATCGCACAAACTTACCACTATTGATGTTTTATTTTCTCTTCAGCTGTTAACAATATATATTATATATATATATATATATATATATATATACTTTATTTTCTATTTTAAATTTTGATATTCTATTTCATTCTATTTCAAAATATTTATATTTTATATTTTAGGTTGTAATTACGTGAGCATTGCTAGAAGAGAGCCTGTGACTCAAGCATTTCACTGCCAGCAACTGCGACAATGTGATTGTTGTACATTTGACAATACAAATTGTTGAACGTTGAATGTTGAATCTTGAAGAGACTCCCCGACCTGGGCATCCCAAAGGCCCTAGGTCACACCGGCGCGCAACTTGGAGCATGGTCTTTGCATGTGTCGTGCAGCTATAAGAGAAATAATGAAAATGAATTTCCTAAAAACATTACTTGAAAAAATGGACAATGACAAGTGTAGCATTGATAAAAACACACACGCTATGTATCATCTTTTCAACCTAACCCATAAACTGCTGGAGGACCTGCCTTTCTTTTGGTGCAGGTACATCCTTATGAGTTCCTTATGAGTTATGGGGACCCCGACTTACAAGCGACCGGCATCATGTCACACCGGCCTACGTCTTTACATGTGTCGTGCAGCTGTTGGAGAAATAATTAAAATTTGCTTCTTTTTTTTATTATTACTGCCCAAGAGTCTTCTTCTTCTTCTTCTTCTTCTTCTTCTTCTTCTTCGACAGATAGATGTGTACTTTATTAATCCCATGGGAAATTCATATCATCCAGTAGCTTGTACACTGAACACATCACTGACATACATACATATATCACATACGGAGAACATATTTACAGATACAGGAATGGAATGCAATGATGTGATTGTGTCAGTGCCCAGAAGGAAAGTGTTCTCATGCTGCTGGAGTGGATAGTACAATAAAATATAAACTGTATATATATATAAAAACAGCAGAATAATATACATATATACATATATAATTATCTAAATATATTTTGAATATGTAGTGGTAAAGGCTTTGCATGTGGCCTGTATAGCCAGTAAAGTGATGGACAGTGGGTTGGTATATAATAATGAGATGAGATGAGCAGAGAAGCGTAGAGAAGGGCAGGGCAGACTGAGGTAGACTCATGCAGGGAAGATCCCCAACACAAAGAGTGAGACATTTCTAGAAATTTTTCAGCACACAATGTTGGGCTTTAGAGTGGGTCACCGGGCTTGGCTGGTGCTGGAGATTTTTTTCTCCCATGTATTTAATTTTTCCCTAACAAATATTTCGGACATTTCTAGGCATTCTTGCTATAATGCAAAGTGCCTACAAGTGTCCCATGTTATTTTTTGTTTTGTTTTTACCTAACACAAAGAGGGAGACATTTCTAGGCATTTCTCAGCACTCAAGGTGGGGCTTAAGAGTGGGTCCATGGGCTGGGCTGGTGCTGGAGATTTTTTTCTACCATGTTTTGTAAGAATGCCTAGAAATGTCCGAAATGTTTTGTTAAGGAAAATTGAAATACAAGGGAGAAAAAAATTTCCAGCACCAGCCAAGCCTGAGGAGCCACTCTAAAGCCCAACCCAGAGTGCTGAACAATGCCTTGAAATATCTCACTCTTTGTGTTAGTTAAAAAAATGACATGGGACACTTGTAGGCACTTTACATTATAGCAAGAATGCCTAGAAATGTCCCAAATGTTTTGTTACGGAAAAATGAAATACATGGGAGAAAAGATTCTCCAGCACCAGCCACTCCCAGGGACCCACTGTAAAGCCACACCCTGAGTGCTGAGAAATGCCTAGAAATGTCTCACTTCATGTGTTAGCTAAAAAAAATAAAAAAACATGGGACACTTGTAGGCACTTAACATTATAGCAAATTTGCCTAGAAATGTCTGAAATGTTTTGCTAGGGAAAAATGAAAAACATGGTAGAAAAAATCTCCAGCTGCAGCCAAGCCAAGGGACCCACCTTGAGTGCTGAAAAATTCCTAGAAATGTCTCACTTTATGTGTTAGGTAAAAACAAATAAAAATACATGGGACAGTTGTAGACACTTTACATTGTAGCATGAATGCCTAGAAATGTCCCAAATGTTATGTTAGGGAAAATTACAATACATGGTAGAAAAAAGTCTCCAGCACCAGCCAAGCCCGGTGACCCACTCTAAAGCCCCAACCATTAGTGCTAAAAAATGCCTAGAAATGTCTCACTCTTTGTGTTAGGTAAAAAAACGACATGGGACACTTGTAGGCACTTTACATTATAGCAAGAATGCCTAGAAATGTCCCAAATGTTTTTTTAGGGAAAAACGCAATACATTGGAGAAAAGATTCTCCAGCACCAGCCACTCCCAGGGACCCACTGTAAAGCCACACCCTGAGTGCTGAGAAATGCCTTGAAATGTCTCACTTCATGTGTTAGGTAAAAAAAATGACATGGGACACATGTAGGCACTTTACATTAAAGCAAGAATGCCTAGAAATGTCCCAAATGTTTTGTTAGGGAAAAATACAAAACATGGTAGAAAAAAATCTCCAGCACCAGCCAAGCCGACGGACCCACTCTAAAGCCCCAGCTTGAGTGCTGAAAAATGCCTAGAAATGTCTCACTTTATGTGTTAGCTAAAAAAAATAAAAATACATGGGACACTTGAAGGCTCTTTACATTATAGCAAGAATGCCTAGAAATGTCCGAAATGTTTTGTTAGGGAAAAACTACAATGCATGGTAGAAAAAATTCTCCAGCACCAGCAAAGCCCGGGCACCCACTCTAAAGCCCCACCCTGAGTGCTGAAAAATGCCTAGAAATGTCTCACTCTTAGTGTTAGGTACAAAAAAAAATAAAAATAACATGGGACACTTGTAGGCACTTTGCATTATAGCAATAATGCCTAGAAATGTCCCAAATGTTTTGTTAGGGAAAAATGAAATACATGGGAGAAAACAATCTCCATCTTCAGCCAAGCCCAGGGACCCACTCTAAAGCCCCACCTTGAATGCTGAAAAATGCCTAGAAATGTGTCACTCTTTGTGTTAGGTAAAAAACTGACATGGGACACTTGTAGGCACTTTATATCAAAGCAAGAATGTCTAGAAATGTCCCAAATGTTTTGTTAGGGAAAAATATAATACATGGGAGAAAACAATCTCCAGCACCAGCCAAGCCCAGGGACCCACTCTAAAGCCCCACCTTGAATGCTGAAAAATGCCTAGAAATGTGTCACTTTTTGTATTAGGTAAAAAAATGACATGGGACACTAGTAGGCACTTTACATTATGGCAAGAATGCCTAGAAATGTCCGAAATGTTTTGTTATTGAAAATTACAATACATGGTAGAAAAAAATCTCCAGCACCAGCCAAGCCCGGGGACCCGATCTAAAGCCCCACCCTGAGTGCTGAAAATGCCTAGAAATGTCTCACTCTTTGTGTTAGGTAAAAATAAAACAAAAATAACATGGGACACTTGTAGCCACTTTACATTTTAGTAAGAATTCCTAGAAATGTCCCACATGTTTTGTTAGGGAAAAATACAATACATGATAGAAAAAATTATCCAACAACAGCCAAGCCCTGGGACCCACACTAAAGCCACACTTGGAATGCTGAAAAATGCCTAGAAATGTGTCACTCTTTGTGTTAGGTAAAACATTTACATTGGACACTTGTAGGCACTTTACATTATAGCAAGAATGCCTAGAAATGTCCCACACGTTTTATTAGGGAAAAAAGAAATACATGGTAGAAAAAATTCTCCAGCACCAGTCAAGCCCGGGGACCCACTCTAAAGCTCCACCTTGAATGCAGACAAATGGCTAGAATTTTGTTACTCTATGTGTTACGTAAAAAAAATGACATGGGACACTTGTAGGCACTTTACATTATAGCAAGAATGCCTAGAAATGTCCCAAATGTTTTGTTAGGGAAAAATTAAATACATGGGAGAAAAAATTCTCCAGCACCAGCCACGCCCAGGGACCCACTCTAAAGCCCCACCTTGAGTGCTGAGAAATGCCTAGAAATGTGTCACTCTTTGTGTTAGGTAAAAAAATGACATGGGACACTTGTAGGCACTTTACATTAAAGCAAGAATGCCTAGAAATGTCCCAAATGTTTTGTTAGGGAAAAATTACAATACATGGTAGAAAAAAATTTCCATAACCAGCCAAGCCCGGGGACCCACTCTAAAGCCCCACCCTGAGTGCTGAAAAATGCCTAGAAATGTTTCACTCTTTGTGTTAGGTAAAACAATTACATGGGACTGTTGTGCAATAGTGCTTGAAATCAGATAATGATAGTCAGGGACAAAGCCTGTGGCGAGCCTAACTATTAACCTTCGTTTAACTTATGCCTACAGCGTCACAGCATATATCAAACTTATAATCACACACCGATCAAATAAACAGTCTTGCTTAGCGTAGTATAATTATTTAGCCTAGATTATGTTACCAGTCCGAGGGAAAGAGGAAAAGAAGTTGCTGTTCAGTTTGCAGTTCTGTAACGTCTCCTGGCTTTGTGGTCGTAGAGTTCTGCATTCGCGATTCTGTCGAGCCGTGTGCTCAGATGCTGGTTGAAGTTTTCCTGCAGGACATCGCGTCGCTACGAGGAGTTTGGTAGAGCTTGAAGGGCGAGGAGATTTCCTTGAAGAGTGAGCTGTGAGCTGCACCTCTGACCTCCGGTTGTGGGTTGGATAGAGAAGGAAGCTGGATCAGCCAGGCCCCCCCCCCCCTTTGCGATGTAGGAGAAGAGAGGCTGGACAGCCTGCTGGCCTTCGAAGGATTGTAGAAAGAGAGAAAGATCTTGGGGAGACCTCTTCTTATATTGGCTCCGGTGACCTCACAGGTCTTGGACCAGAGTGACCAATAGGAGTTGACCCTGGTGGCTCTTGACACCTTTGTGTGATATTGCCTGGAAAGGCTGGAAAAGTCAATTGTCAGTTCATTTGGACGGTAACACCTGGGCATTTGTATATACTATCTAGTTAAGCTAAGCAAGATTCAAATAGACAAATCATTCAGAGTTACAGTAACAGTACAATATGAATAACCTGTGCTGTTCACTAGGTTTAGAGAAAACAAAAAGATTTGACATTTTTTTTAATTGTAAGACAAGATGTAGAGAGAGGCACATACAATGATAAGGTCATTCTTTTTTGGAATGTCCAAGAGTTTTGTTACCTCATTGGATCTTACTCAATGTAGTACTCAGTCGTATCTGTTAGATTTAAAAATTTAAAACTTGTCAGGTTTGCTGCAGAAGGATGTCATAATTTTCTAAATCTCAAATTCAAATGACTGTATCATTGTTTCTGTAATAATATGCTAATGTCATACCCTGTTTGGTATTGACTCTTTATTGTGATATGAAAGGTGGTCGATCCAAACATATTTACAAAGTTAGCAGTGGTATATAAGTTTAATCAAAATTTAGGTTTTTGAGTTTGCTGCTGTCGCTAACAAAACTTTTTTTACCTATTTAACTGCATGAAACTAAATACTGACAGTCCGTACAGGATTTAACTGTGTTATGGTTTTGGCCATGACGAGCGAGCTCTGGATCGCCTGTGTCTCGGCTCAGGGCTGTAACGCGCTGCGGGGCCAGGCTCTAAGTTGCGTTCAGAGGCGCTGTCACTGTGTTCTCGGTCATAACCATATTTTGAACTGTACTCAGAGATGCTGTCGTCATCTTCTGAGTAGTGGTTGTCTGTTTGGGCCAGAATGTCAGAGTACGGCTTCCTGCAGCTTCTACTGTGGGAATGCCTATCTCTGGGCAGTTGGTGAACATGGCGGATACGCTATGTGTCCCCATGCTGCCTGCTGTCACTCCCCCTCGTTTTGTTGTGAGGGGGCCTTTTTGAGGCTGTGGATAAATTTGACACCTTGGTGTTTGTTCTGACAGGCTTGGTTGCACCAACTGTAGTCTTGAGACTGATAACAGTTTCCCAAGCCACCTGTGACATCTTCCTGATCTGCTGCATTGAAGGTTTTCCTTCCTGTGTCATCAGTACGACATGTGTGCGGATACATGGATGTAAGTTACGTAAGAACATGGCCTTGAAGGTGGGATTTTCTTCTAGGCCTGGTTCGTTCTTTCCTTGAAAATAAACATGTCTTAAACGTTTGAAATAATCCTTGGGATTTTCGCGACGTGAATGTTTAATTTCGGATGCTGTAACAATGGCTGTTATCTCATCAGCAGTAGAAGAGAATTCCTCGACTAGTGCTTGACGGAGCTCTGTGTAGTTACTCGTGACACTGCAAGGAAGTGACTGAATAAACTTGTGAACAGCTGTAGAGCTGGTTTTTAACACAAGTCTAACCTTCTCTCTTTCTGTTGCATTTGGCACATCACTTAAGCTGAGATCTAGTTCTCTAAAGTAATTATCAATGTTGTGATCACAGTTGTCTGGATCAAATTGTTCAATATCTTTAGCTAGAAACTCCAGCAACTCGAAGCGCGGACACTGTGAGGTCCGGCTGCGTGCATCTCCTGCTACAGGTCTCTCTGGTTGAGGGGGAGGTGCTAAAACATTTTTGAATGTTGAAGTCCCCCCTTTCGAGAGTTGTGCACGGAGCAATGTGTCATGCAGCAGTGGATGAGAAGTGTATGAGGCAAGATGTGTTCTTGAAGATAAACTACAAATGTCATCAATGTCAGTCTCAGAGTCAGAAAGATGGGCGGTTAGGAAGCTGTTACCTCTTCCTATCAGTGGAGGACCAGAAAGTGACTTCATTCCCAAAGACTCCGGGTCGGATGGGATTCTGTCCCATCTTGGGAGTGAAGAGGGAGTTAATCGTGCACTATCAGAGGAGTATGAATCAGAGTAACCAGAATCACATTGGTTCAAAAACTGATGTGAGGCAGCGCCTTCTAATCTAAGTTTTAACAATTCCTCCTTGTGTGAAAACAGATCTGACTCTGCTGAGTGCAGGTCTTCCAAATAGTGCAGAGTTTTCTTACTAGCAGTCTGAAACCTCCTGGAGGAGAAAAGCATTTTGTGCTCTAAAGGTATTTACCTCCTGTTCCATGGCTGCTTTGCTCTGACAGGCAAGGTTGATTTGCCTGTGGAAATTAAGAATCATACATCTCAACAATGGACCCTTTGATGCTGTTTGTGCATCACACCTGTCATTAAGTGAAGAATCTATTTCTTTATTACACTCATTGAAGTTCAACTTGTTGATGAATTCAGGATAGCCAGGGTTCAGGCTAGGTGCTAGGGAAGAAACAAATTGTTCTACACAGGGGTTCGCCATTGTTGGATCTGAAATGTAAGGATTAGCTTTAAGTTTATAAATCAAAAACAGTGTGGTTGGCTTTGGTGTTGCGATGGCAGACACCTTGTAGTGTAGATTTGATCATACACTAGCCTAACCAAAACTATGGTGAGTAAAACAATTCACCAAACTTTGAATCACACTAACTGATATGCAGGGCAGTAACAGTTAGGGGTTCTATAAATTCACAGGGCTGTAAACACGCTGTGGCTCTTTCTCATGTTCTCTTATCCAACTTAGGCTGATATGCTAGGCAGTAACAGCCAGGTACAAGCTCTGTTACATAGGGCCGGTGGCACGCTATGTCTTAATTCAAAAGCATTTAACAGGTACAGGCAATCTTGCAGCTTGACCAGTTAACATTGAATATGTGATATTCAAATGTTAAAAGAAATTCTTAAAATTTCAACAAAGAACGTTCAACTAGAATTATTAGCAACAATAGCAATCTTTAAGGGTAACTATGGGACTTAAAGTGGTAGTTCTTAATAATTAATTATTAATAAACATTTAACTTAATGAGTAAATTAAATTTCACCACAATGCACTTGTTTGTAAATAAGGTTGAATGTCTACTCCGGTAGCAGACTAGTGGAATTGAATTCAAGCCTTTGGCTTGACTGGAAATTCCAAATTCACTTATTTCTGGCTTTTGCCAAAAATGAAAAAAACACATTAATATTGCATAGTCATGAATTTTTTTTTGCCAACTGTACTCTGCCTCACACGGGCTGCACCATTTATGTTAATTAGGTGCAGCGTTCCGCCCTCACACGGGGATCCATTTATGTTGTGCAATAGTGCTTGAAAAGAGTTACCATAGAATGGTGTGCCTTTAGGCACTCAATAAATTTGGTTATCGAAAAAAAATATAAAACATTAATATTTAAAATATTAATATTAAATCATAACTTTAATTGGTTAAAGTTCTCGCAGGGCACCACCCTTCATAAAAGGGAAAATATAGCCAATTTATTGATTAAGATCAGTCTCATTTAGATCTAGTTCAATTAGAAATCTCAATATTTTACCATTATATAATGAACAATGAAGGTTATGGAGTTCTTAGCAGTGTAACGGTTGGCAAGATTCACTTATGCAATATTAATGACAGAACATTTGTTAAAGAAGAACATTTATTATGAACATAATAAAGTATAAAAACACAAGTTACTAAACAATCAAACTAACTAACAGGGAGGTGTGTGAATGTAAATTAGCATACTTTAAAAAATGGTCCCTGAGATAAGAGCCCCCCCCCCCTTCTTCTGAGGTTGCCTCACGGCACAGGGGGAAGGTTTAACTAGGTGAGACGCTATGCGTGTCTGTGTGGATGTTAATCAGATAATGATAGTCAGGGACAAAGCCTGTGGCGAGCCTAACTATTAACCTTCCTTTAACTTATGCCTACAACGTCACAGCATATATCAAACTTATAATCACACACCGATCAAATAAACAGTCTTGCTTAGCGTAGTATAATTATTAAGCCCAGATTATGTTAAAGGGTCCGAGGGAAAGAGGAAAAGAAGTTGCTGTTCAGTTTGCAGTTCTGTGACATCTCCTGGCTTTGTGGTAGTAGAGTTCTGCATTCGCGATTCTGTCGAATCGTGTGCTCAGATGCTGGTTGAAGTTTTCCTGCAGGACATCGCGTCGCTACGAGGAGTTTGGTAGAGCTTGAAGGGCGAGGAGATTTCCTTGAAGGGTGAGCTGTGAGCTGCACCTCTGACCTCCGGTTGTGGGTTGGATAGAGAAGGAAGCTGGATCAGCCAGGCCCCCCCCCCCCCCCCCCCCCTTTGCGATGTAGGAGAAGAGAGGCTGGACAGCCTGCTGGCCTTCGAAGGATTGTAGAAAGAGAGAAAGATCTTGGCCCCGGTGACCTCACAGGTCTTGGACCAGAGTGACCAATAGGAGTTGACCCTGGTGGCTCTTGACACCTTTGTGTGATATTGCCCAGACCCCAGGACATGCAGCATCCTGTTACATCCTCTGGGAGACTGAGTTCCTTGACTTTGTAAGATCAATGGAACCTGTGGCATCTTGGGGGACTGAGTCCACTCCAGCACATGCGGCATGTTTGTAACAAGTTTGACTGAAAGGAGGCCTGTGGTTTGCACAAAAACCATGTCCCAACAGGACATTTCTAGGCACTTTATATTATAGCAAGAATGCCAAGAAATGTACAAAATGTTTTGTTAGGGAAAAATGAAAAACATGGGAGAAAAAAATCTCCAGCACCAGCCAAGCCTGAGGAGCCACTCTAAAGCCAAACCCTGAGTGCTGAAAAATGCCTAGAAATGTCTCACTCTTTGTGTAAGGTAAAAAAATGACATGGGACACTTGTAGGCACGTTACATCATAGCATGAATGCCTAGAAATGTCCCAAATGTTTTGTTAGGGAAAAATAAAATACATGGGAGAAAAAATCTCCAGCACCAGCCAAGCCCAGGGACCTACTCTAAAGCCCCACCTTGAGTGCTGAAAAATGCCTAGAAATGTCTCACTTTATGTGTTAGATAAAAAAATTACATGGGACACTTCTAGGCACTTTACATTATAGCAAGAATGCCTAGAAATGTCCGAAATGTTTTGTTAGGGAAAAATAGAAAAACATGGTAGAAAAAAATCTCCAGCACCAGCCAAGCCTGGGGAGCCATTCTAAAGCCCAACATTGAGTGCTGAAAAATGGCTAGAAATGTGTCACTATTTGTTTTAGGTAAAAAAATGACATGGGACACTAGTAGGCACTTTACGTTATAGCAAGAATGCATAGAAATGTCCCAAATGTTTTGTTTGGGAAAAATTAAATACATGGGAAAAAAAATTCTCCAGGACCAGCCACGCCCAGGGACCCACTCTAAAGCCCCACCTTGAGTGCTGAAAAATGCCTAGAAATGTGTCACTCTTTGTGTTAGCTAAAAAAATGACTTGGGACACTTGTAGGCACTTTACATTATAGCAAGAATGCCTAGAAATGTCTGCAAATGTTTTGTTAGGGAAAAATACAAAACATGGTAGAAAAAAATCTCCAGCACCAGCCAAGCCTTAGGAGCCACTCAAAAGCCCAACCCTGAGTGCTGAAAAATGTCTAGAAATGTCTCACTCTTTGTGTTAGGTAAAAAAATGACATGGGACACTTGTAGGCACTTTACATTATAGCAAGAATGGCTAGAAATATCCTAAATGTTTTGTTAGGGAAAAATGAAATACATGGGAGAAAAAATTATCTAGCACCAGTCACGCCCAGGGACCCACTGTAAAGCCCCACCCTGAGTGCTGAGAAATGCCTAGAAATGTCTCACTCTTTGTGTTAGGTAAAAAAATTACATGGGACACTTGTAGGCACTTTACATTATAGCAAGAATGCCTAGAAATGTCCCAAATGTTTTGTTAGGTAAAAATACAAAACATGGTAGAAAAAAAAATCTCCAGCACCAGCCAAGCCTGGGGATCCACTCTAAAGCCCCACCTTGAGTGTTGAAAATGCCTAGAAATGTCTCACTTTATGTGTTAGCTACAAAAAATAAAAATACAGGGGACATTTGTAGGCACTTTACATTATAGCAAGAATGCCTAGAAATGTCCCAAATGTTTTTTTAGGGAAAAACGCAATACATTGGAGAAAAGATTCTCCAGCACCAGCCACTCCCAGGGACCCACTGTAAAGCCACACCCTGAGTGCTGAGAAATGCCTTGAAATGTCTCACTTCATGTGTTAGGTAAAAAAAATGACATGGGACACATGTAGGCACTTTACATTAAAGCAAGAATGCCTAGAAATGTCCCAAATGTTTTGTTAGGGAAAAATACAAAACATGGTAGAAAAAAATCTCCAGCACCAGCCAAGCCGACGGACCCACTCTAAAGCCCCAGCTTGAGTGCTGAAAAATGCCTAGAAATGTCTCACTTTATGTGTTAGCTAAAAAAAATAAAAATACATGGGACACTTGAAGGCTCTTTACATTATAGCAAGAATGCCTAGAAATGTCCGAAATGTTTTGTTAGGGAAAAACTACAATGCATGGTAGAAAAAATTCTCCAGCACCAGCAAAGCCCGGGCACCCACTCTAAAGCCCCACCCTGAGTGCTGAAAAATGCCTAGAAATGTCTCACTCTTAGTGTTAGGTACAAAAAAAAATAAAAATAACATGGGACACTTGTAGGCACTTTGCATTATAGCAATAATGCCTAGAAATGTCCCAAATGTTTTGTTAGGGAAAAATGAAATACATGGGAGAAAACAATCTCCATCTTCAGCCAAGCCCAGGGACCCACTCTAAAGCCCCACCTTGAATGCTGAAAAATGCCTAGAAATGTGTCACTCTTTGTGTTAGGTAAAAAACTGACATGGGACACTTGTAGGCACTTTATATCAAAGCAAGAATGTCTAGAAATGTCCCAAATGTTTTGTTAGGGAAAAATATAATACATGGGAGAAAACAATCTCCAGCACCAGCCAAGCCCAGGGACCCACTCTAAAGCCCCACCTTGAATGCTGAAAAATGCCTAGAAATGTGTCACTTTTTGTATTAGGTAAAAAAATGACATGGGACACTAGTAGGCACTTTACATTATGGCAAGAATGCCTAGAAATGTCCGAAATGTTTTGTTATTGAAAATTACAATACATGGTAGAAAAAAATCTCCAGCACCAGCCAAGCCCGGGGACCCGATCTAAAGCCCCACCCTGAGTGCTGAAAATGCCTAGAAATGTCTCACTCTTTGTGTTAGGTAAAAATAAAACAAAAATAACATGGGACACTTGTAGCCACTTTACATTTTAGTAAGAATTCCTAGAAATGTCCCACATGTTTTGTTAGGGAAAAATACAATACATGATAGAAAAAATTATCCAACAACAGCCAAGCCCTGGGACCCACACTAAAGCCACACTTGGAATGCTGAAAAATGCCTAGAAATGTGTCACTCTTTGTGTTAGGTAAAAAACTGACATGGGACACTTGTAGGCACTTTATATCAAAGCAAGAATGTCTAGAAATGTCCCAAATGTTTTGTTAGGGAAAAATATAATACATGGGAGAAAACAATCTCCAGCACCAGCCAAGCCCAGGGACCCACTCTAAAGCCCCACCTTGAATGCTGAAAAATGCCTAGAAATGTGTCACTTTTTGTATTAGGTAAAAAAATGACATGGGACACTAGTAGGCACTTTACATTATGGCAAGAATGCCTAGAAATGTCCGAAATGTTTTGTTATTGAAAATTACAATACATGGTAGAAAAAAATCTCCAGCACCAGCCAAGCCCGGGGACCCGATCTAAAGCCCCACCCTGAGTGCTGAAAATGCCTAGAAATGTCTCACTCTTTGTGTTAGGTAAAAATAAAACAAAAATAACATGGGACACTTGTAGCCACTTTACATTTTAGTAAGAATTCCTAGAAATGTCCCACATGTTTTGTTAGGGAAAAATACAATACATGATAGAAAAAATTATCCAACAACAGCCAAGCCCTGGGACCCACACTAAAGCCACACTTGGAATGCTGAAAAATGCCTAGAAATGTGTCACTCTTTGTGTTAGGTAAAACATTTACATTGGACACTTGTAGGCACTTTACATTATAGCAAGAATGCCTAGAAATGTCCCACACGTTTTATTAGGGAAAAAAGAAATACATGGTAGAAAAAATTCTCCAGCACCAGTCAAGCCCGGGGACCCACTCTAAAGCTCCACCTTGAATGCAGACAAATGGCTAGAATTTTGTTACTCTATGTGTTACGTAAAAAAAATGACATGGGACACTTGTAGGCACTTTACATTATAGCAAGAATGCCTAGAAATGTCCCAAATGTTTTGTTAGGGAAAAATTAAATACATGGGAGAAAAAATTCTCCAGCACCAGCCACGCCCAGGGACCCACTCTAAAGCCCCACCTTGAGTGCTGAGAAATGCCTAGAAATGTGTCACTCTTTGTGTTAGGTAAAAAAATGACATGGGACACTTGTAGGCACTTTACATTAAAGCAAGAATGCCTAGAAATGTCCCAAATGTTTTGTTAGGGAAAAATTACAATACATGGTAGAAAAAAATTTCCATAACCAGCCAAGCCCGGGGACCCACTCTAAAGCCCCACCCTGAGTGCTGAAAAATGCCTAGAAATGTTTCACTCTTTGTGTTAGGTAAAACAATTACATGGGACTGTTGTGCAATAGTGCTTGAAATCAGATAATGATAGTCAGGGACAAAGCCTGTGGCGAGCCTAACTATTAACCTTCGTTTAACTTATGCCTACAGCGTCACAGCATATATCAAACTTATAATCACACACCGATCAAATAAACAGTCTTGCTTAGCGTAGTATAATTATTTAGCCTAGATTATGTTACCAGTCCGAGGGAAAGAGGAAAAGAAGTTGCTGTTCAGTTTGCAGTTCTGTAACGTCTCCTGGCTTTGTGGTCGTAGAGTTCTGCATTCGCGATTCTGTCGAGCCGTGTGCTCAGATGCTGGTTGAAGTTTTCCTGCAGGACATCGCGTCGCTACGAGGAGTTTGGTAGAGCTTGAAGGGCGAGGAGATTTCCTTGAAGAGTGAGCTGTGAGCTGCACCTCTGACCTCCGGTTGTGGGTTGGATAGAGAAGGAAGCTGGATCAGCCAGGCCCCCCCCCCCCTTTGCGATGTAGGAGAAGAGAGGCTGGACAGCCTGCTGGCCTTCGAAGGATTGTAGAAAGAGAGAAAGATCTTGGCCCCGGTGACCTCACAGGTCTTGGACCAGAGTGACCAATAGGAGTTGACCCTGGTGGCTCTTGACACCTTTGTGTGATATTGCCCAGACCCCAGGACATGCAGCATCCTGTTACATCCTCTGGGAGACTGAGTTCCTTGACTTTGTAAGATCAATGGAACCTGTGGCATCTTGGGGGACTGAGTCCACTCCAGCACATGCGGCATGTTTGTAACAAGTTTGACTGAAAGGAGGCCTGTGGTTTGCACAAAAACCATGTCCCAACAGGACATTTCTAGGCACTTTATATTATAGCAAGAATGCCAAGAAATGTACAAAATGTTTTGTTAGGGAAAAATGAAAAACATGGGAGAAAAAAATCTCCAGCACCAGCCAAGCCTGAGGAGCCACTCTAAAGCCAAACCCTGAGTGCTGAAAAATGCCTAGAAATGTCTCACTCTTTGTGTAAGGTAAAAAAATGACATGGGACACTTGTAGGCACGTTACATCATAGCATGAATGCCTAGAAATGTCCCAAATGTTTTGTTAGGGAAAAATAAAATACATGGGAGAAAAAATCTCCAGCACCAGCCAAGCCCAGGGACCTACTCTAAAGCCCCACCTTGAGTGCTGAAAAATGCCTAGAAATGTCTCACTTTATGTGTTAGATAAAAAAATTACATGGGACACTTCTAGGCACTTTACATTATAGCAAGAATGCCTAGAAATGTCCGAAATGTTTTGTTAGGGAAAAATAGAAAAACATGGTAGAAAAAAATCTCCAGCACCAGCCAAGCCTGGGGAGCCATTCTAAAGCCCAACATTGAGTGCTGAAAAATGGCTAGAAATGTGTCACTATTTGTTTTAGGTAAAAAAATGACATGGGACACTAGTAGGCACTTTACGTTATAGCAAGAATGCATAGAAATGTCCCAAATGTTTTGTTTGGGAAAAATTAAATACATGGGAAAAAAAATTCTCCAGGACCAGCCACGCCCAGGGACCCACTCTAAAGCCCCACCTTGAGTGCTGAAAAATGCCTAGAAATGTGTCACTCTTTGTGTTAGCTAAAAAAATGACTTGGGACACTTGTAGGCACTTTACATTATAGCAAGAATGCCTAGAAATGTCTGCAAATGTTTTGTTAGGGAAAAATACAAAACATGGTAGAAAAAAATCTCCAGCACCAGCCAAGCCTTAGGAGCCACTCAAAAGCCCAACCCTGAGTGCTGAAAAATGTCTAGAAATGTCTCACTCTTTGTGTTAGGTAAAAAAATGACATGGGACACTTGTAGGCACTTTACATTATAGCAAGAATGGCTAGAAATATCCTAAATGTTTTGTTAGGGAAAAATGAAATACATGGGAGAAAAAATTATCTAGCACCAGTCACGCCCAGGGACCCACTGTAAAGCCCCACCCTGAGTGCTGAGAAATGCCTAGAAATGTCTCACTCTTTGTGTTAGGTAAAAAAATTACATGGGACACTTGTAGGCACTTTACATTATAGCAAGAATGCCTAGAAATGTCCCAAATGTTTTGTTAGGTAAAAATACAAAACATGGTAGAAAAAAAAATCTCCAGCACCAGCCAAGCCTGGGGATCCACTCTAAAGCCCCACCTTGAGTGTTGAAAATGCCTAGAAATGTCTCACTTTATGTGTTAGCTACAAAAAATAAAAATACAGGGGACATTTGTAGGCACTTTACATTATAGCAAGAATGCCTAGAAATGTCCGAATTGTTTTGTTAGGTAAAAATTACAATACAAGGTAGAAAAAATTATCCAGCACCAGCCAAGCCCTGGGACCCACTCTAAAGTCCCACCTTGAGTGCTGAAAAATGCCTAGAAATGTGTCACTCTTTGTGTTAGCTAAAAAAATGACTTGGGACACTTGTAGGCACTTTGTATTATAGCAAGAATGCCTAGAAATGTCCCAAATGTTTTGTTAGGGAAAAATGAAATACATGGGAGAAAACAATCTCCAGCACCAGCCAAGCCCAGGGACCCACTCTAAAGCTCCACCTTGAATGATGAAAAATGCCTAGAAATATGTCACTCTTTGTGTTAGGAAAAAAATGACATGGAACACTAGTGGGCACTTTACATTATAGCAAGAATGCCTAGAAATGTTCCAAATGTTTTGTTAGGGAAAAATTAAATACATGGGAGAAAAAAATCTCCAGCACCAGCCAAGCCTTAGGAGCCACTCAAAAGCCCAACCCTGAGTGCTGAAAAATGTCTAGAAATGTCTCACTCTTTGTGTTAGGTAAAAAAATGACATGGGACACTTGTAGGCACTTTACATTATAGCAAGAATGGCTAGAAATATCCTAAATGTTTTGTTAGGGAAAAATGAAATACATGGGAGAAAAAATTATCCAGCACCAGTCACGCCCAGGGACCCACTGTAAAGCCCCACCCTGAGTGCTGAGAAATGCCTAGAAATGTCTCACTTTATGTGTTAGCTAAAAAAAATAAAAATACATGGGACACTTGTAGGCACTTTACATTATAGCAGGAATGCCTAGAAATGCCGAAATGTTTTTTTAGGGAAAAATGAAATACATGGCAGAAAAAATCTAAGCACCAGCCAAGCCTGAGGACCCACTTTAAAGCCCCGACCTGAGTGCTGAAAAATGCCTAGAAATGTCTCACTCTTTGTGTTAGGTAAACAAATGACATGGGACACTTGTAGGCACTTTACATTATAGCAAGAATGCCTAGAAATGTCCCAAATGTTTTGTTAGGGAAAAATGAAATACATGGGAGAAAAAAATATCCAGCACCAGCCAAGCCTGAGGGTCCCACTCTAAAGCCCCACCCTGAGTGCTGAAAAATGCCTAGAAATGTCTTACTTTATGTGTTAGGTAAACAAATGACATGGGACACTTGTAGGCACTTTATATTATAGCAAGAATGCCTAGAAATGTCCCAAATGTTTTGTTAGGGAAAAATGAAATACATGGGAGAAAAAGTTCTCCGGCACCAGCCACGCCCAGGGACCCACTGTAAAGACCCACCCTGAGTGCTGAGAAATGCCTAGAAATGTCTCACTCTTTGTGTTAGGTAAAAACATTACACGGGACACTTGTATGCACTTTACATTATAGCAAGAATCTCTAGAAATGTCCCAAATGTTTTGTTAGGGGAAAATGAAATACATGGGAGAAAAAGTTCTCCAGCACCAGCCACGCCCAGGGACCAACTGCAAAGAACCACCCTGAGTGCTGAGAAATGCCTAGAAGTGTCTCACTTTATGTGTTAGGTAAAAAAAAAAAAAAATACATGGGACACTTGTAGGCACTTAACAGTGTAGCAAAAATGCCTCAAAATGTCCCACAAGTTTAATTAGGGAAAAATACAATACATGGAAGAAATAAATTTCCAGCACCAGCCAAGCCTAGGGAGCCACTCTAAAGCGCAGCATTGAGTGCTGAACAATGCCTAGAAATGTGTCACTCTTTGTGTTAGGTGAAGAAATGACATGGGACACTAGTAGGCACTTTACATTATAGAAAGAATGCAGAGAAATGTCCCAAATGTTTTGTTAGAGAAAAATTAAATACATGGGAGAAAAAATTCTCCAGCACCAGCCACGCTCAGGGACTGACTCAAAAAGCCACACCTTGAGTGCTAAGAAATGCCTAGAAATGTCTCACTCTTTGTGTTAGCTAAAAAAATACATGGAACACCCGTAGGCACTTTACATTATAGCAAGAATGCCTAGAAATGTCCGAAATGCTTTGTTAGGGAAAAAATGAAATACATGGGAGAAAAAAATCTCCAGCACCAGCCAAGCCTGAGGACCCACTCAAAAGCCCCACGCTGAGTGCTGAAAAATGTCTAGAAATGTCTCAGTCTTTGTGTTAGGTAAACAAATGACATGGGACACTTGTAGCCACTTTACATTATAGAAGGAATGCCTAGAAATGTCCCAAATGTTTTGTTAGGGAAAAATGAAATACATGGGTGACAAAGTTCTCCAGCACCAGCCACGCCCAGGGACCCACTGTAAAGACCCACCCTGAGTGCTGAGAAATGCCTAGAAATGTCTCACTCATTGTGTTCGGTAAAGAAATTACATGGGACACTTGTAGGCACTTTACATCATATCAAGAATGCCTAGAAATGTATATACATGGGAGAAAAAGTTCACCAGCCCCAGCCACGCCCAGGGACCCACTGTAAAGACCAACCATGAGTGCTGAAAAATGCCTAGAAATGTCTCACTTTTTGTGTTAGGTAAACAAATGACATGGGACAAGTGTAGGCACTTTACATAATAGCAAGAATGCCTAGAAATGTCCCAAATGTTTTGTTAGGGAAAAATGAAATACATGGGAGAAAGAAATCTCCAGCACCAGCCAAGCCCAGGGACCCACTCTAAAGCCCCGACTTGAGTGCTGAAATATGCCTAGAAATGTCTCACTCTTTGTGTTAGGTAAAAAAATGACATGGGACACTTGTAGGCACTTTACATTATAGCAAGAATGCCTAGAGATGTCCCAAATGTTTTGTTAGGGAAAAATGAAATACATGGGAGAAAAATTCTCCAGCACCAGCCACGCCCAGGGACCCACTGTAAAGCCCCACCCTGAGTGCTGAGAAATGCCTAAAACTTTCTCACTCTTTGTGTTAGGTAAACAAAATTACATGGGACACTTGTAGGCACTTGACATTATAGCAAGAATGCCTAGAAATGTCCCAAATGATTTGTTAGGGAAAAATACAAAACATGGGAGAAAAAAATCTCCAGTACCAGCCAAGCCTGAGGAGCCTCTCTAAAGCCCAACCCTGAGTGCTGAAAAATGCCTAGAAATGTCTCAATCTTTGTGTTAGGTAAAAAAATGACATGAGACACTTTTAGGCACTTACCATTAAAGCAAGAATGCCTAGAGATGTCCCAAATGTTTTGTTCGGGAAAAATGAAATACATGGGAGAAAAAAAACTCCAGCACCAGCCACGCCCAGGGACCCACTGTAAAGACCAACCCTGAGTGCTGAGAGATTCCTAGAAATGTCTCACTCTTTGTGTTAGGTAAAAAAAATTACAAGGGACACTTGTAGGCACTTTACATTAAAGGAAGAATGCCTAGAAATGTCCCAAATGTTTTGTTAGGGAAAAATACAAAACATGGTGGAAAATAATCTCCATTTCCAGCCATTCCCAGGGACCCACTCTAAAGCCCCACCTTGAGTGCTGAAAAATGCCTAGAAATGTCTCACTTTATGTGTTAGCTAAAAAAATACATGGAACACTTGTAGGCACTTTACATTATAGCAAGAATGCCTAGAAATGTCTGCAAATGTTTTGTAAGGGAAAAATACAAAACATGGTAGAAAAAAATCTTCAGCACCAGCCAAGCCCAGGGACCCACTCTAAAGCCCCACCTTGAGTGCTGAAAAATGCCTAGAAATGTCTCACTCTTTGTGTTAGGTAAAAAAAATTACATGGGACACTTGTAGGCACTTTACATCATAGCAAAAATGCCTAGAGATGTCCCAAATGTTTTGTTAGGGAAAAATGAAATACATGGGAAAAAAAGTTCTCCAGCACCAGCCACGCCCAGGGACCCACTGTAAAGACCCACCCTGAGTGCTGAGAAATTCCTAGAAATGTCTCACTCTTTGTGTTAGGTAAAAAAAATTACATGGGACACTTGTAGGCACTTTACAATAAAGCAAGAATGCCTAGAAATTTCCCAAATGTTTTGTTAGGGAAAAACACAAAACATGGTAGAAAACAATCTCCAGCACCAGCAAAGCCCAGGGACCCACTCTAAAGCCCCACCATGAGTGCTGAAATATGCCTAGAAATGTCTCACTTTATGTGTTAGGTAAAAAAAAAAAAAATACATGGGACACTTGTAGGCACTTAACAGTATAGCAAAAATGCCTCAAAATGTCCCACAAGTTTTATAAGGGAAAAATACAATACATGGAAGAAATAAATTTCCAGCACAAGCCAAGCCTGGGGAGCCACTCTAAGGCGCAACATTGAGTGCTGAACAATGCCTCGAAATGTGTCACTCTTTGTGTTAGGCAAAAAAAAAAATACATGGGACACTTGTAGGCAGTTAACAAATGAAACAAGAATGCCTAGAAATGTCCCAAATGTTTGTTAGGGAAAAATACAAGACATGGTAGAAAAAATCTCCAGCACCAGTCAAGCCCAGGGACCCACTCTAAAGCCCCACCCTTGTGTGCTGAAAAATGCCTAGAAATGTCTCGCTCTTTGTGTTAGGTAAAAAAAATCACATGGGACACTTGTAGGCACTTTACATTATAGCAAGAATGCCTAGAGATGTCCCAAATGTTTTGTTAGGGAAAAATGAAATACATGGGAGACAAAATTCCCCAGCACCAGCCACGCCCAGGGACCCACTGTAAAGCCCCACCCTGAGTGCTGAAAAATGCCTCGAAATGTGTCACTCTTTGTATTAGGCAAAAAAAAAAATTACATGGGACACTTATAGGCACTTTACATTATAGCAAGAATGCCTAGAAATGTCCCAAATGTTTTGTTAGGGAAAAATGAAATATACATGGGAGAAAAAAATCTCCAGCACCAGCCAAGCCCAGGGACCCACTCTAAAGCCCCACCTTGAGTTCTGAAATATGCCTAGAAATGTCTCACTTTATGTGTTAGGTAAAAAAAAAAAAAATACGTGGGACACTTGTAGGCACTTATCAGCATAGCAAAAATGCCTCAAAATGTCCCACAAGTTTTATTAGGGAAAAAGACAATACATGGAAGAAATAAATTTCCAGCACCAGCCAAGCCTGGGGAGCCACTCTAAAGCGCAACATTGAGTGCTGAACAATGTCTAGAAATGTCTCACTCTTTGTGTTAGGTAAAAAAATGACATGGGACACTTGTAGGCACTTTACATTATAGCAAGAATGCCTAGAGATGTCCCAAATGTTTTGTTAGGGAAAAATGAAATACATGGGAGAAAAATTCTCCAGCACCAGCCACGCCCAGGGACCCACTGTAAAGCCCCACCCTGAGTGCTGAGAAATGCCTAAAACTTTCTCACTCTTTGTGTTAGGTAAACAAAATTACATGGGACACTTAGAGGCACTTGACATTATAGCAAGAATGCCTAGAAATGTCCCAAATGATTTGTTAGGGAAAAATACAAAACATGGGAGAAAAAAATCTCCAGTACCAGCCAAGCCTGAGGAGCCTCTCTAAAGCCCAACCCTGAGTGCTGAAAAATGCCTAGAAATGTCTCAATCTTTGTGTTAGGTAAAAAAATGACATGGGACACTTTTAGGCACCTTACATAATAGCAAGAATGCCTAGAAATGTCCCAAATGTTTTGTTAGGGAAAAATTAAATACATGGGAGAATAAATCTCCAGCACCAGCCAATCCTGATGACCCACTCCAAAGCCCCGACCTGAGTGCTGAAAAATTCCTACAAATGTCTCACTCTTTGTGTTAGGTTAAAAAAAATTACATGGGACACTTATAGACACCTTACATAATAGCAAGAATGCCTAGAAATGTCCCAAATGTTTTGTTAGGGAAAAATGAAATACATGGGAGAAAAAAATCTCCAGCACCAGCCAAGCCCAGGGACCCACTCTAAAGCCCCACCTTGAGTGCTGAAATATGCCTAGAAATGTCTCACTTAATGTTTTAGGTAAAAAAAAAAAAAAAAAAATACATGGGACACTTGTAGGCACTTAACAGTATAGCAAGAATGCCTAGAGATGTCCCAAATGTTTTGTTAGGGAAAAATGAAATACATGGGAGAAAAATTCTCCAGCACCAGCCACGCCCAGGGACCCACTGTAAAGCCCCACCCTGAGTGCTGAGAAATGCCTAAAACTTTCTCACTCTTTGTGTTAGGTAAACAAAATTACATGGGACACTTAGAGGCACTTGACATTATAGCAAGAATGCCTAGAAATGTCCCAAATGATTTGTTAGGGAAAAATACAAAACATGGGAGAAAAAAATCTCCAGTACCAGCCAAGCCTGAGGAGCCTCTCTAAAGCCCAACCCTGAGTGCTGAAAAATGCCTAGAAATGTCTCAATCTTTGTGTTAGGTAAAAAAATGACATGGGACACTTTTAGGCACCTTACATAATAGCAAGAATGCCTAGAAATGTCCCAAATGTTTTGTTAGGGAAAAATTAAATACATGGGAGAATAAATCTCCAGCACCAGCCAATCCTGATGACCCACTCCAAAGCCCCGACCTGAGTGCTGAAAAATTCCTACAAATGTCTCACTCTTTGTGTTAGGTTAAAAAAAATTACATGGGACACTTATAGACACCTTACATAATAGCAAGAATGCCTAGAAATGTCCCAAATGTTTTGTTAGGGAAAAATGAAATACATGGGAGAAAAAAATCTCCAGCACCAGCCAAGCCCAGGGACCCACTCTAAAGCCCCACCTTGAGTGCTGAAATATGCCTAGAAATGTCTCACTTAATGTTTTAGGTAAAAAAAAAAAAAAAAAAATACATGGGACACTTGTAGGCACTTAACAGTATAGCAAAAATGCCTCAAAATGTCCCACAAGTTTTATTAGGGAAAAATACAATACATGGAAGAAATACATTTCCAGCACCAGCCAAGCATGGAGAGCCACTCTAAAGCGCAACGTTGAGTGGTGAAAAATGCCTAGAAATGTGTCACTCTTTGTGTTAGGTAAAAAAATGACATGGACACTAGTAGGCACTTTACATTATAGCAAGAATGCCTAGAAATGTCCCAAATGTTTTGATAGAGATAAATTAAATATATGGGAGAAAAAATTCTCCAGCACCAGCCACGCTCAGGGACCCACTCAAAAAGCCCCACCTTGAGTGCTAAGAAATGCCTAGAAATGTCTCACTATTTGTGTTAGGTAAAAAAATGACATGGGACACTTGTAGGCACTTTACAAATAAAGCAAGAATGCCTAGAAATGTCCCAAATGTTTGTTAGGGAAAAATACAAAACATGGTAGAAAAAAATCTCCAGCAACAGCCAAGCCCAGGGACCCACTTTAAAGCCCCACCTTGAGTGCTGAAAAATGCCTAGAAATGTATCACTCTTTGTGTTAGGTAAACAAATGACATGGGACACTTGTAGGCACTTTACATTATAGCAAGAATGCCTAGAAATGTCCCAAATGTTTTGTTAGGGAAAAATACAAAACATGGTAGAAAACAATCTCCAGCACCAGCCAAGCCCAGGGACCCACTCTAAAGCCCAACATTGAGTGCTGAAAAATGCCTCGAAATGTGTCACTCTTTGTGTTAGGCAAAAAAAAAAATTACATGGGACACTTATAGGCACTTTACATTATAGCAAGAATGCCTAGAAATGTCTCAAATGTTTTGTTAGGGAAAAATGAAATACATGGGAGAAAAAAATCTCCAGCACCAGCAACGCCCAGGGACCCTCTCTAAAGCCCCACATTGAGTGCTGAAAAATGCCTAGAAATGTCTCACTCTTTGTGTTAGGTAAACAAATGACATGGGACACTTGTAGGCACTTTACATTATAGCAAGAATGCCTAGAAATGTCCCAAATGTTTTGTTAGGGAAAAATACAAAACATGGTAGAAAACAATCTCCAGCACCAGCCAAGCCCAGGGACCCACTCTAAAGCCCAACATTGAGTGCTGAAAAATGCCTCGAAATGTGTCAATCTTTGTGTTAGGTAAAACAATTACATGGAACACTTGTAGGCACTTTACATTATAGCAAGAATGCCTAGAAATGTCCCAAATGTTTTGTTAGGGAAAAATAAAAAACATGGTAGAAAAAAATCTCCAGCACAAGCGATTCCCAGGGACCCACTCTAAAGCCCCACCTTGAGTGCTGAAATATGTCTAGAAATGTCTCACTTCATGTGTTAGCTAAAAAAATACATGGAACACTTGTAGGCACTTTACATTATAGCAAGAATGCCTAGAAATGTCCAAAATGTTTTGTTAGGGAAAAATGAAATACATGGGAGAAAAAATCTCCAGCACCAGCCAAGCCTGAGGACCCACTCTAAAGCCCCACCTTGAGTGCTGAAAAATGCCTAGAAATGTCTCACTCTTTGTGTTAGGTAAACAAATGACATGGGACACTTGTAGGCACTTTACATTATAGCAAGAATGCCTAGAAATGTCCCAAATGTTTTGTTAGGGAAAAATACAAAACATGGTAGAAAACAATCTCCAGCACCAGCCAAGCCCAGGGACCCACTCTAAAGCCCAACATTGAGTGCTGAAAAATGCCTCGAAATGTGTCACTCTTTGTGTTAGGCAAAAAAAAAAATTACATGGGACACTTATAGGCACTTTACATTGTAGCAAGAATGCCTAGAAATGTCTCAAATGTTTTGTTAGGGAAAAATGAAATACATGGGAGAAAAAAATCTCCAGCACCAGCCAAGCCCAGGGACCCACTCTAAAGCCCCACCTTGAGTTCTGAAATATGCCTAGAAATGTCTCACTTTATGTGTTAGGTAAAAAAATGACATGGGACACTTGTAGGCACTTTACATTATAGCAAGAATGCCTAGAGATGTCCCAAATCTTTTGTTACGGAAAAATGAAATACATGGGAGAAAAAAATCTCCAGCACCAGCCAAGCCTGAGGACCCACTCTAAAGCCCCACCTTGAGTGGTGAAAAATGCCTAGAAATGTCTCACTATTTGTGTTAGGTAAACAAATGACATGGGACACTTGTAGGCACTTTACATCATAGCAAAAATTCCTAGAAATGTCTGCAAATGTTTTGTTAGGGTTCAATGAAATACATGGGAGAAAAAAATCTCCAGCACCAGCCAAGCCCAGGGACCCACTTTAAAGCCCCACCTTGAGTGCTGAAATATGCCTAGAAATGTCTCACTTTATGTGTTAGCTAAAAAAATACATGGAACACTTGTAGGCACTTTACATTAATGCAAGAATGCCTAGAATTGTCCCAAATGTTTTGTTAGGGAAAAATACAAAACATGGTAGAAAAAAATCTTCAGCACCAGCCAAGCCCAGGGACCCACTCTAAAGCCCCACCTTGAGTGCTGAAAAATGCCTAGAAATGTCTCACTCTTTGTGTTAGGTAAAAAAAAATGACATGGGACACTTGTAGGCACTTTACATCATAGCAAAAATGCCTAGAGATGTCCCAAATGTTTTGTTAGGGAAAAATGAAAAAATGGGAGAAAAAATTCTAAAGCACCAGCCACGCCCAGGGACCCACTGTAAAGCCCCACCCCGAGTGCTGAGAAATGCCTAGAAATGTCTCACTCTTTGTGTTAGGTAAAAAGAATTACATGGGACACTTGTAGGCACTTTACATTAAAGCAAGAATGCCTAGAAATGTCCCAAATGTTTTGTTAGGGAAAAATACAAAACATGGTAGAAAAAAATCTCCAGCACAAGCCATTTCCAGGGAGCCACTCTAAAGCCCCACCTTGAGTGCTGAAAAATGCCTAGAAATGTCTCACTTTATGTGTTAGCTAAAAAAAATACATGTAACACTTGTAGGCACTTTACATTAAAGCAAGAATGCCTAGAAATGTCCCAAATGTTTTGTTAGGGAAAAATACAAAACATGGTAGAAAAAATCTCCAGCACCAGTCAAGCCCAGGGACCCACTCTAAAGCCCCACCCTTGAGTTCTGAAAAATGCCTCGAAATGTGTCACTCTTTGTGATAGGCAAAAAAAAAAATTACATGGGACACTTATAGGCACTTTACATTATAGCAAGAATGGCTAGAAATGTCCCAAATGTTTTGTTAGGGAAAAATGAAATACATGGGAGAAAACAATCTCCAGCACCAGCCAAGCCCAGGGACCCACTCTAAAGCCCCACCTTGAGTTCTGAAATATGCCTAGAAATGTCTCACTTTATGTGTTAGGTAAAAAAAAAAAAAAATACGTGGGACACTTGTAGGCACTTAACAGCATAGCAAAAATGCCTAGAAATACATGGAAGAAATAAATTTCCAGCACCAGCCAAGCCTGGGGAGCCACTCTAAAGCGCAACATTGAGTGCTGAACAATGTCTAGAAATGTGTCACTCTTTGTGTTAGGTAAAAAAATGACATGGGACACTTGTAGGCACTTTAGAAATAAAGCAAGAATGCCTAGAAATGTCCCAAATGATTTGTTAGGGAAAAATACAAAACATGGGAGAAAAAAATCTCCAGTACCAGCCAAGCCTGAGGAGCCTCTCTAAAGCCCAACCCTGAGTGCTGAAAAATGCCTAGAAATGTCTCAATCTTTGTGTTAGGTAAAAAAATGACATGGGACACTTTTAGGCACCTTACATAATAGCAAGAATGCCTAGAAATGTCCCAAATGTTTTGTTAGGGAAAAATTAAATACATGGGAGAATAAATCTCCAGCACCAGCCAATCGGATTGACCCACTCCAAAGCCCCGACCTGAGTGCTGAAAAATTCCTACAAATGTCTCACTCTTTGTGTTAGGTTAAAAAAAATTACATGGGACACTTATAGACACCTTACATAATAGCAAGAATGCCTAGAAATGTCCCAAATGTTTTGTTAGGGAAAAATGAAATACATGGGAGAAAAAAATCTCCAGCACCAGCCAAGCCCAAGGACCCACTCTAAAGCCCCACCTTGAGTGCTGAAATATGCCTAGAAATGTCTCACTTAATGTTTTAGGTAAAAAAAAAAAAAAATACATGGGACACTTGTAGGCACTTAACAGTATAGCAAAAATGCCTCAAAATGTCCCACAAGTTTTATTAGGGAAAAATACAATACATGGAAGAAAAACATTTCCAGCACCAGCCAAGCATGGAGAGCCACTCTAAAGCGCAACGTTGAGTGGTGAACAATGCCTAGAAATGTGTCACTCTTTGTGTTAGGTAAAAAAATGACATGGACACTAGTAGGCACTTTACATTATAGCAAGAATGCCTAGAAATGTCCCAAATGTTTTGACAGAGATAAATTAAATATATGGGAGAAAAAATTCTCCAGCACCAGCCACGCTCAGGGACCCACTCAAAAAGCCCCACCTTGAGTGCTAAGAAATGCCTAGAAATGTCTCACTATTTGTGTTAGGTAAAAAAATGACATGGGACACTTGTAGGCACTTTACAAATAAAGCAAGAATGCCTAGAAATGTCCCAAATGTTTGTTAGGGAAAAATACAAAACATGGTAGAAAAAAATCCCCAGCACCAGCCAAGCCCAGGGACCCACTCTAAAGCCCCACCTTGAGTGCTGAAAAATGCCTAGAAATGTATCACTCTTTGTGTTAGGTAAACAAATGACATGGGACACTTGTAGGCACTTTACATTATAGCAAGAATGCCTAGAAATGTCCCAAATGTTTTGTTAGGGAAAAATACAAAACATGGTAGAAAACAATCTCCAGCACCAGCCAAGCCCAGGGACCCACTCTAAAGCCCAACATTGAGTGCTGAAAAATGCCTCGAAATGTGTCACTCTTTGTGTTAGGCAAAAAAAAAAAATACATGGGACACTTATAGGCACTTTACATTATAGCAAGAATGCCTAGAAATGTCTCAAATGTTTTGTTAGGGAAAAATGAAATACATGGGAGAAAAAAATCTCCAGCACCAGCCACGCCCAGGGACCCTCTCTAAAGCCCCACATTGAGTGCTGAAAAATGTCTAGAAATGTCTCACTCTTTGTGTTAGGTAAAAAAATGACATGGGACACTTGTAGGCACTTTACATTATAGCAAGAATGCCTAGAAATGTCCCAAATGTTTTGTTAGGGAAAAATACAAAACATGGTAGAAAACTATCTCCAGCACCAGCCAAGCCCAGGGACCCACTCTAAAGCCCAACATTGAGTGCTGAAAAATGCCTCGAAATGTGTCACTCTTTGTGTTAGGCAAAAAAAAAAATTACATGGGACACTTATAGGCACTTTACATTATAGCAAGAATGCCTAGAAATGTCTCAAATGTTTTTTTAGGGAAAAATGAAATACATGGGAGAAAAAAATCTCCAGCACCAGCCACGCCCAGGGACCCACTATAAAGCCCCACCTTGAGTTCTGAAATATGCCTAGAAATGTCTCACTTTATGTGTTAGGTAAAAAAATGACATGGGACACTTGTAGGCACTTTACATTATAGCAAGAATGCCTAGAGATGTCCCAAATCTTTTGTTAGGGAAAAATGAAATACATGGGAGAAAAAAATCTCCAGCACCAGCCAAGCCTGAGGACCCACTCTAAAGCCCCACCTTGAGTGGTGAAAAATGCCTAGAAATGTCTCACTCTTTGTGTTAGGTAAACAAATGACATGGGACACTTGTAGGCACTTTACATCATAGCAAAAATGCCTAGAAATGTCTGCAATTGTTTTGTTAGGGTTCAATGAAATACATGGGAGAAAAAAATCTCCAGCACCAGCCAAGCCCAGGGACCCACTTTAAAACCCCACCTTGAGTGCTGAAATATGCCTAGAAATGTCTCACTTTATGTGTTAGCTAAAAAAATACATGTAACACTTGTAGGCACTTTACATTAAAGCAAGAATGCCTAGAAATGTCCCAAATGTTTTGTTAGGGAAAAATACAAAACATGGTAGAAAAAATCTCCAGCACCAGTCAAGCCCAGGGACCCACTCTAAAGCCCCACCCTTGAGTTCTGAAAAATGCCTAGAAATGTCTCACTCTTTGTGTTAGGTAAAAAAAATGACATGGGACACTTGTAGGCACTTTACATTATAGCAAGAATGCCTAGAGATGTCCCAAATGTTTTTGTTAGGGAAAAATGAAATACATGGGAGACAAAATTCCCCAGCACCAGCCACGCCCAGGGACCCACTGTAAAGCCCCACCCTGAGTGCTGAAAAATGCCTCGAAATGTGTCACTCTTTGTGATAGGCAAAAAAAAAAATTACATGGGACACTTATAGGCACTTTACATTATAGCAAGAATGGCTAGAAATGTCCCAAATGTTTTGTTAGGGAAAAATGAAATACATGGGAGAAAACAATCTCCAGCACCAGCCAAGCCCAGGGACCCACTCTAAAGCCCCACCTTGAGTTCTGAAATATGCCTAGAAATGTCTCACTTTATGTGTTAGGTAAAAAAAAAAAAAATACGTGGGACACTTGTAGGCACTTAACAGCATAGCAAAAATGCCTCAAAATGTCCCACAAGTTTTATTAGGGAAAAAGACAATACATGGAAGAAATAAATTTCCAGCACCAGCCAAGCCTGGGGAGCCACTCTAAAGCGCAACATTGAGTGCTGAACAATGTCTAGAAATGTGTCACTCTTTGTGTTAGGTAAAAAAATGACATGGGACACTTGTAGGCACTTTAGAAATAAAGCAAGAATGCCTAGAAATGTCCCAAATGATTTGTTAGGGAAAAATACAAAACATGGGAGAAAAAAATCTCCAGTACTAGCCAAGCCTGAGGAGCCTCTCTAAAGCCCAACCCTGAGTGCTGAAAAATGCCTAGAAATGTCTCAATCTTTGTGTTAGGTAAAAAAATGACATGGGACACTTTTAGGCACCTTACATAATAGCAAGAATGCCTAGAAATGTCCCAAATGTTTTGTTAGGGAAAAATTAAATACATGGGAGAATAAATCTCCAGCACCAGCCAATCCTGATGACCCACTCCAAAGCCCCGACCTGAGTGCTGAAAAATTCCTACAAATGTCTCACTCTTTGTGTTAGGTTAAAAAAAATTACATGGGACACTTATAGACACCTTACATAATAGCAAGAATGCCTAGAAATGTCCCAAATGTTTTGTTAGGGAAAAATGAAATACATGGGAGAAAAAAATCTCCAGCACCAGCCAAGCCCAGGGACCCACTCTAAAGCCCCACCTTGAGTGCTGAAATATGCCTAGAAATGTCTCACTTAATGTTTTAGGTAAAAAAAAAAAAAAATACATGGGACACTTGTAGGCACTTAACAGTATAGCAAAAATGCCTCAAAATGTCCCACAAGTTTTATTAGGGAAAAATACAATACATGGAAGAAAAACATTTCCAGCACCAGCCAAGCATGGAGAGCCACTCTAAAGCGCAACGTTGAGTGGTGAACAATGCCTAGAAATGTGTCACTCTTTGTGTTAGGTAAAAAAATGACATGGACACTAGTAGGCACTTTACATTATAGCAAGAATGCCTAGAAATGTCCCAAATGTTTTGATAGAGATAAATTAAATATATGGGAGAAAAAATTCTCCAGCACCAGCCACGCTCAGGGACCCACTCAAAAAGCCCCACCTTGAGTGCTAAGAAATGCCTAGAAATGTCTCACTATTTGTGTTAGGTAAAAAAATGACATGGGACACTTGTAGGCACTTTACAAATAAAGCAAGAATGCCTAGAAATGTCCCAAATGTTTGTTAGGGAAAAATACAAAACATGGTAGAAAAAAATCTCCAACACCAGCCAAGCCCAGGGACCCACTCTAAAGCCCCACCTTGAGTGCTGAAAAATGCCTAGAAATGTATCACTCTTTGTGTTAGGTAAACAAATGACATGGGACACTTGTAGGCACTTTACATTATAGCAAGAATGCCTAGAAATGTCCCAAATGTTTTGTTAGGGAAAAATACAAAACATGGTAGAAAACAATCTCCAGCACCAGCCAAGCCCAGGGACCCACTCTAAAGCCCAACATTGAGTGCTGAAAAATGCCTCGAAATGTGTCACTCTTTGTGTTAGGCAAAAAAAAAAAATACATGGGACACTTATAGGCACTTTACATTATAGCAAGAATGCCTAGAAATGTCTCAAATGTTTTGTTAGGGAAAAATGAAATACATGGGAGAAAAAAATCTCCAGCACCAGCCACGCCCAGGGACCCTCTCTAAAGCCCCACATTGAGTGCTGAAAAATGGCTAGAAATGTCTCACTCTTTGTGTTAGGTAAAAAAATGACATGGGACACTTGTAGGCACTTTACATTATAGCAAGAATGCCTAGAAATGTCCCAAATGTTTTGTTAGGGAAAAATACAAAACATGGTAGAAAACAATCTCCAGCACCAGCCAAGCCCAGGGACCCACTCTAAAGCCCAACATTGAGTGCTGAAAAATGCCTCGAAATGTGTCACTCTTTGTGTTAGGCAAAAAAAAAAATTACATGGGACACTTATAGGCACTTAACATTATAGCAAGAATGCCTAGAAATGTCTCAAATGTTTTGTTAGGGAAAAATTAAATACATGGGAGAAAAAAATCTCCAGCACCAGCCACGCCCAGGGACCCACTGTAAAGCCCCACCCTGAGTGCTAAGAAATGCCTAGAAAAGTCTCACTCTTTGTGTTAGGTAAAACAAATTACATGGGACACTTGTAGGCACTTTACATTAAAGCAAGAATGCCTAGAAATGTCCCACATGTTTTGTTAGGGAAAAATACAAAAGTGGTAGAAAAAAATCTCCAGCACCAGCCATTCCCAGGGACCCACTCTAAAGCCCCACCTTGAGTGCTGAAAAATGCCTAGAAATGTCTCACTCTTTGTGTTAGGTAAAACAATTACATGGAACACTTGTAGGCACTTTACATTATAGCAAGAATGCCTAGAAATGTCCCAAATGTTTTGTTAGGGAAAAATAAAAAACATGGTAGAAAAAAATCTCCAGCACAAGCGATTCCCAGGGACCCACTCTAAAGCCCCACCTTGAGTGCTGAAATATGTCTAGAAATGTCTCACTTCATGTGTTAGCTAAAAAAATACATGGAACACTTGTAGGCACTTTACATTATAGCAAGAATGCCTAGAAATGTCCAAAATGTTTTGTTAGGGAAAAATGAAATACATGGGAGTAAAAATCTCCAGCACCAGCCAAGCCTGAGGACCCACTCTAAAGCCCCACCTTGAGTGCTGAAAAATGCCTAGAAATGTCTCACTCTTTGTGTTAGGTAAACAAATGACATGGGACACTTGTAGGCACTTTACATTATAGCAAGAATGCCTAGAAATGTCCCAAATGTTTTGTTAGGGAAAAATACAAAACATGGTAGAAAACAATCTCCAGCACCAGCCAAGCCCAGGGACCAACTCTAAAGCCCAACATTGAGTGCTGAAAAATGCCTCGAAATGTGTCACTCTTTGTGTTAGGCAAAAAAAAAAATTACATGGGACACTTATAGGCACTTTACATTGTAGCAAGAATGCCTAGAAATGTCTCAAATGTTTTGTTAGGGAAAAATGAAATACATGGGAGAAAAAAATCTCCAGCACCAGCCAAGCCCAGGGACCCACTCTAAAGCCCCACCTTGAGTTCTGAAATATGCCTAGAAATGTCTCACTTTATGTGTTAGGTAAAAAAATGACATGGGACACTTGTAGGCACTTTACATTATAGCAAGAATGCCTAGAGATGTCCCAAATCTTTTGTTAATGAAAAATGAAATACATGGGAGAAAAAAATCTCCAGCACCAGCCAAGCCTGAGGACCCACTCTAAAGCCCCACCTTGAGTGGTGAAAAATGCCTAGAAATGTCTCACTCTTTGTGTTAGGTAAACAAATGACATGGGACACTTGTAGGCACTTTACATCATAGCAAAAATGCCTAGAAATGTCTGCAAATGTTTTGTTAGGGTTCAATGAAATACATGGGAGAAAAAAATCTCCAGCACCAGCCAAGCCCAGGGACCCACTTCAAAGCCCCACCTTGAGTGCTGAAATATGCCTAGAAATGTCTCACTTCATGTGTTAGCTAAAAAAATACATGGAACACTTGTAGGCACTTTACATTAATGCAAGAATGCCTAGAATTGTCCCAAATGTTTTGTTAGGGAAAAATACAAAACATGGTAGAAAAAAATCTTCAGCACCAGCCAAGCCCAGGGACCCACTCTAAAGCCCCACCTTGAGTGCTGAAAAATGCCTAGAAATGTCTCACTCTTTGTGTTAGGTAAAAAAAAATGACATGGGACACTTGTAGGCACTTTACATCATAGCAAAAATGCCTAGAGATGTCCCAAATGTTTTGTTAGGGAAAAATGAAAAAATGGGAGAAAAAATTCTAAAGCACCAGCCACGCCCAGGGACCCACTGTAAAGCCCCACCCCGAGTGCTGAGAAATGCCTAGAAATGTCTCACTCTTTGTGTTAGGTAAAAAGAATTACATGGGACACTTGTAGGCACTTTACATTAAAGCAAGAATGCCTAGAAATGTCCCAAATGTTTTGTTAGGGAAAAATACAAAACATGGTAGAAAAAAATCTCCAGCACAAGCCATTTCCAGGGAGCCACTCTAAAGCCCCACCTTGAGTGCTGAAAAATGCCTAGAAATGTCTCACTTTATGTGTTAGCTAAAAAAAATACATGTAACACTTGTAGGCACTTTACATTAAAGCAAGAATGCCTAGAAATGTCCCAAATGTTTTGTTAGGGAAAAATACAAAACATGGTAGAAAAAATCTCCAGCACCAGTCAAGCCCAGGGACCCACTCTAAAGCCCCACCCTTGAGTTCTGAAAAATGCCTAGAAATGTCTCACTCTTTGTGTTAGGTAAAAAAAATGACATGGGACACTTGTAGGCACTTTACATTATAGCAAGAATGCCTAGAGATGTCCCAAATGTTTTTGTTAGGGAAAAATGAAATACATGGGAGACAAAATTCCCCAGCACCAGCCACGCCCAGGGACCCACTGTAAAGCCCCACCCTGAGTGCTGAAAAATGCCTCGAAATGTGTCACTCTTTGTGATAGGCAAAAAAAAAAATTACATGGGACACTTATAGGCACTTTACAGTATAGCAAGAATGGCTAGAAATGTCCCAAATGTTTTGTTAGGGAAAAATGAAATACATGGGAGAAAACAATCTCCAGCACCAGCCAAGCCCAGGGACCCACTCTAAAGCCCCACCTTGAGTTCTGAAATATGCCTAGAAATGTCTCACTTTATGTGTTAGGTAAAAAAAAAAAAAATACGTGGGACACTTGTAGGCACTTAACAGCATAGCAAAAATGCCTCAAAATGTCCCACAAGTTTTATTAGGGAAAAAGACAATACATGGAAGAAATAAATTTCCAGCACCAGCCAAGCCTGGGGAGCCACTCTAAAGCGCAACATTGAGTGCTGAACAATGTCTAGAAATGTGTCACTCTTTGTGTTAGGTAAAAAAATGACATGGGACACTTGTAGGCACTTTAGAAATAAAGCAAGAATGCCTAGAAATGTCCCAAATGTTTTGTTAGGGAAAAATTAAATACATGGGAGAATAAATCTCCAGCACCAGCCAATCCTGATGACCCACTCTAAAGCCCCGACCTGAGTGCTGAAAATTCCTACAATTGTCTCACTCTTTGTGTTAGGTTAAAAAAAAATTACATGAGACACTTATAGGCACCTTACATAATAGCAAGAATGCCTAGAAATGTCCCAAATGTTTTGTTAGTGAAAAATGAAATACATGGGAGAAAAAAATCTCCAGCAGCAGCCAAGCCCAGGGACCCACTCTAAAGCCCCACCTTGAGTGCTGAAATATGCCTAGAAATGTCTCACTTAATGTGTTAGGTAAAAAAAAAAAAAAATACATGGGACACTTGTAGGCACTTAACAGTATAGCAAAAATGCCTCAAAATGTCCCACAAGTTTTATTAGGGAAAAATACAATACATGGAAGAAATACATTTCCAGCACCAGCCAAGCCTGGAGAGCCACTCTAAAGCGCAACGTTGAGTGGTGAACAATGCCTAGAAATGTGTCACTCTTTGTGTTAGGTAAAAAAATGACATGGACACTAGTAGGCACTTTACATTATAGCAAGAATGCCTAGAAATGTCCCAAATGTTTTGTTAGAGATAAATTAAATACATGGGAGAAAAAATTCTCCAGCACCAGCCACGCTCAGGGACCCACTCAAAAAGCCCCACCTTGAGTGCTAAGAAATGCCTAGAAATGTCTCACTATTTGTGTTAGGTAAAAAAATGACATGGGACACTTGTAGGCACTTTACAAATGAAGCAAGAATGCTTAGAAATGTCCCAAATGTTTGTTAGGGAAAAATACAAAACATGGTAGAAAAAAATCTCCAGCACCAGCCAAGCCCAGGGACCCACTCTAAAGCCCCACATTGAGTCCTGAAAAATGCCTAGAAATGTCTCACTCTTTGTGTTAGGTAAAAAAATGACATGGGACACTTGCAGGCACTTTACATTATAGCAAGAATGCCTAGAGATGACCCAAATGTTTTGTTAGGGAAAAATGAAATACATGGGAGAAAAAATTCTCCAGCACCAGCCACGCCCAGGGACCCACTGTAAAGCCCCACCCTGAGTGCTAAGAAATGCCTAGAAAAGTCTCACTCTTTGTGTTAGGTAAAAAAAATTACATGGGACACTTGTAGGCACTTTACATTAAAGCAAGAATGCCTAGAAATGTCCCACTTGTTTTGTTAGGGAAAAATACAAAACATGGGAGAAAAAAATCTCCAGCACCAGCCAAGCCTGAGGACCCACTCTAAAGCCCAACCTTGAGTGCTGAAAAATGCCTAGAAATGTATCACTCTTTGTGTTAGGTAAACAAATGACATGGGACACTTGTAGGCACTTTACATTATAGCAAGAATGCCTAGAACTGTCCCAAATCTTTTGTTAGGGAAAAATACAAAACATGGTAGAAAAAAATCTCCAGCACCAGCCAAGTCCAGGGACTCACTCTAAAGCCCCTCATTGAGTGCTGAAAAATGCCTAGAAATGTCTCACTCTTTGTGTTAGGTAAACAAATGACATGGGACACTTGTAGGCACTTTACATCATAGCAAAAATGCCTAGAAATGTCTGCAAATGTTTTGTTAGGGAAAAATGAAATGCATGGGAGAAAAAAATCTCCAGCACCAGCCAAGCCCAGGGACCCACTCTAAAGCCCCACCTTGAGTGCTGAAATATGCCTAGAAATGTCTCACTTTATGTGTTAGCTAAAAAAATACATGGAACACTTGTAGGCACTTTACATTAAAGCAAGAATGCCTAGAATTGTCCCAAATGTTTTGTTAGGGAAAAATACAAAACATGGTAGAAAAAAATCTTCAGCACCAGCCAAGCCCAGGGACCCACTCTAAAGCCCCACCTTGAGTGCTGAAAAATGCCTAGAAATGTCTCACTCTTTGTGTTAGGTAAAAAAAATGACATGGGACACTTGTAGGCACTTTACATCATAGCAAAAATGCCTAGAGATGTCCCAAATGTTTTGTTAGGGAAAAATGAAAAAATGGGAGAAAAAATTCTAAATCACCAGCCACGCCCAGGGACCCACTGTAAAGCCCCACCCTGAGTGCTAAGAAATGTCTAGAAAAGTCTCACTCTTTGTGTTAGGTAAAAAAAATTACATGGGACACTTGTAGGCACTTTACATTAAAGCAAGAATGCCTAGAAATGTCCCACATGTTTTGTCAGGGAAAAATACAAAAGTGGTAGAAAAAAATCTCCAGCACCAGCCATTCCCAGGGACCAACTCTAAAGCCCCACCTTGAGTGCTGAAAAATGCCTAGAAATGTCTCACTCTTTCTGTTAGGTAAAACAATTACATGGAACACTTGTAGGCACTTTACATTATAGCAAGAATGCCTAGAAATGTCCAAAATGTTTTGTTAGGGAAAAATGAAATACATGGGAGAAAAAATCTCCAGCACCAGCCAAGCCCAGGGACCCACTCTAAAGCCCCACCTTGAGTGCTGAAAAATGCCTAGAAATGTCTCACTCTTTGTGTTAGGTAAAAAAAATGACATGGGACACTAGTAGGCACTTAACATCATAGCAAAAATGCCTAGAGATGTCCCAAATGTTTTGTTAGGGAAAAATGAAAAAATGGGAGAAAAAATTCTAAATCACCAGCTACGCCCAGGGACCCACTGTAAAGCCCCACCCCGAGTGCTGAGAAATGCCTAGAAATGTCTCACTCTTTGTGTTAGGTAAAAAGAATTACATGGGACACTTGTAGGCACTTTACATTAAAGCAAGAATGCCTAGAAATGTCCCAAATGTTTTGTTAGGGAAAAATACAAAACATGGTAGAAAAAAATCTCCAGCACCAGCCATTCCCAGGGAGCCACTCTAAAGCCCCACCTTGAGTGCTGACAAATGCCTAGAAATGTCTCACTTTATGTGTTAGGTAAAAAAAAAAAAAATACATGGGACACTTGTAGGCACTTAACAGTATAGCAAAAATGCCTCAAAATGTCCCACAAGTTTTATTAGGGAAAAATACAATACATGGAAGAAATAAATTTCCAGCACAAGCCAAGCCTGGGGAGCCACTCTAAGGCGCAACATTGAGTGCTGAACAATGCCTCGAAATGTGTCACTCTTTGTGTTAGGCAAAAAAAAAAAATACATGGGACACTTGTAGGCACTTAACAAATGAAACAAGAATGCCTAGAAATGTCCCAAATGTTTGTTAGGGAAAAATACAAGACATGGTAGAAAAAATCTCCAGCACCAGTCAAGCCCAGGGACCCACTCTAAAGCCCCACCCTTGAGTGCTGAAAAATGCCTAGAAATGTTTCACTCTTTGTGTTAGGTAAAAAAAATGGCATGGGACACTTGTAGGCACTTTACATTATAGCAAGAATGCCTAGAGATGTCCCAAATGTTTTGTTAGGGAAAAATGAAATACATGGGAGAAAAAAATCCCCAGCACCAGCCACGCCCAGGGACCCACTGTAAAGCCCCACCCTGAGTGCTGAAAAATGCCTCGAAATGTGTCACTCTTTGTGTTAGGCAAAAAAAAAAAATTACATGGGACACTTATAGGCACTTTACATTATAGCAAGAATGCCTAGAAATGTCCCAAATGTTTTGTTAGGGAAAAATGAAATACATGGGAGAAACAATTCTCCAGCAGCAGCCAAGCCCAGGGACCCACTCTAAAGCCCCACCCTGAGTGCTGAGAAATGCCTAGAAATGTGTCTCTCTTTGTGTTAGGTAAAAAAATGACATGGGACACTAGTAGGAACTGTACATTACAGCAAGAATGCCTAGAAATGTCCCAAATGTTTTGTTAGAGAAAAATTGAATACATGGGAGAAAAAATTCTCCAGCACCAGCTACGCTCAGGGACCCACTCTAAAGCCCAACATTGAGTGCTGAAAAATGCCTAGAAATGTCTCACTCTTTGTGTTAGGTCAAAAAAAAAAATACATGGGACACTTGTAGGCATTTTACATTTTAGCAAGAATGCCTAGAAATGTCCCAAATGATTTGTTAGGGAAAATTATAAAAACATGGGAGAAAAAAATCTCCAGCACCAGCCAAGCCTGAGGAGCCTCTCTAAAGCCCAACCCTGAGTGCTGAGAAATGCCTAGAAATGTCTCACTCTTTGTGTTGGGTTAAAAAAAAAATGACTTGGGACACTTGTAGGCACTTAGCAGTAAAGCAAAAATGCCTTTAAAATGTCCCACAAGTTTTATTAGGGAAAAATACAATACATGGAAGAAATTAATTTCCAGCACCAGCGAAGCTTATGGAGCCACTCTAAAGCACAACATTGAGTGCTGAACAATGCCTAGAAATGTCTCACTCTTTGTGTTAGGTAAAAAAAAAAAATACATGGGACACTTGTAGGCACTTTACATTATAGCAAGAATGCCTAGAAATGTCCTAAATGTTTTGTTAGGGAAAAATTAAATACATGGGAGAAAAAATCTCCAGCACCAGCCAAGCCTGAGGACCCACTCTAAAGCCCGACCTGATAGCGAAAAAATGCCTAGAAATGTGTCACACTTTGTGTTAGGTTAAAAAAAAAATTAAATGGGACACTTATAGGCACTTTAAAATATAGCAAGAATGCCTAGAAATGTCCCAAATGTTTTGTTAGGGAAAAATGAAATACATGGGAGAAAAAACTTCTCCATCAGCAGCCACGCCCAGGGACCCACTCTAAAGCCCAACCCTGAGTGCTGAGAAATGCCTAGAAATGTCTCACTCTTTGTGTTAGGTAAAAAAATTACATGGGACACTAGTAGGTACTTTACATTATAGCAAGAATAAGTAGAAATGTCCCAAATGATTTGTTAGGGAAAAATACAAAACATGGTAGAAAAAAATCTCCAGCACCAGCCAAGCCTGAGGGACCCACTCTAAAGCCCCGACCTGAGTGCTGAGAAATGCCTAGAAATGTCTCACTCTTTGTGTTAGGCAAAAAAAAAAAAAATACATGGGACACTTGTAGGCACTTTACATTATAGCAAGAATGCCTAGAAATGTCCCAAATGTTTTGTTAGGGAAAAATGAAATACATGGGAGAAACAATTCTCCAGCAGCAGCCACGCCCAGGGACCCACTCTAAAGCCCCTCCCTTAGTGCTGAGAAATGCCTAGAAATGTCTCACTATTTCTGTTAGGTTAAAAAAATGACATGGGACACTTGTAGGCACTTAACAGTAAAGCAAAAATGCCTCAAAATGTCCGACAAGTTTAATTAGGGAAAAATACAATACATGGAAGAAATAAATTTACAGCACCAGCCAAGCTTAGTGAGCCACTCTAAAGCGCAACATTGAGTGCTGAACAATGCCTAGAAATGTGTATCTCTTCGTGTTAGGTAAAAAAATGACATGGGACACTAGTAGGAACTGTACATTACAGCAAGAAAACCTAGAAATGTCCCAAATGTTTTGTTAGAGAAAAATTGAATACATGGGAGAAAAAATTCTCCAGCACTAGCCACACTCAGGGACCCACTCTAAAGCCCAACATTGAGTGCTGAAAAATGCCTAGAAATGTCTCACTCTTTGTGTTAGGTAAAAAAAAAAAATACATGGGACACTTGTAGGCACTTTACATTATAGCAAGAATGCCTAGAAATGTCCTAAATGTTTTGTTAGGGAAAAATGAAATACATGGGAAAAAAAATCAACAGCACCAGCCAAGCCTGAGGACCCACTCTAAAGCCCGACCTGAGTGCTAAAAAATGCCTAGAAATGTGTCACACTTTGTGTTAGGTTAAAAAAAAAATTACATGGGACACTTGTAGGCACTTTACATTGTAGCAAGAATTCCTAGAAATGTCCCAAATGTTTTGTTTGGGAAAAATGAAATACATGGGAGAAAAAGTTCTCATGCACCAGCCACGCCCAGGGACCCACTGTAAAGACCCACCCCGAGTGCTGAGAAATGCCTAGAAATGTCTCACTCTTTGTGTTAGGTAAAAAAATTACATGGGACACTTGTAGGCACTTTACATTATAGCAAGAATGCCTAGAAATGTCCCAAATGATTTGTTAGGGAAAATTACAAAACATGGGAGAAAAACATCTCCAGCACCAACCAAGCCTGAGGAGTCTCTAAAGCCCATCCCTGAGTGCTGAAAAATGCCTAGAAATGTCTCACTATTTGTGTTAGGTAAAAAAATGACATGGGACACTTGTAGGCACTTTACATTATAGCAAGAATGCCTAGAAATGTCCCAAATGTTTTGTTAGGGAAAAATGAAATACATGGGAGAAACAATTCTCCAGCAGCAGCCACGCCCAGGGACCCACTCTAAAGCCCCACCCTGAGTGCTGAGAAATGCCTAGAAATGTCTCACTCTTTGTGTTAGGTTAAAAAAAATGACATGGGACACTTGTAGGCACTTAACAGTAAAGCAAAAAATGCCTCAAAATGTCCCACAAGTTTTATAAGGGAAAAATACAATACATGGCAGAAATAAATTTCCAGCACCAGCCAAGCTTAGGGAGCCACTCTAAAGCGCAACATTGAGTGCTGAACAATGCCTAGAAATGTGTCACTCTTTGTGTTAGGTAAAAAAATGACATGGGACACTAGTAGGAACTGTACATTACAGCAAGAATGCCTAGAAATGTCCCAAATGTTTTGTTAGAGAAAAATTGAATACATGGGAGAAAAAATTCTCCAGCACCAGCTACGCTCAGGGACCCACTCTAAAGCCCAACATTGAGTGCTGAAAAATGCCTAGAAATGTCTCACTCTTTGTGTTAGGTCAAAAAAAAAAATACATGGGACACTTGTAGGCATTTTACATTTTAGCAAGAATGCCTAGAAATGTCCCAAATGATTTGTTAGGGAAAATTATAAAAACATGGGAGAAAAAAAATCTCCAGCACCAGCCAAGCCTGAGGAGCCTCTCTAAAGCCCAACCCTGAGTGCTGAGAAATGCCTAGAAATGTCTCACTCTTTGTGTTGGGTTAAAAAAAAAATGACTTTGGACACTTGTAGGCACTTAGCAGTAAAGCAAAAATGCCTTTAAAATGTCCCACAAGTTTTATTAGGGAAAAATACAATACATGGAAGAAATTAATTTCCAGCACCAACGAAGCTTATGGAGCCACTCTAAAGCACAACATTGAGTGCTGAACAATGCCTAGAAATGTCTCACTCTTTGTGTTAGGTAAAAAAAAAAAATACATGGGACACTTGTAGGCACTTTACATTATAGCAAGAATGCCTAGAAATGTCCTAAATGTTTTGTTAGGGAAAAATTAAATACATGGGAGAAAAAATCTCCAGCACCAGCCAAGCCTGAGGACCCACTCTAAAGCCCGACCTGATAGCTAAAAAATGCCTAGAAATGTGTCACACTTTGTGTTAGGTTAAAAAAAAAATTAAATGGGACACTTATAGGCACTTTACATTATAGCAAGAATGCCTAGAAATGTCCCAAATGTTTTGTTAGGGAAAAATGAAATACATGGGAGAAAAAACTTCTCCATCAGCAGCCACGCCCAGGGACCCACTCTAAAGCCCCACCTTGAGTGTTGAAATATGTCTAGAAATGTGTCACTTTAGGTGTTAGGTAAAAAAAAAAAAAAATACATGGGACACTTGTAGGCCTTAACAGTATAGCAAAAATGCCTCAAAATGTCCCACAAGTTTTATTAGGGAAAAATACAATACATGGAAGAAATAAATTTCCAGCACCAGCCAAGCCTGGGGAGCCACTCTAAAGCGCAACATTGAGTGCTGAGCAATGCCTAGAAATGTGTCACTCTTTGTGTTAGGTAAAAAAATGACATGGGACACTAGTAGGCACTTTAAATTATAGCAAGAATGCCTAGAAATGTCCTAAATGTTTTGTTAGGGAAAAATACAAAATATGGTAGAAAAAAATCTCCAGCACCAGCCAAGCCTGAGGAGCATCTCTAAAGCCCATCCCAGAGTGCTGAAAAATGCCTAGAAATGTCTCACTATTTGTGTTAGGTAAAAAAATGACATGGGACACTTGTAGGCACTTTACATTATAGCAAGAATGCCTAGAAATGTCCCAAATGTTTTGTTAGGGAAAACTGAAATACATGGGAGAAACAATTCTCCAGCAGCAGCCACGCCCAGGGACCCACTCTAAAGCCCCACCCTGAGTGCTGAGAAATGCCTAGAAATGTCTCACTCTTTGTGTTAGGTTAAAAAAAATGACATGGGACACTTGTAGGCACTTAACAGTAAAGCAAAAATGCCTCAAAATGTCCCACAAGTTTTATTAGGGAAAAATACAATACATGGCAGAAAAAAATTTCCAGCACCAGCCAAGCTTAGGGAGCCACTCTAAAGCGCAACATTGAGTGCTGAACAATGCCTAGAAATGTGTCACTCTTTGTGTTAGGTAAAAAAAATGACATGGGACACTAGTAGGAACTGTACATTACAGCAAGAATGCCTAGAAATGTCCCAAATGTTTTGTTAGGGAAAAATGAAATACATGGGAGAAACAATTCTCCAGCAGCAGCCACGCCCAGGAACCCACTCTAAAGCCCCACCCTGAGTGCTGAGAAATGCCTAGAAATGTCTCACTCTTTGTGTTGGGTTAAAAAAAAAATGACTTGGGACACTTGAAGGCACTTTACATTATAGCAAGAATGCCTAGAAATGTCCGACATGTTTTGTTAGGGAAAAATGAAATACATGGCAGAAAGAATCTCTAGCACCAGCCAAGCCCGGTGACCCACTCTAAAGCCCAACATTGAGTGCTGAGCAATGCCTAGAAATATGTCACTCTTTGTGTTAGGAAAAAATATGACATGGGACACTAGTAGGCACTTTACATTATAGCAAGAATGCCTAGAAATGTCCCAAATGTTTTGTTAGAGAAAAATTGAATACATGGGAAGAAGAATTCTCCAGCACCAGCCACGCTCAGGGACCCAATTTAAAGCCCAACATTGAGTGCTGAAAAATGCCTAGAAATGTCTCACTCTTTGTGTTAGGTAAAAAAATACATGGGACACTTGAAGGCACTTTACATTATAGCAAGAATGCCAAGAAATGTCCAAAATGTTTTGTTAGGGAAAAATGAAAAACATGGGAGAAAAAAATCTCCAGCACCAGCCAAGCCTGAGGAGCCACTCTAAAGCCAAACCCTTAGTGCTGAAAAATGCCTAGAAATGTCTCACTCTTTGTGTAAGGTAAAAAAATGACATGGGACACTTGTAGGCACGTTACATCATAGCATGAATGCCTAGAAATGTCCGACATGTTTTGTTAGGGAAAAATGAAATACATGGCAGAAAGAATCTCTAGCACCAGCCAAGCCCGGTGACCCACTCTAAAGCCCCACCCTGAGTGCTGAAAAATGCCTAGAAATGTCTCACTCTTTGTGTTAGGTAAAAAAATGACATGGGACACTTGTAGGCACTTTACATTATAGCAAGAATGCCTAGAAATGTCCCAAATGTTTTGTTAGGGAAAAATACAAAACATGGTAGAAAAAAAACGCCAGCACCAGCCAAGCCTGGGGTGCCACTCTAAAGCCCAACATTGAGTGCTGAAAAATGACTAGAAATGTGTCACTCTTTGTATTAGGTAAAATAATGTCATGGGATACTTGTAGTCACTTTACATTAAAGCAAGAATGCCTAGAAATGTCCCAAATGTTTTGGTAGGGAAAAATACAAAATATGGTAGAAAAAAATATCCAGCACCAGCCAAGCCCAGGGATCCACTCTAAAGCCCCACCTTGAGTTCTGAAAAAACCTAGAAATGTCTCACTCTTTGTGTTAGGTAAAACAAATAAAAATACATGGGACACTTGTAGGCACTTTACATTATAGCAAGAATGCCTAGAAATGTCCGACATGTTTTGTTAGGGAAAAATGAAATACATGGCAGAAAGAATCTCTAGCACCAGCCAAGCCCGGTGACCCACTCTAAAGCCCCACCCTGAGTGCTGAAAAATGCCTAGAAATGTCTCACTCTTTGTGTTAGGTAAAAAAATGACATGGGACACTTGTAGGCACTTTACATTATAGCAAGAATGCCTAGAAATGTCCCAAATGTTTTGTTAGGGAAAAATACAAAACATGGTAGAAAAAAAACGCCAGCACCAGCCAAGCCTGGGGTGCCACTCTAAAGCCCAACATTGAGTGCTGAAAAATGACTAGAAATGTGTCACTCTTTGTATTAGGTAAAATAATGACATGGGACACTTGTAGGCACTTTACATTATAGCAAGAATGCCTAGAAATGTCCCAAATGTTTTGTTACGGAAAAATTAAATACATGGAAAAAAAAATTCTCCATTACCAGCCACGCCCATGGACCCACTCTAAAGCCCAACATTGAGTGCTGAGAAAAGCCTAGCAATGTCTCACTCTTTGTGTTAGCTAAAAAAATGACATGGGACACTAGTAGTTACTTTACATTATAGCAAGAATGCCTAAAAATGTCCCAAATGTTTTGTTAGGGAAAAATACAATACATGGTAGAAAAAAATCTCCAGCAACGGCCAAGCCCAGGGACCCACTCTAAAGCCCCACCTTGAGTGCTGAAAAATGCCTAGAAATGTCTCATTTTATGTGTTAGCTAAAAAAAATAAACATACATGGGACACTTGTAGGTCCTTTAAATTATAACAAGAATGCCTAGAAATGTCCGAAATTTTTTGTTAGGGAAAAATGAAATACATGGGAGAAAAAAATCTCAAGCACCAGCCAAGCCTGAAGAGCCACTCTAAAGCCCAACCTTGAGTGCTGAAAAATGCCTAGAAATGTCTCACTATTTGTGTTAGGTAAAAAAATGACATGGGACACTTGTAGGCACTTTACATTATAGCAAGAATGCCTAGAAATGTCCCAAATGTTTTGTTAGGGAAAAATGAAATACATGGGAGAAACAATTCTCCAGCAGCAGCCACGCCCAGGGACCCATTCTAAAGCCCCACCCTGAGTGCTGAGAAATGCCTAGAAATGTCTCACTCTTTGTGTTAGGTTAAAAAAAATGACATGGGACACTTGTAGGCACTTAACAGTAAAGCAAAAAATGCCTCAAAATGTCCCACAAGTTTTATAAGGGAAAAATACAATACATGGCAGAAATAAATTTCCAGCACCAGCCAAGCTTAGGGAGCCACTCTAAAGCGCAACATTGAGTGCTGAACAATGCCTAGAAATGTGTCACTCTTTGTGTTAGGTAAAAAAATGACATGGGACACTAGAAGGAACTGTACATTACAGCAAGAATGCCTAGAAATGTCCCAAATGTTTTGTTAGAGAAAAATTGAATACATGGGAGAAAAAATTCTCCAGCACCAGCTACGCTCAGGGACCCACTCTAAAGCCCAACATTGAGTGCTGAAAAATGCCTAGAAATGTCTCACTCTTTGTGTTAGGTCAAAAAAAAAAATACATGGGACACTTGTAGGCATTTTACATTTTAGCAAGAATGCCTAGAAATGTCCCAAATGATTTGTTAGGGAAAATTACAAAACATGGGAGAAAAAAATCTCCAGCACCAGCCAAGCCTGAGGAGCCTCTCTAAAGCCCAACCCTGAGTGCTGAGAAATGCCTAGAAATGTCTCACTCTTTGTGTTGGGTTAAAAAAAAAATGACTTGGGACACTTGTAGGCACTTAGCAGTAAAGCAAAAATGCCTTTAAAATGTCCCACAAGTTTTATTAGGGAAAAATACAATACATGGAAGAAATTAATTTCCAGCACCAGCGAAGCTTATGGAGCCACTCTAAAGCACAACATTGAGTGCTGAACAATGCCTAGAAATGTCTCACTCTTTGTGTTAGGTAAAAAAAAAAAATACATGGGACACTTGTAGGCACTTTACATTATAGCAAGAATGCCTAGAAATGTCCTAAATGTTTTGTTAGGGAAAAATTAAATACATGGGAGAAAAAATCTCCAGCACCAGCCAAGACTGAGGACCCACTCTAAAGCCCGACCTGATAGCTAAAAAATGCCTAGAAATGTGTCACACTTTGTGTTAGGTTAAAAAAAAAATTACATGGGACACTTATAGGCACTTTACATTATAGCAAGAATGCCTAGAAATGTCCCAAATGTTTTGTTAGGGAAAAATGAAATACATGGGAGAAAAAACTTCTCCATCAGCAGCCACGCCCAGGGACCCACTCTAAAGCCCAACCCTGAGTGCTGAGAAATGCCTAGAAATGTCTCACTCTTTGTGTTAGGTAAAAAAATTACATGGGACACTAGTAGGTACTTTACATTATAGCAAGAATGCCTAGAAATGTCCCAAATGATTTGTTAGGGAAAAATTCAAAACATGGTAGAAAAAAATCTCCAGCACCCGCCAAGCCTGAGGGACCCACTCTAAAGCCCGACCTGAGTGCTAAAAAATGCCTAGAAATGTGTCACACTTTGTGTTAGGTTAAAAAAAAAATTACATGGGACACTTATAGGCACTTTACATTCTAGCAAGAATGCCTAGAAATGTCCCAAATGTTTTGTTAGGGAAAAATGAAATACATGGGAGAAAAAAATCTCCAGCACCAGCCAAGCCCAGGGACCCACTCTAAAGCCCCACCTTGAGTGTTGAAATATGTCTAGAAATGTGTCACTTTATGTGTTAGGTAAAAAAAAAAAAAAAATACATGGGACACTTGTAGGCCTTAACAGTATAGCAAAAATGCCTCAAAATGTCCCACAAGTTTTATTAGGGAAAAATACAATACGTGGAAGAAATAAATTTCCAGCACCAGCCAAGCCTGGGGAGCCACTCTAAAGCGCAACATTGAGTGCTGAGCAATGCCTAGAAATGTGTCACTCTTTGTGTTAGGTAAAAAAATGACATGGGACACTAGTAGGCACTTTAAATTATAGCAAGAATGCCTAGAAATGTCCTAAATGTTTTGTTAGGGAAAAATACAAAATATGGTAGAAAAAAATCTCCAGCACGAGCCAAGCCTGAGGAGCATCTCTAAAGCCCATCCCAGAGTGCTGAAAAATGCCTAGAAATGTCTCACTATTTGTGTTAGGTAAAAAAAAGACATGGGACACTTTACATTATAGCAAGAATGCCTAGAAATGTCCCAAATGTTTTGTTAGGGAAAAATGAAATACATGGGAGAAACAATTCTCCAGCAGCAGCCACGCCCAGGGACCCACTCTAAAGCCCCACCCTGAGTGCTGAGAAATGCCTAGAAATGTCTCACTCTTTGTGTTAGGTTAAAAAAAATGACATGGGACACTTGTAGGCACTTAACAGTAAAGCAAAAATGCCTCAAAATGTCCCACAAGTTTTATTAGGGAAAAATACAATACATGGCAGAAAAAAATTTCCAGCACCAGCCAAGCTTAGGTAGCCACTCTAAAGCGCAACATTGAGTGCTGAACAATGCCTAGAAATGTGTCACTCTTTGTGTTAGGTAAAAAAATGACATGGGACACTAGTAGGAACTGTACATTACAGCAAGAATGCCTAGAAATGTCCCAAATGTTTTGTTAGGGAAAAATGAAATACATGGGAGAAACAATTCTCCAGCAGCAGCCACGCCCAGGAACCCACTCTAAAGCCCCACCCTGAGTGCTGAGAAATGCCTAGAAATGTCTCACTCTTTGTGTTGGGTTAAAAAAAAAATGACTTGGGACACTTGAAGGCACTTTACATTATAGCAAGAATGCCTAGAAATGTCCGACATGTTTTGTTAGGGAAAAATGAAATACATGGCAGAAAGAATCTCTAGCACCAGCCAAGCCCGGTGACCCACTCTAAAGCCCAACATTGAGTGCTGAGCAATGCCTAGAAATGTGTCACTCTTTGTGTTAGGTAAAAAAATGACATGGCACACTAGTAGGCACTTTACATTATAGCAAGAATGCCTAGAAATGTCCCAAATGTTTTGTTAGAGAAAAATTGAAAACATGGGAAAAAGAATTCTCCAGCACCAGCCACGCTCAGGGACCCAATTTAAAGCCCAACATTGAGTGCTGAAAAATGCCTAGAAATGTCTCACTCTTTGTGTTAGGTAAAAAAAAAAAATACATGGGACACTTGAAGGCACTTTACATTATAGCAAGAATGCCTAGAAATGTCCGACATGTTTTGTTAGGGAAAAATGAAATACATGGCAGAAAGAATCTCTAGCACCAGCCAAGCCCGGTGACCCACTCTAAAGCCCCACCCTGAGTGCTGAAAAATGCCTAGAAATGTCTCACTCTTTGTGTTAGGTAAAAAAATGACATGGGACACTTGTAGGCACTTTACATTATAGCAAGAATGCCTAGAAATGTCCCAAATGTTTTGTTAGGGAAAAATACAAAACATGGTAGAAAAAAAACGCCAGCACCAGCCAAGCCTGGGGTGCCACTCTAAAGCCCAACATTGAGTGCTGAAAAATGACTAGAAATGTGTCACTCTTTGTATTAGGTGAAAACTAAACAAAAAATAACATGAGACACTTGTAGGCATTTTACATTATAGCAAGAATGCCTAGAAATGTCCCACACGTTGTATAAGGCAAAAATGAAATACATGGTAGAAAACATTCTCCAGCACCAGCCAAACCCGGGGACCCACTCTAAAGCCCCACCTTGAGTCCCGAAATATGCCTAGAAACGTCTCACTCTTTGTGTTAGGTAAAAAAATGACATGGGACACTTGTAGGCACTTTACATTATAGCAAGAATGCCTAGAAATGTCCCAAATGTTTTGTTAGGGAAAAATGAAATACATGGGAGAAACAATTCTCCAGCAGCAGCCACGCCCAGGAACCCACTCTAAAGCCCCACCCTGAGTGCTGAGAAATGCCTAGAAATGTCTCACTCTTTGTGTTGGGTTAAAAAAAAAATGACTTGGGACACTTGAAGGCACTTTACATTATAGCAAGAATGCCTAGAAATGTCCGACATGTTTTGTTAGGGAAAAATGAAATACATGGCAGAAAGAATCTCTAGCACCAGCCAAGCCCGGTGACCCACTCTAAAGCCCAACATTGAGTGCTGAGCAATGCCTAGAAATGTGTCACTCTTTGTGTTAGGTAAAAAAATGACATGGGACACTAGTAGGCACTTTACATTATAGCAAGAATGCCTAGAAATGTCCCAAATGTTTTGTTAGAGAAAAATTGAAAACATGGGAAAAAGAATTCTCCAGCACCAGCCACGCTCAGGGACCCAATTTAAAGCCCAACATTGAGTGCTGAAAAATGCCTAGAAATGTCTCACTCTTTGTGTTAGGTAAAAAAAAAAAATACATGGGACACTTGAAGGCACTTTACATTATAGCAAGAATGCCTAGAAATGTCCGACATGTTTTGTTAGGGAAAAATGAAATACATGGCAGAAAGAATCTCTAGCACCAGCCAAGCCCGGTGACCCACTCTAAAGCCCCACCCTGAGTGCTGAAAAATGCCTAGAAATGTGTCACTCTTTGTGTTAGGTAAAAAAATGACATGGGACACTTGTAGGCACTTTACATTATAGCAAGAATGCCTAGAAATGTCCCAAATGTTTTGTTAGAGAAAAATTGAAAACATGGGAAAAATAATTCTCCAGCACCAGCCACGCTCAGGGACCCAATTTAAAGCCCAACATTGAGTGCTGAAAAATGCCTAGAAATGTCTCACTCTTTGTGTTAGTTAAAAAAAAAAAATACATGGGACACTTGAAGGCACTTTACATTATAGCAAGAATGCCTAGAAATGTCCGACATGTTTTGTTAGGGAAAAATGAAATACATGGCAGAAAGAATCTCTAGCACCAGCCAAGCCCGGTGACCCACTCTAAAGCCCCACCCTGAGTGCTGAAAAATGCCTAGAAATGTCTCACTCTTTGTGTTAGGTAAAAAAATGACATGGGACACTTGTAGGCACTTTACATTATAGCAAGAATGCCTAGAAATGTCCCAAATGTTTTGTTAGGGAAAAATACAAAACATGGTAGAAAAAAAACGCCAGCACCAGCCAAGCCTGGGGTGCCACTCTAAAGCCCAACATTGAGTGCTGAAAAATGACTAGAAATGTGTCACTCTTTGTGTTAGGTAAAAAAATGACATGGGACACTTGTAGGCACTTTACATTATAGCAAGAATGCCTAAAAATGTCCCAAATGTTTTGTTACGGAAAAATTAAATACATGGAAAAAAAAATTCTCCATTACCAGCCACGCCCATGGACCCACTCTAAAGCCCAACATTGAGTGCTGAGAAAAGCCTAGCAATGTCTCACTCTTTGTGTTAGCTAAAAAAATGACATGGGACACTAGTAGTTACTTTACATTATAGCAAGAATGCCTAAAAATGTCCCAAATGTTTTGTTAGGGAAAAATACAATACATGGTAGAAAAAAATCTCCAGCACCGGCCAAGCCCAGGGACCCACTCTAAAGCCCCACCTTGAGTGCTGAAAAATGCCTAGAAATGTCTCACTTTATGTGTTAGCTAAAAAAAATAAACATACATGGGACACTTGTAGGCCCTTTAAATTATAACAAGAATGCCTAGAAATGTCCGAAATTTTTTGATAGGGAAAAATGAAATACATGGGAGAAAAAAATCTATAGCGCCAGCCAAGCCTGAAGAGCCACTGTAAAGCCCAACCTTGAGTGCTGAGAAATGCCTAGAAATGTCTCACTCTTTGTGTTAGGTAAAAAAATGACATGGGACACTAGTAGGCACTTTACATTAAAGCAAGAATGCCTAGAAATGTCCCAAATGTTTTGGTAGGGAAAAATACAAAATATGGTAGAAAGAAATCTCCAGCACCAGCCAAGCACAGGGACCCACTCTAAAGCCCCACCTTGAGTGCTGAAAAAACCTAGAAATGTCTCACTCTTTGTGTTAGGTAAAACAAATAAAAATACATGGGACACTTGTAGGCACTTTACATTATAGCAAGAATGCCTAGAAATGTCCCAAATGTTTTGTTAGGGAAAAATACAAAAAATGGTAGAAAAAAATCGCCAGCACCAGCCAATTCTGGGGAGCCACTCTAAAGCCCAAAATTGAGTGCTGAAAAATGCCTAGAAATGTGTCACTCTCTGTGTTAGGTAAAAAAATGACATGGGACACTAGTAGGCACTTTACATTATAGCAAGAATGCCTAGAAATGTCCCAAATGTTTTGTTAGGGAAAAATTAAATACATGGGAAAAAAAAATCTCCATTACCAGCCACGCCCAGGGACCCACTCTAAAGCCCCACCTTGAGTGCTGAGAAATGCCTAGAAATGTCTCACTCTTTGTGTTAGGTAAACAAATGACATGGGACACTTGTAGGCACTTTACATTAAAGCAAGAATAGCTAGAAATGTCCCAAATGTTTTGTTAGGGAAAAATACAAAATATGGTAGAAAGAAATCTCAAGCACCAGCCAAGACCAGGGACCCACTCTAAAGCCCCACCTTGAGTGCTAAAAAAAACCTAGAAAAGTCTCACTCTTTGTGTTAGGTAAAACAAATAAAAATACATGGGACACTTGTAGGCACTTAACATTATAGCAAGAATGCCTAGAAATTTTCGAAATGTTTTGTTAGGGAAAAATGAAATACATGCTAGAAAAAAATCTCCAGCACCAGCTAAGCCTGAGGAAACACTCTAAAGCACAACCCTGAGTGCTGAAAAATGCCTAGAAATGTCTCACTCTTTGTGTTAGTTAAAAAAATGACATGGGACACTTGTAGGCATTTTACATTAAAGCAAGAATGCCTAGAAATGTCCCAAATGTTTTGTTAGGGAGAAATACAAAATATGGTAGAAAAAAATCTCCAGCACCAGCAAAGCCCAGGGACCCACTCTAAAGCCGCACCTTGAGTGCTGAAAATACCTAGAAATGTCTCACTCTTTGTGTTAGGTAAAACAGATAAAAATACATGGGACACTTGTAGGCACTTTACATTATAGCAAGAATGCCTAGAGATGTCCCAAATGTTTAGTTAGGGAAAAATGAAATACATGGGAGAAAAAATTCTCCAGCACCAGCCACGCCCAGGGACCCACTGTAATGCCCCACCAAGAGTGCTGAGAAATGCCTAGAAATGTCTCACTCTTTGTGTTAGGTAAAAAAATGACGTGGGACACTTGTAGGCACTTTACATTATAGCAAGGATGCCTTGAAATGTCCCAAATGTTTTGTTAGGAAAAGGTACAATACATGGTAGAAAAAATTATCCAAAACCAGCCAAGCCCGGGGACCCACTCTAAAGCCCCACCTTGAATGCTGAAAAATGCCAAAAATGTCTCACTCTTTGTGTTAGGTGAAAACTAAACAAAAAATACATGGGACACTAGTAGGCACTTAACATTATAGCAAGAATGCCTAAAAATGTCCAAAATGTTTTGTTAGGGAAAAATAAAATACATTGTAGAAAAAATTCTCCAACACCAGCCAAGCCCTAAGACCCACTCTAAAGCCCCACCTTGAATGCTGAAAAATGCCTAGAGATTTGTCACTATTTGTGTTTGGTAAACAAAAAAAATACATGGGACACTTGTAGGAACTTTACATTATAGCAAGAATGCCTAGAAATGTCCCACACTTTTTATAAGGCAAAAATGAAATACATGGTAGAAAAAATTCTCCAACACCAGCCAAGCCCTATGACCCACTCTAAAGCCCCACCTTGAATGCTGATAAATGCCTAGAAATGTCTCACTCTTTGTGTTAGGTAAAAAAAAAAAATACATGGGACACTTGTAGGCACTTTACATTATAGCAAGAATGCCTAGAAATGTCCCAAATATTTTGTTAGGGAAAAATACAATACATGGTAGAAAAAATTCTCCAACACCAGCCAAGCCTTGGGACCCACTCTAAAGCCCAACCTTGAATGCTGAAAAATGCCTAGAAATTTGTCACTGTTTGTGTTTGGTAAACAAAAAAAATACATGGGACACTTGTAGGCACTTTACATTATAGCAAGAATGCCTAGAAATGTCCCAAATATTTTGTTAGGGAAAAATACAATACATGGTAGAAAAAATTCTCCAACACCAGCCAAGCCTGGGGACCCACTCTAAAGCCCCACCTTGAGTCCCGAAATATGCCTAGAAACGTCTCACTCTTTGTGTTAGGTAAAAAAAAAAAAAATACATGGGACACTTATAGGCACTTTACATTGTAGCAAGAATACCTAGAAATGTCCCAAATGTTTTGTTAGGGAAAAATACAATACATGGTAGAAATAATTCTCCAACACCAGCCAAGCCCTAAGACCCACTCTAAAGCCCCACCTTGAGTGCTGATAAATGCCTAGAAATGTCTCACTCTTTGTGTTAGGTGAAAACTAAACAAAAAATAACATGAGACACTTGTAGGCATTTTACATTATAGCAAGAATGCCTAGAAATGTCCCACACGTTGTATAAGGCAAAAATGAAATACATGGTAGAAAACATTCTCCAGCACCAGCCAAACCCGGGGACCCACTCTAAAGCCCCACCTTGAGTCCCGAAATATGCCTAGAAACGTCTCACTCTTTGTGTTTGGTAAACAAAAAAAATACATGGGACACTTGTAGGCACTTTACATTATAGCAAGAATGCCTAGAAATGTCCCAAATATTTTGTTAGGGAAAAATACAATACATGGTAGAAAAAATTCTCCAACACCAGCCAAGCCTGGGGACCCACTCTAAAGCCCCACCTTGAGTCCCGAAATATGCCTAGAAACGTCTCACTCTTTGTGTTAGGTAAAAAAAAAAAAAATACATGGGACACTTATAGGCACTTTACATTGTAGCAAGAATACCTAGAAATGTCCCAAATGTTTTGTTAGGGAAAAATACAATACATGGTAGAAATAATTCTCCAACACCAGCCAAGCCCTAAGACCCACTCTAAAGCCCCACCTTGAGTGCTGATAAATGCCTAGAAATGTCTCACTCTTTGTGTTAGGTGAAAACTAAACAAAAAATAACATGAGACACTTGTAGGCATTTTACATTATAGCAAGAATGCCTAGAAATGTCCCACACGTTGTATAAGGCAAAAATGAAATACATGGTAGAAAACATTCTCCAGCACCAGCCAAACCCGGGGACCCACTCTAAAGCCCCACCTTGAGTCCCGAAATATGCCTAGAAACGTCTCACTCTTTGTGTTAGGTAAAAAAAAAAAAAATACATGGGACACTTGTAGGCACTTTACATTATAGCAAGAATGCCTAGAAATGTCCCAAATATTTTGTTAGGGAAAAATACAATACATGGTAGAAAAAATTCTCCAACACCAGCCAAGCCTTGGGACCCACTCTAAAGCCCAACCTTGAATGCTGAAAAATGCCTAGAAATTTGTCACTATTTGTGTTTGGTAAACAAAAAAAATACATGGGACACTTGTAGGCATTTTACATTATAGCAAGAATGCCTAGAAATGTCCCACACGTTGTATAAGGCAAAAATGAAATACATGGTAGAAAACATTCTCCAGCACCAGCCAAACCCGGGGACCCACTCTAAAGCCCCACCTTGAGTCCCGAAATATGCCTAGAAACGTCTCACTCTTTGTGTTAGGTAAAAAAAAAAAAAATACATGGGACACTTATAGGCACTTTACATTGTAGCAAGAATACCTAGAAATGTCCCAAATGTTTTGTTAGGGAAAAATACAATACATGGTAGAAATAATTCTCCAACACCAGCCAAGCCCTAAGACCCACTCTAAAGCCCCACCTTGAGTGCTGATAAATGCCTAGAAATGTCTCACTCTTTGTGTTAGGTAAAAAAAAAAAATACATGGGTAACTTGTAGGCACTTTACATTGTAGCAAGAATGCAAAGAAATGTCCCAAATGTTTTGTTAGGGAAAAATACAATACATGGTAGAAAAGATTCGCCAAGTCATGGGACCCACTCTAAAGCCCAACCTTGAACGCTGAAAAATGCCTAGAAATGTGTCACTCTTTGTGTTATGTAAAAAAATGACATGGGACACTTGTAGGCACTTAACATTAAAGCCTCATTGCCTAGAAATGTCCCAAATGTTTTGTTAGGGAAAAATACAATACATTGTAGAAAACATTCTCCAGCACCAGCCAAGCCCAGGGACCCACTCTAAAGCCCCACCCTGAGTTCTAAAAAAAGGCCTAGAAATATCTCATTCTTTGTGTTAGGTAAAAACAAAACAAAAAATAAAATGGGACACTTGTTGGCACTTATACAATACATGGGAGAAAAAAATCTCCAGCACCAGCTGAGCCCGGGGACCCACTCTAAAGCCCCACCCTGAGTGCTGAAAAATTCCTATAAATGTCTCACTCTTTGTGTTAGGTAAATACAAAACAAAAAATAACATGGGACACTTGTAGGCACTTTGCATTATAGCAAGAATGCCTAGAAATGTCCCAAATGTTTTGTTAGGGAAAAATACAATACATGGTAGAAAAAATTCTCCAACACCAGCCAAGCCCTGGGACCCACTCTAAAGCCCCACCATCAGTGCAGAAAAATTCCTAGAAATGTCTCAGTAATTGTATTAGGTAAAAAATACATGGGACACTTGTAGGCACTTTACGTTACAGCAAAATGCCTAGAAATGTCCCACACTAGGGGTTACGGAAGTGCAAAATTTGGGTCTCTCTTTGAGTAAATCAAAAGGAAACATTCCTATGATCCTCTCCAAAGGCAAAACTCCTATGCTTATCTCCAAAGGATCCTTAGTTCCCGAGCTTTCCCATGTTTCCTATGGTTATCTCCAAAGGATCCTTGGTTCCCGAGCTTTCACATGTTTCCTATGGTTATCTCCAAAGGAATCAAAGGACACATATGTATATCAGTTTCCTGTGTTTAGATCTCTCTCTCTCTCTCTCTCTCTCTCTCTCTCTCTCTCTCTCTCTCTCCCCCTCTCTCTCTCTGAGTGTGGTGGTGTTGTGAGTGCGAGTTGAGAGCGGTGGCGGTAAATGAGCGGTTTGTGCGATTTGATCTCTTTATTGATAATTCTGATTATAGTTATATAGTGTATTGCTGGTTATAGTGTTGGTGGTGTTACGGTGTACACGGAGGAGGTGTTAGGTGGTGTGTGTGTGTGTGTGAGTGTTTGCCGTCGGCCACGGGCCGGCGTGCTAAACGTCATGGACCTCGCCAGGTTAACCCGGAAGCACGGTATTAAGATCGCTACGGCTTTCCCGTGCTCCGTGGAGGAGTGTAGTCTGGCCGTGGGGAGGGTAGCCGGCAACAGCAGCGTGAAGTCCGCTGCGAGGATAAACAACGCAGTTGTCATTTTTCTGGACAGTGTAGATAAGGTGAACACGGTGGTGGCGAACGGGATTGAAGTGAACGATACGTTCGTGTCTGTTCTGCCCCTCGCCACACCGGCGGTAAAAGAGATGAGACGTTGTTGAGAGAATTAGCGAGACACGGTAAGATCGTGTCTCAGATTAAGAAAGTGTCCTCAGGATGCAAGTCCCCGCTGTCGAAACATGTGGTGTCCCACAGAAGACATCTGTTTATGATTCTTAATAACAGGACTGAGGATCTGAACCTGGTGTTCAAGATAAGGGTGGAGGAGTTTGATTATGTCATATTTGTGTCTTCAAACAACACAAAGTGTTTCAGCTGTGGAAAAGAAGGACACCAAGCTAAAGGGTGTCCTCAGAGAAATAAGACAGCTGACACTCAGGAACAACAGGAGGGGACAGGGGGGGTTCAGCAGGAGCGTCAGGTGAGTGAGGAGAGACAGGAGGGGACAAGTGGAGTCCAACAGGAGGTTCAGGTGAATGAGGAGGGGACAGGGGAGATCCCAAAGGAGGGTCAGTTGAATGAGGAAGGGACAGGGGGGATCCCGAAGGAGGTTCAGGTGAGTGAGGAGGGACAAGAGGGGACAGAGGTGGTCCAACAGGCAGATCAGGTGAGCGAGGAAAGACGAGAGGGGACAGAGGTGGTCCAACAGGCAGATCAGGTGAGCGAGGAAAGACGAGAGGGGACAGAGGTGGTCCTACAGGCAGATCAGGTGAGTGAGGAAAGACAGGAGGAGAAAGGCAGAGTAAGTGATATTGACATGGAGAGGGACGAGGAGGCGCTTAAAGTTCCTCGTCTTAAAAGAAAAACCAGGAGCGACAGTGGAACCTCAAAAGCGAAGAAAGGGACAGTGAAGAAAGGAGGGAGAGGAGCAGCAGAGTCTGAGTCTAACATGGAGACCGACTCTGCTGACAGTGAATCCTCCGACTTCAAGACAGGAAGCCAGAAGAGCTCAAGAGGCTACAGTGCGGGGAAGATGAAAGTGTTTCTCCAAAAAACAAAGAACATGAAGGGTTTGAAATTGGAGGATTATTTCTCTGATAAAGAGCAGTTTTCAAACTCTGCCCGGCTGCACATGAGCAGCAAAGGCAGAAGGAGGTTTCACTGATCAGGAGATATACAGACTCAAGAAAATTGTTCAGAAAATTAGACAGGATAAAAACAATGACGATGATGATTATGAATAAAGTGCATCCTGATTACAAATCAGTCCTGTTTTTTTGTGGGTTTTTTATATTTTTCATTGAGTCTTTTAAACATCAGTTCTTTGAACGTTAACGGAGCCAGAGACGCTGTGAAGAGGTCTCTGATGTTCCAGCAATTAAAGCTGAAAGGGACTGAAGAGATGTTCCTACAAGAAACGCATAGTGACACTAATAATGTGAACGACTGGAAAAGAGAGTGGGAGGGGCAGGTGGTCCTGAGCCACCTAAGCACAACCAGTGGGGGGTTTGGCATCATCTTCTCCAGGAGCTTCACACCAGAGTCTTTAGAAGTGGAGGAGGTGGTGGAGGGCAGACTCCTGGTGGTGAGGGCAAAGGTCGAGCAGTTTTATTTTGTTTTTATGAATGTGTATGCTCCGGTCTCAGGACCTGAGAGAGTCTGTTTTTTAAGGGTTTTAGACACGGCGTTAAGCAGAGTAAAAGTTGATGATTTTTTATTTCTAGGAGGTGATTTTAATTGTACAGAAGATGATGTTTTAGACAGGAACCACCTGGAGCCCCACAGAGCTTCACAGAGTGCACTGAGGCAGCTGCTACAGGCCCACGATCTGTGTGATGTGTGGAGAAGAATGAATGATAGTAAGAGACAGTACACCTGGACTCATTGCAGAGGGAATCTCATTTCCATGGCGAGGTTGGACCGGTTTTATTGTTTTAAACATAATTTTAGCATCTTCAGAAAGTGCAGTATACTCCCAGTTCGTTTTACAGATAACGCGCTGGTTGTGTGCAAAGTTTTTATTTCTAAGCTAAAGTCTAGAAGCGCCTACTGGCATTTTAACACGTCTCTTTTATGTGATGCTCATTTTAAGGATGTTTTTAAGTTTTTTTGGAGCGGTTTTAAAGAAAGAAAGAATGATTTTACTTCTTTAAAGCTGTGGTGGGACTGTGGTAAGGTTGAGATAAAGCAGCTCTGTCAACAGTATACCTCAATGTTACAAGAGACATAACCAGATCTATGGAGGATCTAGAGTCGGAAATTGTGGTGGTGCTGAATTTAATAGATTCCACTGGAAATCAAGATCATATTAAAGATCTCAAGTCTAAAAAAATCTGCTCTTACAGACCTACTGGGCACGAAGGCCCAGGGGGCGCTGGTCAGGTCACGGTTCCAGACGGCAGCGCTCATGGATGCACCTACTAAATTCTTCTTTGGACTGGAGAAGAAGAGTGGACAAAGCAGAATCATCCACACTCTTCGATCTCCTGAAGGAGAAGAACTCAGCAACAGCAAAGATATCCGGAAGTGAGCCGTGAGTTTTTATAAGGACCTGTACAAGACTGAGTACACTGAGAACAATGGCCTGTTTGACTCCTTCTGTGGAGAGCTTCCCAAGGTCCCTCAACACGTGAACGCTGGGTTGGACGGCCCCCTGTCGATGCAGGAACTCTACACGGCCCTGCAGAGCATGGCGGGGGGGAAGGCCCCGAGCATCGACGGCACTCCAGTCGAGTTTTTTAAGGAGTTCTGGAGCGAGATGGGGGAAGATCTTTTAACTGTTTTTAACGAGAGTTTTAGAGACTTGGTGCTGCCGATAAGCTGCAGGAGGGCAGTGATAACTCTCCTGCCAAACAAAGGAGACCTTCAGGAGATCAAGAACTGGCGTCCGGTGTCGCTGTTATGTACTGACTATAAGATCCTGTCCAAAGCGCTGGCAAACCGTCTGAGGGAGGTGATGGAGGAAGTGATACACCAGGACCAAACTTACTGTGTGCCTGGTAGGTCTATCCTGGACAATGTGTCCTTGATTCGTGATATTGTGGACTTCTCTAGTTCATTAGGCATAAAAACTCGTCTGATTTCTCTGGACCAGGAAAAGGCTTTTGACCGGGTTGAGCAACTTTACCTCTGGAAGACTCTGGAGAGGTTTGGCCTCAGCCCTTGTCTCATAGCTATGATCAAGGTTCTGTATCAGGAAATTGAGAGTGTACTGAAGATCAATGGAGGCCTGAGTGCACCTTTTAAAGTATACAGGGGGGTGAGACAGGGCTGCTCGCTCTCAGGGATGTTATACGCACTTTCTATTGAACCTATGCTAAAGAAGATAAGAGCAAATATTGAAGGGTTGATTTTAAGTGATTTTAAAAAAAGTCACATTTTATCGGCATATGCGGACGACATTGTTTTTGTAAAGAATCAGGAGGACGTCCAGGAACTTGGAAAAATTGTCGATGATTTTAAAACAATGTCAGCGGTTAGGGTGAACTGGGGGAAAAGTGAGGCGCTGGCAGTTGGAAGGTGGGAAGGGGGTCTACCAAGTCTTCCGGGGGGGTTAACATGGAGGAGAGACGGTCTCAAATACCTCTGGGTTTATTTAGGCAATGAGTCCATGGTCCAAAAGAACTGGGAGGGAGTGGCTGAGAAAATGCAAGGGAGGCTCAGCAAGTGGAAATGGCTGAAACCACAGTTATCCTACAGAGGACAATGATTTTAAATAACCTGGTGGCTTCTGCTCTGTAGCATCGACTGGCCTGCATGGAACCACCGAAAGGCTTAGTACAGAAACTACAAGCCATTTTAACAGACTTCTTTTGGGACAGGTTGCACTGGGTGCCCCAGTGTGTGTTGTTTTTACCAAAGGAGGAGGGGGGGCAAGGGTTGGTGCACATTCAGAGTAGAATATCCACTTTTAGATTACAGTTTTTACAGAAATATCTCGTAGGGCCACAGGATGTTGTTCGGAGGCAAGTGATGAGCAGCATCCTGAGGGAGACAACTGGGCTGGTTTTAGACATGCAACTGTTCTTAATGGATTTTAAGCTTTTTAAACTGTATGGATTATCTACTTTTTATCAGTCACTTTTTAAGACATGGGGTCTTTTTAAATGGAAAAGGCTGGAACATACAAACTCTCTACACTGGCTTTTAGAAGAGCCGCTGATCAACAGAGCCAGACTGGATGTCCAGAGCAGCTCCACACCAGGCCTCACCAGCATGCTGTGCACCGCCGGAGCTGTGACCCTGAGGACTATCGTCGATGCAGTGGGTCCTGGACTAAAAAACATCCCGGCGGTGGCGACCCTCATCAGGCAGAGGTCCAGGCGACAGACAGAACGGATTTTAAACGATTGGATTAAAAGACTCACGGACGAGGAGTTTAACATGCTGAAGGGTTACTCGGATGGAGCGGAAACCCCTGACGACAGCGACCCCTTTCCGGAGCTAGGTTTTAACCCAAATCTGGATGGGCTCTCAGGACCCTTTTTAAACAAAACAGACTGGAAAGAAGTGGACCTGTACACAGCCAAAGGAAGAGCCATGTATGAATGCTGTGTTTTAACCCTGAACAGAAGCAAGCTGGATGTGAGGCCTGACACGGTGTGGAGGAGGAGACTCGATCTGGACATCAATGACAAACCGGTGTGGAGGGTTTTATATAAACCACCTTTAAGGAAGAGGACTGGGGACCTGCAGTGGAGGATTTTACACGGAGCCATTACTTTTAACAGTTTTATATCTATCCTCAACAGTCATAAACAATTGCCCGTTTTGTGGAGAAGCAGAGACAGTGTTCCATGCTTTTTATGAATGTGAAAGACTCTGTTTCCTTTTTAATACAATGCAGAAGGTTTTTAAACAGTTTGGGGAGACATGGAATAAGAAGGCCTTCATTTTAGGGGTAGGATACAGGAAAACAAATGAGTACAAATGGAAACTTTTAAATTGGAAAAAAAAAAAAAAATCTCTCTCTCTCTCTCTCTCTCTCTCTCTCCCTCCCTCTCCCTCCCTCCCTCCCTCTCTCCCTCCCTCCCTCCCTCTCATGCCCCTGGTCCTCCACTGTGACTTCAGGGAGGGAGGGGGGATGTCGTGTGCTGGAGCATCGCGACAAAAGCTAGGATCGAGGGCTGACTTTCAACAGATTGAAACGAGGGAGCTGCTCTGTTACACACGAAACCCTGACCCAGAATCAGGTCGTCTGCAAGTAGTTTTTTCCCCTCCTTTGTGTGTTTTTGATGAAATCAAACAAAGTTTGGCACCCCAGATGACCCATGGCATGGTATTAGACACATTGGCCGGGTCACTTTATTAATTTTCATGATTTTTTTTGCATCATGATCCATGCACTAACCTAGTCTTTTTACCCGATAATGAGGCTCGATTTCCAGGTTGAAATCCACCAGTGACTGCCTGGAGGCTCCAGAGACATTTTCACCATAAATTCACCAGCGATTGAAGAAACTTCGGAAATGCATGTACTGCCCGACGACCCTGAAAACGACTCAGAACCAGAGATTACAGAAATGTTCCTACCAACTGAGACTTCAGACAATGGTAAGCAGCACTGTGTAACGTTATAATAATGTAATGTATCGGCTATTTAAGTGTTGTTCATGAACAATAATTTGTCCTAAGCGTTCACATGTAAAAGCATCCTGTTTGGTGTGGCACTGATTGGTTAAAAATATTTAATTGATCATTAATGTAGCTGCAATATGGTTGGATGTTTTTTAGACGAAACGGAAGATGACCAAAGCATTCATCTTTACCTTGACTCCAGCGATTCAGATTCAGTACAAGATGGAGACCAAGACATTGTGGTAAGGATTTGGAACATAAAAAGTAGTGTACAGAATGTTGTTTGGGTAACTATGAAGCAAATCGATTGAAAATTCTAAGCTTGCTGTTTTAGATGCACATAAGATATTTTCATTTTCAAATAGGATTTTTAACGTGCTTGGTGTGGTCTTTTCAGAGTGAGGCTGCACATTTAATGGCCTATTCACTTTCAAATGGACATGTTCATGTGCTGGGTGTGGTCTTTTCAGAGTGCAACTGCACATTTGATATCCCTTTTAGAGTAAAACTGGACATTTGCTATGGCTAATTATCTGTTTGTTTTGAGCCATTTTTTAAGATGTACTTTAAATCTGTACAGGATGACTACATGACTGAGGAGGACAAAGAGGGGGAACGTCAGGCAGATGATCAGAGTGAAGTCTATCCAAACATGCAAGCTGGAGAGGAACATGAGAGCAGTCAGTCTTCAGAAAAGCCAGATCACTTACTGATGAAACTTCTGGCTGTTACGATTTTGTCATGGCAAGCAACCTTCAAGATTTCTGACAATGCCATCAAATACCTTCTTCTGTGCATCAAACAGTTAATGTGGATAATGGGAACAGTTCTCTGTACTGATTCCCTAACTACCTTCGCAAACAATATGCCAAAGACCTTATTCTCTTTGAATAAGGTGAACTTTTTTTACAATATGTGGTTGGTTCAAAATGTATGACCGTATACACTCCAACAGAAACCTATGAGCTCAGATCAGATGGTACAAGGGTGTGCAAGACTTGTCGCTACATCCCATTCTACAAACACCCACATAAGATGTCTGCAATAAGGAAGAAATGTGGCTCTGCCTTGCTAAGAAAAGCAAAATATTCCAGCGGCAAAGAGTACGTCTACCCAATAAAACCGTACTGTTACAACAGTGTTGTAAAGTCTCTGGAATCACTTGTTAAAAGACCTGGATATGAAGAGATATGTGACGAATGGCGAGAATGTAAAATACCTGAGGGTGTGTTAGCAGATGTTTATGATGGACAAGTATGGCAGGATTACCAGTATGTGAATGGAGAGCCTTTTTTAGCAAAGCAAAATAATTTGGCCTTGCTGCTGAATGTGGACTGGTTCCAACCTTTCAAACATGCACCATATTCAGCGGGAGCCATCTACTTGTTCATTTTAAATCTATCTCGTGAATACCGTTTAAGGAAGAAAATATGATTCTTGTTGAACTAATACCTGGCCCAAAGGAGCCATCGCTTAACATAAATGTTTTGTTAGATCCCTTGGTTGATGAGCTCTTAGAACTTTGGCATGCTATAATTCTGGAAGACAGCTCTTTCACAGGACATCAGGTTTACAGAGAGGCACTGCTTTGTCTGTCATCAGATATTCCTGCAGCCCGAAAATGTGGAGGCTTTGTTGGACATGGAGCATACAGAGGTAATTGAAATATTCAAACATTTGCTTTACAAAATATAATTAATAAATATTGAACAATGTAGATGCTTATAATCATATATTTAATAGGTCTCTTTCATTGAATGCTCAAGTACAAATATGTGAGCGGTCTTCATGGGAGCCACGGTCATCAGAGGTTCACCAGTGTAGCGAGTCTGCGACACACCACAAAATCACCAGGACACCACAGCTCTCTTTGGATATCTTTTTACTGGCTCTTTCAGCTGTAATGATGAAACATGTAACAGGGACTGCATCAGTTCACATCTCCTTAGACTGCTGTCTCTTTCAGCTCCCAATGCAGACAGAGTATAACAAAACATATATACATTATAAACAAAACCAGTCAATTGCAATGATCGTATAGTGATTAATTTGACAATCATACCTGTAATGATGAAACATGTAACAGGGACTGCATCAGTTCACATCTCCTTAGACTGCTGTAAAGGATGCATGAAATAATGATGTAAACCAAAGGACAAAATAAACATAAATATTCCCTGCCTTAAATGTCTAACCCATCACAGAGTATACACAATGACTTAATGTGGGTTCACAAACAACATTTGAAAAGAAACAATGCACTTCACATTCGTTCTGTACAAATCCCACAAGAAAACTACATTTCCCATAATACCGGGGGTTGCTGCGGCGCGAATCGGCGCACTTCAAAGGGAAAACACTGCAGCCCTAACTTCTGAAATAACTCTTCAAACTCCGCGCTTTACACGTTACAGCCATCTTATATTGCTCTTTCAGAAAGCTGTCACAGTAGCATGCATTAAACGTAACAATTACAATTAGAAGTGGAACACTCCATAACCATACCTGTCTCTTTCAGCTCCAAATGCAGACAGAGAGACAGGTTCCTGAGCGGCACGTACCACAGCGCGACAGGGGGGTTCACAGACCAGAAAACTTATATACAACATATACACATGAAAAAAAAAGGTACATAAAACATTACTCCTTTTGTAAGTACTGATTTAGCTAATCATTGGCTATAAAATGAAAATAAGAAAGCACTAGAAATACATATCCCCCCTCCTCATTGTCGGCAATTGGAACATCCCACTGAGACGATACAAACTGCAGGGTTTCTTAAAGTTAGCTGGAATATAATAACACCCCATTACATTCACCCCTCCTCAATTACAGCAAACTTTAAGACTACATGAGAACTCCTTCCTTATGGGGGTAACCTTGACCGCAGTCGTCCAAAAGGACAGCAAACAACTTTACCAGGTAGAAATATGCCCTTATACATATAACCAAGAACCCCCTCCGATAAGGTACATCTCAACCCTACATTCAGATTTTTCTATATACAACACTGGCCCTTAAAGCTGAACTGAATGACCCTCTCAGTGGTTTACGCATCTACAAAGGTCGAGAGAACTCCGAACAAGACAGACAAAGAATCTACACTTCCAGGTTCTCTTATGATCATGCTCATTGATTCAAGTAGTCTTCTAACAGGTTTTACTACTCTTCCTGTTCTGGTTGTCGTTGCATCGCCACTGAGGACAGTCTCTGATGGTTCCAGTCTTTGATTCCTCCAAAGCAAGTTCTCTTTTGGCAGAATTCTGTCATATTCTGGAGTGTTACACCTGGAGCAGCCAACAGGACTAGTCACACTACTAATTCCACTTCGAGTTGTCACTGACATGGAATAATCACTCCTACTGCTCCCAGGATCATGTAGTGTCTCCTGTTCCCTCACCCCACCCTCAGTACCAGAGTCACTTCTGTCGTTCCCAGAGACATCACTCTCGCTTGTAATGCTTCGACTGCTATTCCTGCTGGAGCTGCCCTTATGTAAAGAGGCCACATCCTCCTCTCCAACTGGTGTAGTCTGGTGCTGCTCCATACCAAGCCCAATTGCCGGTTGCTCTTCGAGAGTTCCTTGGGCCTCCCCAATACTGACTGTTTTGGGACATTGGCCATGCATTATCCAGACAGCTGTCCTACTGTCACCGGACTCACTTTCTACATCAAATAAAGGCTCATTGCCGAGACTTTCAACATCACGAGCCAACTCCTCTGAGACTGTGGAGAAGATCGTGGACATGTCCTCTGGTTCCACCACCGGTAGGAAGTTGACTGGCAGAATGAAGTTCCGATGAACGACCTTACTTTTCTTAGTGGTAGGATCTTCAACTCTGTAAATGTGCACAGATGGATCCTTCCATGTAATCACATGCACCGTTGAGTCCCACAGATCGGCCAATTTACCTTTTCCTCTGTCTTTCCTGTTTGCCAGCAGAATGTTATCACCAACTGTGAGCGGAACACCCTAGACCCTCTTATCATATTGCCTTGCCTGCCTTTTCTGTGCTTCTGTCGTGTTTCTCTGGGCACTCTTTACCGCTTCACTAAGGTCCCTCTGCAAAGAGTCAACGTAGGTGTCATGAGCCACCACATCCTCATCCCTCAATGTGTTGCCAAACACGATGTGTACTGGGTACCAGCCTGGGTACCCTACCAAACATAAGATAGAAAGGTGCGAATCCCGTTGTTTCATGTGTGGTACAGTTGTACGAGAATGTTAGCGTCTGTATCATCTGTGTCCACCGCTCTTTGTCTCTTGGTGGAAGAGAGCGGATCATGTTACAGAGTGTACGATTGAATCTTTCTGTCTGCCCATTGTCCATGGGGTGATATGGGGTGGTGTGGGACTTTTTGATTCCAGATACCTGTAACAGTTCCTTGATCAAATGACTCTCAAAATTAGCCCCCTTGTCTGAATGGATCCGGAGAGGAAACCCATAAGTACAGAAGAACTGATTCCATAACTTCTGTGCCACTACCTTGGCGGTCTGGTTCGGACAAGGAAATGCAAGGGCTAGCTTCGTGAAGTGATCTGTCACAACTAGCACATCAACACATTCTCCGTTCTTCCCTTCAGCCGACCAGAAATCTATGCAAACCAGCTTGAGCGGTGCACTTGTCTTAATTGATTCTAATGGTGCCCTGGCCTCTGGCTCAAGAGTCTTGCTAACTACACAACGTTTGCAGTGAGAAACATATTTCTTAACTTCACCATCCATTTCTGACCAGAAAAATCTTTGGCGCACCAGATGAAGTGTTCTACTCTGGCCCTGATGGCCTGCATCATCATGAGTGCCTTTGAGAGCGACAGCCTTGAGTGAGCTGGGAAGCACTAGCTGATACCTTTTCCTACCAGTTCTGTCCTTGGATCTCCGGTAGAGAATGTCATTGGTCATCTCAAGTTGTTCCCAATGTTTTAGCATCCTCAGAACTTGTGCAGGCTCATGGCATTTCTCCCGACGTGAGGGTCTCCTCTTCCTCTCAATGAAGAATCTAACACGAGCTATAACACAGTCCTCCTTTTGACTCCTTTTAATGTCATCCGCAGGGACTTCCGGATGTGCTTTGCCATGTGAAGACGTGCGTGCGGAGACTCCGTGTAAAAGTTGTCAAAAATATGAATATCGCCATACTGTTATCAGTTTGGGGGAGTGAACGAATACTGTTTTGTTCGGGTACTAGCAAGTGCGCTTTCAGCACATTTTTAGACCGAAAAATGACGACTCGAATGAGTCGAACGGGTGGAGAGAAGCAGCAGGTGGCTAGCGGCGTAGCCTCCTTAGCTAGCAGGGACAGTGTTAGCCCATCACAAGCCGACGGCATACCTCAGTGGGCTCAGGACATGATGTCCGAGATTAAAAGAGCCAACGTTGCGGTTACGAAATACAGAGAGGAGACAAAGACTGAGATCGCAAAGTGTAAGGAAGAGATAGAAAAAGGAAGAAAAGAGATGACAACCGAGTTGGAAAAATGGACCTAAAGTTTGGAAGAGTGCACGAGAGCCCAATCTGAGTTGCTACGCGGGGAGGTGAAGCTGGTTGCTGATAAAATTAGAAGTCTGGCTGATAGGATGGACAAACGGAAAATTGAGGTAGATGAAACGTTAAATGATCAGTCCGACACCATAACCGACATGGGGACAAGACTGAAAGAAATGGAGAAGGAGATACTGAAGCTGAGGGGACGCAGTGAGGATCTCGAGGCTCGATCACGGCGCAACAACATACGTGTCGTGGGGGTAAAAGAAGGGGCTGAGGCAGGCAAAAAGTTTATGGCGGGCTTACTGAAAGAAAAGTTGGGTCTAGCGGCGGCACCGACGCTGGACCGTGCACACCGGGCACTCGGCGCGAGATGAGACGGGAACGGACTAGGCCCACGAGAGCATTTGTAGTGAGATGTCATTACTACACAGAGAGAGAGAGATACTGAAGAGGGTGAGAGAAATGGAGAGCGTCGGAGCGGAGGGATTCACATCTTCCCGGACTTCACCCAGGACGTAAACAGTAAGAGAGCAGCCTTCAGAGAAGCAAGAAGCCTCCTGCGGACCTGCAAGGGGGTCAGATACGGGCTACGTTACCCGGCAACACTGGTGATTACGCCAGAAGGAGGACAAACGAAAAGCTTCGAGAGCCCAAAAGACGCTGTGGACTACATCAAGAAGAAATTGAACCCCGGGTGAGACCTATAGACGGATCTGATTCTGATACTAAACATGCTTACACTGTTGAATTGGTTGGGGGATTAATGTAGGCAGGATATTGTTCACCAGTCCTGACAACATTGACAAAATATTTGGCTTCAGTGTATATTTAAAAAGAAGTTATGTATACATATTTATAATCCTCATCTTTCTACAAGCTACTGTTGTCCTCCCTCATTATACTGTTTTACTCTATTCAAGGTTTGAGGGTTGAATGTTCCCCCTTGACTATTGTTGCCTACCCTTTATGGCATTGTTTTTTGTTTTTATTTCACTGCTTTACCCTATTCAGGACCTCATTGTGGAGAGCTCCCCCTTTTTGTTTTTCCCATTAGGTGAATAAGTTAAAAGGGTGATGTTATACTTTTCAGACTAAGAGCGATATGCACGGAGCTGCACACGGTAGGCTTGGTGTGAAGGAGATGGTGGACCGGTTGGCCACGAGAGAGCTCGCTAAAGAGCATTATATTTGGGTTAGTGTTTATATATGTTATGTGTTATGTATTGGCTGTGTCTGTGTGTGTGATAACCCCCCCCCCTTCCTTTCCAGACCCCCTCCTTTTAACTTTTTTGCTTTTGTTGCCAAAGGCCACAGTCTTCTGACATGGCACCAAACATGGATCCGAGCAGAATGGCTACAAAACTGATGAGCTGGAATGTAAGGGCGATCAATAATCCAGCTAAACGGAGTAAGGTATTTTCACATTTGAGAGACCAGGGAGTAGAGATAGTATATCTACAGGAGACACATTTGTTGAACAGGGACCACCTCAGGCTCTGTAGGGGGGGATTTTATCAGGTTTATCACTGGGATTTCAATAGTAAGGGTCGGGGAGTGGCCATCCTCATACACAGGAATGTACAATTTGTAGAAACAACCACTATAAAAGATAAACATGGTCGGTATGTTATTGTAGTTGGAAAATTATTCAATATGCCAGTGGTTCTGGCAAACATATATGCACCCAATTGGGATAATGTTCAATTTTTTAAGGACCTATTCTCATTATTATCAAATTTGGATACTCATAGTCTGATCCTAGGGGGAGACTTGAATTGTGTCCTAGATTCAACTCTGGACCGCTCTAGTCCAACACCCAGTGTACTGAGCAAATCAGAGCAATGCATTAACTCCTTCTGTAAGGTATATGGTATATTTGATCCATGGAGATACGTAAACCCAACCTCCAGGCAGTATTCTTTTTATTCCCCACCACATCGGACGTATACTAGGATTGACTACTTCTTATTAGACAATAAACTGACCCTTATAGTAACAGGTATAGAATACTCTGGTATAGTAATATCCGACCACAGCCCAGTCATATTGAAACTTCACTTTCCAGAAAACACGCCACCTCAAAGAATGTGGCGCCTTAATAACAGGCTATTGGCAGATGATAATTTTACCAAATTTATAAACTCACAAATAGTTTTTTTCTTAGAGCTTAATGACACCTCTGACATAAGCAGTGCCATTTTGTGGGAATCCTTAAAAGCTTATATTCGAGGACAAATAATTTCATACAATGCTGGTGAAAGGAAAAGAAAGATGAAACGTACCACAGAATTAACAAAGGCAATAAAAGAAGTTGACCTGGCAAATAACGTATTTTGTTCCAAACTGAGTATGATATCTTAATAAATCAGCGTGAGGAGGATCTATATCTTAGGTCGAGACAGGATTTCTATGAAATGGTGAACGTGCAGGTAAGCTCCTCAGCCACCAGCTGAAGCAGTCAGCAGCCGCTGGTATGATAGTGGAGATAGGGGATAACCTGGGAAATAAGATTATAGATCAGAAAGGTATTAACAACCAATTTAAGTCTTTTTATAAGGATCTTTATACTTCGGAAGTAAATGACAGGGGGCGAGTGAAGGATTTTTTTGAAAATCTGGAAATGCCATCCTTAGAGAGGGCAGATAGGGATAGATTAGAGGGTCCCCTGACTGCAAGGGAGATAGAGAATGCGATTCGAAACATGACGACAGGCAAAATCTGGGCCCTGATAGGTTCCCGAGTGAATTTTATAAAACATTTGCCTCTAAACTGATACCCCTGCGCTGTAGAGTATATGAGGAGGTCCTTGACAGAAAAACTTTACCTCAAACAATGTCACAGGCTATGTTCTCTGTGCTCCTTAAGAAAAATAAAGATCCACTTAAGTGTGGATCATACCGCCCGGTGAGTCTACTTGGATGTGATTATAAGATATTGACCAAGGTACTGGCAGCTAGGATTGGGCCTGTTATAAGTAAGATAATACATCCTGACCAGACAGGGTTTGTTGCTGGCAGACAACTTTCCAGTAATCTTCGTTGCCTTTTTAATGTGATATACACGGCCGAGGATAACATTCCGCCCAAGATTGTGATATCCTTAGATGCCCACAAAGCCTTTGATAGAATAGAGTATCTCTATTTGTTCACGGCCCTTGAGAGATTCGGATTTGGTCCTAATTTTCGTTTGTGGATTGAGATAATATGTGCGAACCCCCAGGCTATGGTAAGAACAAATAGTATAATATCTGATCCTTTTCCTCTGTTTCGGGGAACAAGACAGGGGTGCCCCTTGTCACCCCTGCTCTTTGATGTGGCAATTGAGCCCCTTGCAATAATGCTGAGGAATGCTGCTGGACTGGGGGGAATACGCAGGGGGATGCAAAACCAAAACTTTCTCTATACGCTGACGACCTCCTCCTTTTCCTGTTGAACCCAGTCACAAGCATCCCGGTGGTTCTGGATATTATCGAAGACTTTGGGAGGGTTGCGGGTTATGAAATTAACCTAGAAAAAAGTGTTATTTTCCCAATTAATAAACAGGCGAGGAGACTATCATTCCAGGCCTATCCTTTTACAACAAACAAAGATAAATTCACCTATTTAGGTGTTACTGTAACAAGTAAATACAAAGACTTATTTAATCATAACTTTAAAGTAACATTGGACAAGGCAAAATTAGATATGGAAAGGTGGTCATCTCTCCCAATATCATTAGCAGGGAAGATAAATTCTGTTAAAATGACTGTAATGCCACGGTTCCTGTTTTTATTCCAGGCAATACCAATTTTCATTCCTAAATCTTTTTTTAAAGAACTGAATAAATGTACATCTACCTTTATTTGGAAAAAAACAGTCCCCTGGATAAGAAGAGAGTTCCTAGAGAGGCAGAGAGAAGAGGGCGGCCTGGCCCTATCAAATTATATGCATTACTATTGGGCTGCTAACCTACATAAGCTGTTGTTTTGGGTCTCACAGTTAAATGATGATGAAACCCCAGTGTGGGTACATATGGAAAGATATGCATCTAACCCGGTATCCCTACGCTCCCTGGTCTGTGCTCCTCTGCCCTTAAGCAAACACCTTTACACAAACAACCCTGTTGTACGTGACTCTATCAAAATCTGGGTCCAATTCAGAACTCATTTTAAAAACAAAAACGCCCTCCTGTCTGCTCCTGTTTATGGCAATCACTTGTTTTCCCCAGCCCTTGGGGGAGCAGCGTATAAGGAATGGTATAGAGCTGGGGTGGAATGTGTTAAAAATCTGTTTAAAGATGGTGTATTTATGTCTGCTGCTCAGCTGGAGAAGGAGTATGGAATCCCCTTAAGAACTAACTACTTCAGATACTTTCAGATTCGAGATTTTGTGAGAAAGACATTCTCCTCATCCCTTGAATTACCACAGAATGGGTGGATAGATGGGCTATTGGACATGGACCCGACTCTTAAAGGGACAGTTTCTATGCTTTATGTGAATATCCAGAGGGTGGCTTCCCCGTCCCTTGATTACATAAAAAGCAAATGGGAGGAAGAATTAGAGTTGGACATATCAGACGATGAATGGAGATGGGCAGTAGAACTAATACATTCTTCTTCTATATGTGTTAGACATGGATTAATACAATTCAAGGTGTTACACAGACTTCATTTCACGAGGGACAAACTGGCAAGAATTTACCAGGGAGCTGATCCGACTTGCCCTAGATGTAAACAGGTGCCAGCCAACATATGCCATATGTTCTGGTCTTGTCCCAGGCTCAAAGAGTTTTGGACCAAAATTTTTGAAACCTTCTCATCCATCTACGACAAAAATATAGAGCCCGGTCCTCTGGCAGCCATTTTTGGTGTGGCACCAGGGGAAACACAATTAATGATTGCTCAAAGGAAAGCAATAGCATTCTCTTCGTTGTTGGCCAGGAGATTGATCTTATTTAACTGGATAAAGGCAGCACCGCCAACACACAAACGGTGGGTAGAGGAGGTGATGGCACACCTAAAATTAGAACATCTTAGATTTACTTTGCAGGGCAACACTAAGAGATATTCTAAGGTCTGGCAGCCTTTTATGTCCTATTTTGAACGTGAGTTTTCATCTGCTCCAACATAATTGGCAGCTTCTTTTTTTTTTTTTTTATTTTATTTATTATTATTATTATTGTTGTCATTTCTATTTATGTATTTATTTTTAACCCGAGAGTGTCTGGACTACACGGGTGGTGGGTATGTCTGATGTCTAGTAGTAGGATCTGTCTTGTTATTCTTCTGTCTGTGTACTGTCCTGTACTTGTGATATATGTTTTGAGTCCTACTATTTTGTTTTGTATGGGATAATGTCTGATGTTTGAATATGAAAATCAATAAAAACACTTTGATTATTAATGTCATCCGCAGAGAAGGCTGGAAGAGCAGGTACGCCCCCCTTCAGCAGACTGCCAAGACACTGGGCAAAGTTGATGTTGCGTATTAGCCGGCCCCTTTCCCATTCTGAACAGGATTCCAGGGTTGCTTTAACTCCCTCTCTGGACATTCCAATCTGACCTCCTACTTGGTTTTGGCGCAGGTAACTGTCACTGGTCTGGACATTGACTGACAACCGAAATGCCTCCTGTATTCGCTCCGAGGTTACACACTGAGCGCCATTCTCTAGGGCTTCACTAGCATCCAAGACTTTGGCAAATGGACGTTGGCTTAAAAGGTCAGCAGGTATGTTCTGTGTACCAGGTATGTACTTCAAGTCCAAATCAAAGGATGCAAGTTTTGACACCCATCGTTGCTCACAGGCGTCTAATTTAGGCTTAGTCATGATATACGTCAGGGGGTTGTTATCAGTTAGGACCGTGAATTGGTTTCCCTTTAGCCAATGTGCATATTTATCACATACAGCCCACTTGAGAGCAAAAAACTCTAACCTATGAGCCGGGTAGCGGGACTGTGACTTAGACAATGTCAGGCACCTGACTAAGCACCGCGCCCAACCCGTCCATCAAAGCGTCGATATAAAGGACAAATGGTTTCTTGAAATCTGGATGGGACAGAATAGCAGTCTGAGTAACCGCATTCTTGATTTTCTCAACTGCCAGCTCACAGTCAGTAGTCCAATCCTCTGGCTTTAGACGTCTTGGCTTGCTGACACATGGCTTTCTATCTTTCCTCTTCTTTTTCTGTCCTGCAGTCAGTGCAAACAATGGTTTTGCCATTCCTGACAGACCTTCGATGAAGTGCGAGTAATAGTTAGCCATGCCAAGAAAGGATCTTATCTGGGTTGGTGAGGGGGTTTCACCGTCATTTGCCATCAAATCTGCCGCTGTCACCTGGTTGATGGCGGAAACTTTGGATGGGTCAGTTCCGATGCCCTCTGCAGTTACAATGTGACCTAAAAACTTGACTTACTCTCTAAGGAAATAGCACTTTTTCTGTGCCAACTTCAGGTTATGTTCCCTGAGGCGAGAGAATACCATCTCCAGACGATCCAGTGCCTCCTGTTCACTTTTTCCAAACACAAGAAGGTCGTCCAAGTAACAGAGAAGGGAGAGATAAATCTGATCTCCAAAGATTGATGTCATCATTCTGGCAAATGTCGCTGGGCTGTTACATAGCCCCTGAGCCATTCGGTTGTATTCAAACAACCCAGCAGGGGTTGAGCATGCCGTATATTTGCGGTCATCTTCATGTATTGGGATGTTGTAGAATCCTGACTTCAAATCCATAGTACTGAAGAAGCAGTTCCCACCCAATGCTGCAAGGGCATCACCCTGGTGTGGCAATGGGTATGCGTCCTTCTCTGTTCTCTGGTTTAACCATCTGAAATCAGTACATATCTGGAGTTCTCCTGATGGTTTCCAAACAATCACAAGTGGAGAGGCCCATTCACTGTAGGATTTCCGAAAAATGCCCTTCTCCTCCATTGCATCCAAGGGCTCCTTCAGTTTCTGGTAGTCAGATGGTGGGATCCGCCTACATGGCAATCGGAAGGGCAGCTCATCCTTCAGTCGAATGCTATGGACAACTTGCTTGGCCTCTCCACAATCAAGTTTGTCACGGGAGAAGATTCCTTCATACTGAGAAACAAGATTAACGAGTTTTGATTTCCAGAAGTCAGACACTTCACAAGACTTTACATCTATCTCTGTTAAACCTAGTTCCTGCAGTTTTGACATGTAATCTGTTTTTACTCTCTCAGAGGACTCGGGGTCTGGTGACTCTACCTGGGTAACATTCTGCAAAACTGCCTTTGCCCTGCCACCCTTCACTGAGTTGTAATTCTTCAAGGGCTAGACACGGGTGTAACTGAGCGAGCTTGGTGTTACGGCGGAGGACTATGGGACGATCAAGGGGGTTAATCACCTTCATGGGAATCCACTTATCCCCCTGCAAAGGACAGACAGTGCGTGCTACTAACACGTTTCTTGGCGCAGACCGAGAGTCACTAGGTTCGACCATTACAGTGCTTCCAACAGACACTGGCACTTTCTCCTTTAGCTTTCCCCAAAGTAAATGTTCATGTCGCGGCTCTTTTCTTCTTTGCCTGTCTCATTACGTGTCTCATCACATTTGATCCTACTGTCATATCATCTATTTGTCCTGGAACAACTAGGAAGGAGACAGCCATTTTGCAACCAAGTAGATCTATGTTCAACTCATAAGTACATTTAGGTTTGGCCTCATTACCCCCACAACCTATCAGAATTTTTTCTGTTGGATGACTTGATTCTCCATCGATAATGTTGCCACTCCGGAGGCTGCGTTCAGCAGACTCACTCAGTGTGCAGGTTGTGGACCCGCTATATACAAGAGCTGAGAGTTCTACTTTCCTTTCAACTAGTGCTGTGGCATAGAAAAGATCGTCTTCGTCATCTATTTTCCGGTAACCAATCCCCTGTGCCAGGCCATCTGGTTTCACCACTAGTGGTGTGGTTCTTTTTCTGTGGATCACTTGCTGCTTTGAATAGGTTTCATTTTCAGTATCAAAATCTGCAGGGTTCTTTGGGGATGTGTCATATTCTGTGCCCACACCATCCCCCTTTTGGCGTAGGCCCTTTAGTTTAAAGCTGGGTCTGGCACATGGGGCATGGCTACATTTGTTTTGTTCGCTTCTCTTTTTTCTGAGCATTCAAATCCTCTGTGTCCTGTTTTAGACAGCTTCCCTCTGATCACCCGTGATCAGTTTACCAAATTAACCTCAGGTTCTAAACCAACAACCTGTATCTTAGACCCCATTCCTACCAAATTACTTAAAGACATTCTGCCCCTAATTGATAGTTCGTTACTTAACATTATCAATCTGTCATTATCATCAGGTTATGTACCACAGTCTTTTAAAATAGCTGTCATCAAACCCCTTCTCAAAAAACCCACCCTAGACCCAGAGGTTTTAGCCAATTACAGACCAATATCTAACCTCTCCTTCATTTCTAAAATCTTAGAAAAAGTGGTAGCCAATCAGCTGTGTGAGTTTCTCCAGGAAAATAATATATATGAAGACTTTCAATCGGGGTTTAGAGCCAATCACAGTACAGAGACAGCCTTAGCAAAAGTCACTAATGACCTTTTAATAGCCTCAGATCAGGGACTTGTGTCTGTCCTCGTTCTGTTAGATCTCAGTGCAGCATTCGACACAATTGACCATCAAATTTTATTACAAAGACTAAACCACTTGCGTAATATTTCAAAAATTAGACATGTCCTTTCACAAAAAGATGCAGAAAAACTAGTCCACGCCTTTGTTACATCGAGGCTGGACTATTGTAATTCATTATTATCAGGCTCCAGCAGGAAGTCGTTAAAGACTCTACAGCTTGTCCAAAATGCTGCAGCACGTGTCCTGACGAGAACAAAGAGAAGAGAGCACATTTCTCCAATATTAGCATCGCTACACTGGCTTCCAGTTAAATCTAGAATAGAATTTAAAATTCTCCTCCTCACCTTCAAGGCCCTTAATAATATAGCGCCTTTATACCTTAAAGAGCTGTTAATACCTTATAAACCCACTAGAGCACTCCGCTCCCAGAATTCAAGCCTACTTGTCGTCCCTAAATTCTCTAAAAGTAGAGTAGGAGCCAGAGCTTTTAGCCATCAAGCCCCTCGGCTGTGGAATAATCTACCACTTTCAGTTCGGGAGGCAGTCACCATCTGTTCGTTTAAAAGTAGGCTCAAAACCTTCCTTTTTGATAAAGCTTATAGTTAGAGCTAATTAGTGCGCCAGAACGTTACTTGTTCTATTTTATGACAAATGACACACGGAGCTTCTCTTTCCAGCTTCTCCTTCCTCTTCTCCATCCCTATCCCCCTTCCCCGGAATCCCTTTGCTTTATCACCCGCAGATCCAGGGCCTCTGTGGCCGCACCATGGATTACGGTTTGTGGATCGCGCACCGGGGGTCGCGGTGTTGGATCCAGTGTGGCGGATTCTGAGTCATGTGGGCTGATCGTGGTGCTGGTGGCGGACCCTGTGTCGCGTTGGCATTGGGCACGGGCGGTGGACCAGGACCGCAGTGGTGGCTTGTGATGGGTCCTCCTGGTGGGCGGCGGTGGACGGTGACTGAGGACTGAAGTGGCGTCTGGTCTGGATGGTGGATCGTGGTCTAGATGGTTGCTGAGCATGGACTGTGCTTCATCAATGCTGCTAGAGACTTTGATTATTGATGATGTTCTCCTGCACGTGGCATCTATTGCACTTCTGTCCGTCCTGGGAGAGGGATCCCTCACATGTGGCTCTCTCTGAGGTTTCTACATATTTTTACCCTGTTAAAAGGGTTTTTTGTAGTTTTTCCTTACTCTTGCTGAGGGTTAAGGACAGAGGATGTCACACCCTGTTAAAGCCCTATGAGATGAATTGTAATTTGTGAATAAGGGCTATACAAATAAAATTTGATTGATTGATTGATTGATTATAACACTTAAAGCATAGGCCTTCTCTAAAGCAGTGGGCCTTGGTTGAATGATCTGGGGCTCTACAGACTCTACATGAGCTTAAGTTTGTGGTTGCCTCACCCACCTGTGCTCTACCCCAGGCTTGGTTTTGACTCTGCTCTTGCTTAACAAGAATATTTTCCATAAGGGAGATCATTTTACTCAAAGAGGCTGGCTCAAGGTTAGTAGACTGATTAGCACTAACTGGCTGCTGTGCCATGCACCAAGCACTGGGGGTCACATCCTCATTAACTTTGACTGTGTTTCGTGTCTGACATGCCCTGGCTGATTGCCTGTCTCTGTGGTGGCTGTCAACCAGTTCCTGAACCTCTCCAACAGTCCATTTCTCAAGAGGTCTACTTCTGAGGGCTGTGTACAGGCTGGGATCAGGGCAATGTTTAACAAACATCATGGTTACTTCATGACCTGGATTCCTCCACTTTCTTTCCCTGTCTTCGTAGGCACTCATCAGCAAGATCAATAGCCTTATTGAGTCTGATCCAGTAATCTAAACCACTCTCGGAACGCTTTGGTATAATTTCGTAGAAGTCCTGTAGCGGGGTAGTTGACGAGATTGCATCTCCAAAGTGCTCTCTGAGAATAGTGAAGATAACATCAGGATCTCTGCTTATGCTTACGAACCGGTTGTTACGGATGCAAATCTTGACGACATCTCTTGCTTGACATCAATCTGTCCATAACTTCATTGCCTTGCTCGGACAAACTACAGCCCTTCCTTGCCAGGTATGTTTGCATAATTTCTTGCCACTCACTAACAGTGCATCAATCTGAGCCGTCACCTCTGAAGTGAGGTGGTTCTTTAATGTCAGATTTGAGGATTAGGTTCATCTTTGACCAATCAAGGTTTTGGGCTGTGTTTGGGGTAGTGTTTACATTTTCATTAGCACTAGCCTGGCCTGCCTGTGACAACTTAGCTGAGATCTGACTCCCTATCTCACTGCTTAGCTGTTTGATCAAGTCTGCAACACCTTCAAACTGATTTAGTGGTAGACCACCTGTGGGGTTCTGACCCAACCAACTATGGCCACCTATTGCGGATTGAACAGGGGAGGCCCTGACACTCGATTCTATCAAATTAGCCAACTGAGCTCCCCGTCCCATCCCGGAGATTCCCCTCTGTGCACTCAATGTATTACCCTCATTGCGAACAGGAGTTACATTCACAGAGTCAATACCATTATTTGACATAAGATCATCTGACTGTGGCACACTGACATATCGTGAAGGAGATACACCTGCAGCCCCTTCAGGGTCATCACTGTTTGAAAAGGACATACTGTGCAGGGTCCGTTTTTCCAGGTTCTGTGCACCTGTGATGTCGAGAAAATGTAGAGAAGCTTCCCGGCGATCTGCAGCAGCTAATCTCTTGATCCGGGTCACGGCACCAAATATGTAGCGAGTCTGCGACTCACCACAAAAACACCAGGACACCACAGCTCTCTTTGGATATCTTTTTACTGGCTCTTTCAGCTGTAATGATGAAACATGTAACAGGGACTGCATCAGTTCACATCACCTTAGACTGCTGTCTCTTTCAGCTCCAAATGCAGACAGAGTATAACAAAACATACATACATTATAAACAAAACCAGTCAATTGCAATGATCGTATAGTGATTAATTTGACAAGCATACCTGTAATGATGAAACATGTAACAGGGACTGCATCAGTTCACATCTCCTTAGACTGCTGTAAAGAATGCATGAAATAATTAAAAGGACAAAATAAACATAAATATTCCCTGCCTTACATGTCTAATCCATCACAGAGTATACACAATGACTTAATGTGGGTTCACAAACAACATTTGAAAAGAAACAATGCACTTCACATTCGTTCTGTACAAATCCCACAAGAAAACTACATTTCCCATAATACCGCGGGTTGCTGCGGCACGAATCGGCGCACCTCAAAGGGAAAACACTGCAGCCCTAACTTCTGAAATAACTCTTCAAACTCTTCTGCTTGAGTTACTATGATGCCATCAGATATGTCGTCATAGATCCTATGCACAACCTTCTCCTTGGTACAGCAAGACATGTTTTCCGACTGTGGACAGAACTAGGAATTTTGACAAAAAGAGCCTTGATGAACTTCAAACTAGAGTAGAGATCATCAAAGTACCTTGCAAGGTCGAAGAATTCCCCAACGAATGTCCTCTGATTTCACAGAATTTAAAGCAGATCAGTGGAAAGACTGGGTAACAATTTACTCTCTGTTTTGTCTGAATGGGCTTATTGACAGCAGACATTATTGTCAGGTTCTGTCAGTTTAGTTTGTGTATTTCTGCCTCTGTGTTTTCTGTTTCCTGTTTTATTTTGTAGTCTCTGTTCCTTGTGGGTGGTTTCTGTCCTCACTTCCTGTCTTGGTGATGTGTTTCTAACTCCTCATGTGTTGCACCTGTGGCCAATTACCCCTGCCTTCCCTGTGTGTATTTAAGCCTCTGTCCTTCCCCTTGTCCTTTGTCGGTCTGTCTGTTTTTCAAGCCTTCTTCCATGTTGCGGTTCTTGCTGTGTTCAATGTTGCTGTTTTTCCTGAGTCTAGTAAGCTTCCTTGTGTTTTTGTCTTCTTGTTCTAGTCCATGTCTTTTCAGTGTTTCAATTCCTTTAGTGTTTGTTTTGCGTTTTGTTAAGTTAAAGTCTCTTTTTGTATTAAATACACCTTTTGTTATATACCTCTGCTACTGGGTCCATCTCCTTTCCTCAAGTCGTGACAATTATGACATGTGGTTTGACTTTGTGCAGGCTTGTATCATACTCTGTTCCAGAGTCATATCCATCAAGTGACTGGAAGTAGCGGACAGATTTATGCAGTCATTTCTCTCAAACTTTGTCGATCTGTTTGGCCCATTGCACTGCACCCCGAACATGCATTTACATCTTCATTTGAAAGAGTGCATATTGGACTATGGACCAGTTTATTCTTTCTGGTGTTTTTCATTTGAGCGTTTTAATAGAATAACGGGAAAGTTTAACAACAACAATAGGACTATTGAAGTTCAAATTATGAGGCAATTTCAGCATAGTCAACAGCTTAGTATGCCACTGACATGTAAATATGGGCCTGAGATTGCTAGTATTTTGAGAGGCCAAAGGGTTGAAACTTTGACACACGATGACACAACCGATATGCTTTATGTGAAGCACAGTGTTTTGGTGTCAGCAGAAAGACTTCTTTTAGGAAACTATACAGTGGTGCCACACTCGCTGTTGACAGGCATGCAATGTTATCAATGTATCATCAGATGTATCCTGAAAACTGTATAACTGATGTTAACTGTTTTGCAATGACATGTAAAAGGGTAACCCATTTGAATGTTACATACTCCATAGATGGAACTAGATTGGAAAGGTCAGCATATGTTTATGCTAAGTGGTGTGCAAACACTAACAGTTTTGAGGAACCCATCCTTGACCCTTTAACCGAACAGCAGCCAGGAATTATAAAGCAGTTCATAGTTCTTAATGTCATGAGAAAATGAACTGCAATTAAACATGTCCTTGCCCAAGTTTCCTGGCTTCATCCCCATTCAAACAGATATTTTTATGGAAAGCCAGTAGAAGTTTGGAGCTTACAGGGCACAGACACATCATATCCAGCTTCATTTCTTCCTGTTGAGCAGATTGCTGGTAGATGTTTGGTCAACACATCCACTGTGCATTGAACCAGCACAATTGAAAAAGGGATTGTAATCATGCCACTCTGTACAGCTGTTGAGATTTAGGATTGTGCTGTGGATAATAATAAAATGCTGAAATAATGTTCATTGTTTCAATATTTTTTTCATAGCATTGACTTTGCTCGTGGTATACAATGTAATTAATTGTAGCACACTTACTTACTTAAGATCAATTTACAATTTCAGGTTTTATATTTATTTAAAGCCTGGTATACTAACGCCAGACAGTTTAGAAAAAGGTGTTATCTGCTCCGAGGGAAACTATCCTGATTTGCATTTGTAAAGCGCAGAGCATTGGCATTTGCATGTGAAAGCCTCCCCTAGGCTTATGAGAAGGGGGGTCACCTCCCAACATTCACAGGCTTGTAAAACGGCAAGATACTGGTAACAGAAATTTCTCCAGGAATTTCCTACGACATGTACTGGCACAAATTCTTTTCATGCAGTGCTGGGCCTGGGCATTTACCACTCTGCGTCAGCATTAAAGCACTACTGAGTTCACCAATCGAAAAGGGTTCATCCAGTCTAGATGTTGCGCTGTCAATGGAGGGAATCTCTAAAGAGTTAAAAAAACGTCATATTGTTTCTCATCCGCCACGCATTCAGAGGTGTATCATTTGGCATAGAAGTCTCTGAAATGGTTGTTAATTACCTGTGGGTCAATAGTTGTCCAATCGGTAGAACTGATCTGAGTTATATGTTGTGATGAAGATGCTTGTGGGATTGGGTGTGCAAGCAGTTTACTAGATTTATCTCCAAACTCATAATATTTATGACCTGATTTCAATAGTGACTCTGCCACTTCGTTGGAAGCCAGGAGATCAAATTCAACTTTTTTCATGAGTAATTCTTTTGAAAGATCTGCATTGGGTGAGTCCACACATTAAGACTGAAGTTCTGATATATCTCTAGCAAGGCTCTAGCAATATTAGGAATCACACGTAAATAAGTGAACATCATGCAGAGAATACAACATTACATTACAAGTCATTTGGCTGACGCTTTTGTCCAAAGCGACTTACAATTAGTACACTCAACATTTTATGAGGGGCCATTTAGGGGTTCAGTATCTTGCCAAGGACACTTCAGCATGCAGATGGGTGAGAGTGGGGTTTGAACCGGCAACCTTCTTGTTGGAGAGCCACCACTCTAACCACTAGGCCACACCGCCCTACCTTTATTCTATTTTGTAGGCGCATTTTTTTAACATTTACATGACGTACATCCTGAATGCCCGCGAGGGAATGAGGTGTTGTAGGCCGCAAGGTGAACCCTGTTATCGTTTTTACTTCCTGCTCCACAATCTGGCATCTACACAATCTTTAGCTCATAAAAAAGATTTAGTCGTGTTAAGCTACCAAAAAAAAGTTCATCACTGAAATTCCAGTCGATTGTTGGTGCGTCTATGATTTATGCAGAACTACTTTCGTCAGAGCATAATAAAATTTTGGTCGCGAGTGGTGGCACGGTTCGACACGTAATCGTTCTACACCAATGAGCTAGCTACTTCTTGTCAACAGAATGGCAAGATGGCGGCTCCCATGGTTAGATTCAACGTTAACGATATAGAGGAAAACACCCCGAACATCCTCAAAAATGGGCCTAATGGAGTCTAAACAGTGCTGTATACATAGCCGGGTCCAAGAAGAACAATGAGGCAAATATACGAAAATGTTATGTTTATGTTAAGTCATTTAGATCTAGTTTGAATTACCTGGGTATACACCTTACTGACGATCTAACATGGACTATGAACACCCAGCTCACACTGAAGAAATCAATGCAAAAACTGTACTTCCTACTTCAGCTGAGGAAGTTTAAAGTATCATCACTCATCAGCTGTGGACAGTGTCCTGACATGACCATGGACTTTTCAAAACACTGAGGTAAGGAAAACGTCTATGCTGCTACAAGACCAGAACAGAGAGACTGAGGAGGAGCTTCTTTCTTCAAGCATTCTGTATCCTGAACACATACAATGACTATATAAACTGCAATTACATTTTTTTTCACACTTGCACATGGACTGTACACACGCTGCACTTTATACTCCCTCTTGCTGTTTATGAAAAATATTTCTTGCTCTTTCTTTCTTAACACTTAACACAGAAAAACCTTAACATTAAACGAAATTTCACTACATGCTTTACGTTAGTATTTGTACTGTATGTATGTGACAAATAAACCTCCTTGCAACAATAAAAGGCAGTAATTGTACTTATACCTATGATCATTTGTTTGTTCATTTATTCATTCATTTAGTCATCAATTCATTCTTCATTTATTCATTCATTTAGTCATCAATTCATTCTTCCACAAATGAAAACAACACTGATCAACCATAAAAACAATCTTTATTAAAAAAATGAAACATGATATACAAAACTGTACAACACAGAATAAAGAATAACAGATTAAGGACACTCAGAATCAGAATCAATTGCCAAGTAGGTTTACGCCTGCCTGGAATTTTCTTTGGTAAAAAAGGTGACTACATTGAACATAAAACATAAAAACACAATAAGTACTACATGGTCAATCTGGATGAGGGTGGTGTCATCCACAAACTTAAGGAGTTTGACGGTCTGGTGACTGGAGGTGCAGCTGTTTGTATACAGGGAGAAGAGAAGAAGTGAATGAATGGATTTGAATTCAGAGACATACTTACCCAGCCTCACACGTTGCCTCCTGTCAGACAGGAAGTCTGTGATCCACCTGCAGGAGGAGTCAAGCACACTTTCACACAGATTCAGGATGATTGTGTTGAAAGCAGAGCTGAAGTCCACAAACAGGATCCTGGCGTAGGTTCCTGAGGAGTCCAGGTGCTTGAGGATGAAGTGGAGGGCCATGTTGACTGCATCGTCTACAGACCTTTTGGCTCTGTAGGCAACTACAGGGGGTCCAGGAGAGGGTCAGTGATGGCTTTGAGGTGGAAACAGCAAAAGGCGCTCAGTCCTCACTGTCAGGACAGTTATCTTCCAGTTCCTCAGTTTCTTTTGTGTTGGCACAATTACAACAACGACATAAGTCTGTGCAACACAGTCCTGCAGAAAAACAGGAACATCTACCTGTCTCACAGGCACTTTTGCAGCCGCAGTGCATCACATTCAAAACACTGTCAGGGGCCGGATTTCTGGTCATCCAGGTGACTTGTAAGGACCCATCCTCTATTTGCCAACCATATCCAGCAGGTGATGGAGCACTTATATTTTGTTTGAGACAGGACCTCATTATTGCAGCCTGTTGGTTTGCCCTTTTGCAGTGCTGATGGAGGGCATCAGTAGTAGGGGGAATGCATAATTCTGGCAAGGCCGATGATGCCATACAGAAAGCCTTATACCTAGCGTCATTTACATTTTCGGCAGCTGGCTGATCATATAAGTGGCATACATACTGGCAAAGAACTGCAAATGTTGACTGCTCCAAGTTAAAGTTAGCACCTAAACTTTTAAAAGCATTAAGGTACTCATCTTTCTCACATGCAACAGAAAATGTCTTTCTTTTTCCTTTGCCATAAAAGGCACTTGTGGAGTCACACCCAGAGAATGTGTGAATTCCAATCAAGGCTGAACAAACACCGGTTCCGAGAGCTGATGACACCTTGGTTATGTCAATGATACGTGTCCTGTTGCCAGTCCCTGTGAAAACATATAAGCTGCATGGCAAATCTGTCTGCACATTTACAGCAATGACTGCCACATCAGTGTCAGAGCTCTTGATAAAGACAGCTTTATGCTCCCGTGCAGCATGTTGTGCATGTAAAAACACCCTTGTGTCACATTCTTCATGATCTCACTGCAGGTCTTCAACAACACTAATAGACTGTACACCCTTCTTAACAGTCACACAGTGACATTGACCTTTATGTGCGATGTACAAGCAGAGGTTTTTGCCCACTCTTGTAAGGTCTGCATTTTTCCATGCAACATACAGGAATTCGGCAAGTGCTTCCTTATTTGTTCCTTCAGAGAGATATTTTTTCCATTGGGTTGGGGTCCTCTGATCCGGGCCAAAGATATGCATGCACTGTGACCCTGCATCAGCTCTACGTGACCGTTCTAGGCTTTTGATACTGATGAGTGGATACCAGTCAGTGACAAAGTCAATGCGTGCACACTTGTGCTGCAAAGCGAGTTGGAGTATGTTCCACAATATGGTCTCTGCAAGCTCTCCAAATGTACCTGGTCTGGATCGCATGGCCTGTATGACTGCCATACCATCAAAAAGAATGGCACCATCTACTGGAACTTGGTCAACCAAGCAGTCTCCACCTTTGTTCTCTAATAGATCCATGAGAGCTCATTTATTTGTTTTGGCAAGTAAACCATCAGCACTTGCTAGAGGATATGCACAGTTCCCAAGAAGTATGACAGAATTTCCCTCATTTCAATTTTTCTGCACTGACCAAGGATGAGGAGCCTGGAAAATAACTTCTTGTCAGCACGCAAAATCACTTCCTTGCCTGCTGCAGATTTTTTTTTGGGCTTCATCTGATCACTGAAGGTCTTCAGTTTTTGTGATTTAATGGGGGCAAATATGTCAACTGATTTGGATAACAGTCTCTGCTCCATAAATTCTTTTACGGCACTTTCACCCTTTTCTGAGGCAACAAGCAAATCCTTCATAGTTTCTTCTGTTGCTACTCTTCCAGAGCTAAGACAAACAATGCCGTCTTGGTATACATCAAAAGGGTTGAGCATGGAATCAATGGTGGAAACGATTCTGCTCACAGCCTTTTCATCAGCATCGATGCGTGTCTTATCAAGGTCTTTTCGTCTCCGTAGCTCAGGAGATATCCCTGCCATTGATTCACACTGCCTTGCTATAGCGGCTCTTTCATGCTGTGACAGTATCCAGCGATACACTGCAGACCGATTTTGTGTGATCCCTGTCCAACCACCTTTTGTCTTGGCATCTCTGTTAAGTGTTTGCTCAATAGCCTGGTCGCAAGCAATGGAGGCAAATCCATGAACACTTTGTCGCTGGACAGTCCACTGGCCTTTCACAGTCATCTCACTGTGGCAGGAGGGATGTGTGATGGGCAAATTCACCATTTCCAGCCAGTACGCAGGTAAATATCGAGCATAATTTACTAGATCGTAGGCAAATAACCATGGCATCATTAATCGGACTGTTGACAGGTGAAGTTGCGAACTTGACTCTCGCGTTGCTCTCACAAACAGGAGGAGTAGCTGCATCATGTCAATGTATGAGCTCCAGCAAGCAAATGTTGCATTCTCTGTACTTTTCCTCTGCACAAAGTCAGCATATTTGGAACACATACTATCAAACCTCTGATCTGCACTCAAAACATCCAACAATCTATCTGGAAAGACACATTTCATGTCAGTGATGACATCCATGCACACACCTCTCTCTTGTGGTGGCAAGGAGTCCAAGAAGCTGAGAAACCTGATGTACTGCAGACTCTCATAGAGAAGTTTGTGAGCCCTCATGCTACGATTGTAGTGATGACCATTTATTACCCCATTGATGGATCCTGGGGCAACAACTTCTGATTCAATGAGGATGTCTTGCAGTCCTGCATCTCCAAACCTTTTGCCTAAAATACTCAGGTAGGACATGCATGTATGGAATTCGCCTAATCTAATCACTAAAGGTTTTGTAAAGCCATCATTCTTCCAGCGTATTAGCTGTGCCTTGGCATATATAGCCTGGTCAAACACTAAAACTATATGATCCAGTTCTAGCTGCTCAGCAATCTGGACACTTCACTTCAGGATAGTGTTCACTGTTGACATCTTTGTTGGTGAGGCCTCAATTACTGGAAGATAATACAATGCTGAGTATTTTCACCTTGAAGCAGTGTATGGAACCCTGTCCAGCTCGGGATTGCACATCTATCCGTATATGTGGACTTCACAAAAACATATGCCAATTCAGCTTGTGCAGCAAAGTGGGTGTCCATTCTGCATGTCGCTGCCTGCACTGGTTGACTCAAGTTCTGTGGCCCTTGCCTTTTGGACTGATGGTACGGTTCTAAAGGCATTTGGGGGGGGCTTTGAATGAGGAAACTCCCTTCCTCAGTGGCTGTCTGATTGCTGTGGACATATGCTCGATGGCCAAACTCTGGAGCATAATTCCATTTGTATGGTGAGTAGTTCCACGACCTGATAGAGTCTCCTCCCCAAAGTCAATGTTATCCCACACAAGTGTTGTGGGTGCCCTCTTTGAGAATCCCTTAGGTATTTTGTCTCCGCCTTCTACTAGTGTCAGTTGGACAAGGCCAGTTTCTAGACTCAAAACTGTGTCCGATGATGCACAATGTCCCAGTCTGTTAAGCAATGACACAATGCGTGACGACCCTGTTAAATGCTGAACGGTTAAACCTAAAGTCAAGGTCTTAGGTGTCTGCTTACGGCCCCTGGAAGCAAGGTACACAATATCTTGACAAACAGACAACACTTTCAAATGCAAGTCGTCAGCAATTTTGACATAATGATCCAGTGTTGGCTCCTCAGTGGCACCTATAATCCAGCTAACTAGATTGTATAGTGCAAGGGGAACAACAGATTGTGCCTCAGTGGCATTCAAATTTTCAGAAGTTGGAGGCCATGGGCATGACATGCCAGGAGTCTCACTAAGATGTCGTTTTAAGAACAACGCTGCTGTATATAGCGCCCTTATGTCCTCTTGTGTTGTTTGACACTTTGTTGTCCCTTTTTCAGTCTCGCTGTCTGTCTGACTCAACTCACTAGACAGTGTGGTTTCCCCACCTGATGGATAAGGTAGCATGTCCATGATTCTATCTGTTGACAGAGTCTCTGCAAAAACCAGCTCGCAGATGTTGCGCTTGGTGGGGATGTGAAACACCAGCTGGGGGAAATCACGAGTCAGCCTCTTCTTCAACATATCCTGTCTGCAACACAACAAAACAGTGAAAATTAAGAGTCACAGGAGTACCATCAAAAGCAGAGAGTGGTGGAGGTGGTACAAGACATTACAGGCTAGAACCTATCTTCCATACAGCACATTTAACACAAAAGTTGCCCAAGAAAGGCACACAACATCACAAACCACACCACAGACACACACTACACATCAGCTGTTGTCCTCGTTGCCAACTGCTACATGTCTGTGCAAATAGCAAGACTTAAAAACTCTTTCTCCAAACAGGCCTGTCACACACATTTTGTGTAAAGCTGGCCTTGCACATGACAAATAATAAGACTTGAGAGAAAAATGCATTGCAGTTACCTGTAGTCTGACGCATCAAGACCTTCATTTGCTTTCACCAGTTCAATGAAGGCCTTCCTCAGCTGGCCCATTCTCAGCATCTCTTGGTTGACAAGCAGCCTGTGGTGAATGATCCTCTCACAGAATATCTTATAGCTGACATCAAACATGGGCTCATTCCTAAAACACAAATGAATGAGAAGTAAAGAAATTAAAAAGTGTTGTGATTGTGTGCACATACAGCAGAATGCAGATTGAATGTTTACTTATATAATGTTAAGTTATTAGCTCCTTGAAATACAATATAATAAATAACTTACTGTTCTTTCTCTGGTTTTTCAGGCCTCGTCAAAAACCTGGTGTACTGATTGTAACAGCCTTTGTGGTACTGCACCTCCAGAGCCACACAGTCTTTGTTTTTTATATGTATCAGAATACTTTGGTCTTCCTTCAACTCAGCAGCTTTCTGCAATTGGCCTGAACGAAACAAAAAGGATAGCTCAATGAATTTGTTGACATATCTCTCACACAAAATTATACCTTTCAGTCACTCTACCACAGTGTATGTATGTGTTTGTTTACCTCCTGTCAATGTTTCAGCCTTTGAGAGAGGATCCCTTTGTCGTTTGCCTGCTCGGTTGATTAACTTATCCTTCTTTTTGCAAATAATGCACAGGGCAGGAAGGAATCTTATTACGGTCTGAAGAAAGTAGTTCTGCATAAATAATAGACGCACCGACAACCGACTGGAATTTCAGCGACGAACTTTTTCGGGTAGCTTTGCATGAGTCGTTCTTTTTTATGAACCAAAGATTGTGTAGATGCCAGACTGTGGGGCTGGAATCATTTTCTAAAAGACTTTTCATGGTTCACCTTGCGGCCTACTGGCGAACGGAGTTAAGAAGAGATGTGAGTATTAGTCCGCAAAAATGTCAGCCCACGTTATTAAGACAAGAAAGATAGAATTTTTAACGAGACATGGAGTGCTAAGTATTTATTTACTGAAGTCAAAGGGAAAGCCGTCTGCTTAGTTTGCAGAGAAAAGATCGCTGTTTTTAAGGATTACAATTTGAACTGGCATTACGAGACAAAGCACGGAGAGTTTTTTTTACGGACGGAACATAATGAGAAGGATCGAGGACATCGCGGGAAATCTCTGTCTGTGGATGACGAAAGACTTTGACTTTACTGAGGAGATGGCAGCAATGCGGTCAATAAAAGGGACGACGTCTGGGAGTGATTTGTTCACGGAGGTAACTGCATGCTTAGACAAGCTGGGACTCAAATGGGACAAACTGGCAGGTATTACAACCGATGGTTGTTCAAATCTGGGGAAAATGTCGGACTTTTGAAGCGGATGCAAGATAAAGTGAGGGAAATTAGGGGAGAGCGTGGCCTAGGGGATAGAGCGGGCGCTCTGCAACAAGAAGGTTGCCGGTTCGAATCCCATCTGCATGCCTAAGTGTCCTTGGCAAGATACTGAACCCCTAAATGGCCCCTCATAAATGCTGAGTGTTCTAAAAATGTAAGTCGCTTTGGATAAAAGCGTCAGCTAAATGTAATGTAATGTAAAATTAACCCACGGTCATGAAAAACCTGGAAAAGTCATGAAATTGTTAAATGTTTATTTCCAGTCCTGTAAAAGTGCTTGAAAAAATTAAATCCCAAAGTTTTGGAGAAGTCATGGAAATTTGTTATATTCATATTGTCATATCGTTCATTTACGCTGAGTTTTAATTAATTGAAATGCTTATAAAAGAAATGCGCTTTAAATATAAGCAGGCATACTATCTCATACTAATTGAAATTCTCATTGTTAGCTTAAATACAACATTTAGTCCCTTTTGCATGTGTATACACTGAGAACACAAAATGTTTGGTCATGGAAAGTTGGTTAAAAGTTGAAAGTCATGGAAAAGTCATGGAAATCCAGTGGTCAAAATGTGTATGAACCCTGTGTATAATACATCAGGAGGTACTGTGTAAGTCAGTGCTAAAAATGAATCATGTTACTGATCTTGTAACTAAATTAGCTGAATCACATACAGTTTCTTGCACTTTTGGAGGAGCATGAGCCTGAACATGGGGACATGTTCAGATGCAGACTGGATGGAAGATCTTGCATTTGCTGTTGATGTCACTGCATTAATGAATGAGCTAAATACCAAACTGCAAGGCAAGGGCCTATTTGCACATGAAATGTACAGCCTGGTGAGACTTTCATGAGAAAGTTGCAGTTTCTTTCAAGCCAGTTGGAGGGTAACATTCTCAACCACATGCCAACACTGAAAGAAGCCACACCATCAGTTGATCACCTCCACAAGTCAGCATCACTGCTGTAGGTTTATTCTTCTCTCAAAGAGGTGGACTTTTCATACGTGAAAAAACTCAACAATGGCTTTGACCTTTTGCACTATGCTTTGGACCAGGGGTGGACAATTCATTTTCCCGAGGGGCCACATAAGAAACATGGACAGTTGTGGAGGGTCGGACTAATAAGCTGAACTCAATTCTACTCATATTAATTTGATAAGCTTCTACAGGTAAGAATAAGTTTGGTTAGGAAATTAAAAAGCCAACAGCTCAGAAGATGTTGGTTCTCTTTGGATCTACTGACATATGTGAACAAACATACTGATCCTCTCTCACTGATGATCACCTGTCAGCTGTATAAGTTTGATATATTGTTGGCATTATTACTTTGCCTGCCTCACTTTTTAATTTCCTAACCAAACTTATTCTTACTGTAGAAGCTTATCAAATTAATATGAGTAGAATTGAGTTCAGCTTATTAGTCCGACCCTCCACAACTGTCCATGTTTCTTATGTGGCCCCTTGGGAAAATTAATTGTCCACCCCTGGTCCAAAGCATAGTGCAAAAGGTCAAAGCCATTGTTGATTTTTTTCACAGGAGCACAGTGGCTTAAGAGAAACTCAAGGCAACACGGCAACAGATGGGCAGGAGCAATTACGCCTAGAGCAATATGTGGCCACAAGGTGGAATTCAACATTCTACATGTTGAAAAAATTTTAGAGGTCAAAGATCCTTTCATCTCCACCCTGGCACTTGTGAATGCATCTCTGCCAACCTTGTCCCTAGAAGAATGGGAAATTGTTAAAGAAACAGTGGATGTTATCAAGACCTTTGAGGAGGTCACAACTGAAGTGAGCGCCGAGAGGTATGGAGATTAAGTGAGGCAGTCATCACTTTAATCTTCATAATGGAAGCTAAAGAGAACTAATGATACCTTTTCTTTTACTTAATTATTTAGAGAAACATCTGTAATGAAAGATACAGCAAAGGAAAGACGAGAAGAGCTAGAGGAGAGAAATGAGCAGAGAAGGGAAGGGTATAAAAGGAACAACTGGAGGTTTTTGGATAAAACTTAAGTCGAGCCCAGCTCAAACATCTTGGGAAGGGAACTGTGAAAATATGGGATGTGCAAAAGAAAGCAGCAAAGCAAAACACACCACTAGATGGCAGCGTAATAAGGCATTGAGCCTGTTCTGTTTGTTTTCTATATGATGAGATCAGATCAGATCCGACAAATGTAACTGCCAGGTCAGTACTGGCAATTACAGAGAACACAGAGACTTTTGGAAACAACGTTATTTTCTGTGTTATTTTGAAAACTTCAGGGTTGAATTGCAGTCTGGAAAGAGAAAGAGACATTTAGAAAAGACACTGCAAACACTCCTCATGACAACCCTCCCCACACCAGAGTTTAGGCTCAATCCACATTGGCTTTAGTTATAAAATTGTGATTTATTTCCATATCTGAGACAATATGTTACACCTGAAAATGCACATGACCTTACTGGTCATGTGCATGTCGGTTTATTCAGATTCAGGCAACTTTATTCCTAAAACAGCGGTCACGTGAAAGGGAATGAGGCAACTGTTTCCTCTTCTGAGCCTATGGAGGTCACATGGAAAATGATCCAAAGACTCGTGTCTTCGGATCAGTGATTCGTTCATCTGCCGGATAAGAGTCTTTGGATCCTTTTTCACGTGACCTGCATCAGCCTATGCAACAGTCCCGATGCGCGGCCTTGAGAAAATTAACATATCTATCTTTGAGAGGACTCGTTACTCCCAAATCCTTTTAAAAATGTGTTCAAAATGAACGAATCGTTCACGACCGACACATCACAAATGATGACATAGCGCCCATTTGTGTCAGAGACCACTTTGGTCACGGTGAATGGCACTGATTTGTGAATAAGAATTGCAACCCCCCTGGATTTACTTGAAAAAGATGAGTGAAAGAGTTGGCCAACCCACTCCCTCCGAAGTTTAAGGTGATCTGAAGGCAGAAGGTGAGTTACTCCAGCTACTGCATTGACACGCAGCATCTTGGAGCACTCTGATTCTCTGATCAGCACACTTTCCACACTTTCTAACGTCAACGCGCTGCTCCCACAGTAATGGGGGTATATATAAAAAAACTCAAGTATCTTATTATGCTAATGCAACATATTAAAAAAAAAACAGCTGCAACAGGCATAAACAGGCCTACATTTAGCAATTGCGCCAGCCAAGCACAAACATTGTCAGAAACCCCAAACAACGAACCCCGCTGTACAACGGTTGCACAGCAGGCTACGCAAATCAAAGAAAGCCTCGCTGTTAATAGAGCAGCTAGCGCTCGCCCGCCTGGCTAACAAGACAAACAAAACACACTGCGCCTGGTGGGGCCGCCAGATACACACAAAACCATGGACAAATTTAGTAGCTTCTGTGACAGTCGGGAGCCATGCTCTCTCTCCATTAGGCAGGGTAACACGTAGATTGGCAGGATAGAGAAGAGACGGCTTGTAGCCCCGCTGGTAGAGCTCAGCCATTCAGGTTTTGAACCCCCGCTCTGTTTCAACAGGTCCGGGCTGTAGTCATCATAAAGGCGAATCTTGTGGCCATTATAGAGCAGGTCGCCTCCTTTACAGTTGCAATCAGATATATTCAACCCCCTAAAGATTTTAAGGATTTATCAATTACAGTTTTTTCAAGTAGCAAGATTCTGCTTCGGATGACTTCATGAGTTGAATGATACATAAAATCAACACAGAAAATGCATGATGTAATATTTGTGTGTAACAGTATATTTTGTTAGGATAGCCATGTCACAATTATTCAACCCCTTTATAATACTGTTGTTTTTAAAGCTGTCTGACTTTTTATGGCATAAAGTGGAGTTGAAACATAATTAAGCCTTTGGGAACTCTACAATGATCCTTCATTTTCTGCAGCTGGGATGCATATATAAACCCCAACTTTGAAGGGCTTCAAGGTGAGTTGCAATCATGGGAAAGACAAGGGAGCTTCTACAAAAGCTGAGAGAGGAGATTATTTCATCAAACCTGAAGGGCCTCGGGTAAAAGAAGATTTCCCAAAAATGTATATTCCAAGACACACCATTGGGAGCATTATAAGGAAGTTTAAAACTTATGGAGCAGCTTCAAACCTGCCTGGCCGTGGAAGAAAGCCCAACATTTCATCCAGGGCCCCTCAGCAACTTAGTCAGAACAACTAAGAGAGACACCTGTAGGACTGCAAGACACCTACAGGATGACCTGATGAAGGCTTGTACAAGTGCTTTAGTGGCAACTATAAGACTTGCACTGAATAAAAAAAGGACTTCATGGCCGGACTCCAAGTTGCACTCAGCTCTTGACAACAAGCGCGATCAAGTCGACTAGAATATGCCAGGAGGAATTTGGATAAGACAACTGAGTTTTGGGTGACAGTTCTTTGGACTAATGAAACCGAACTGGAACTATTTGGACAAATGGTCTGGCATGCGAAAGGCCAGGCTTATGACCATAAGAATACCATCCCCAAGGTCAGGCCGGATGGTGGGTCATTGATGATGTTGGGTTGTTTTTCTGCGGCAGTAACTGGCAATCTTGATCGTGTACCTGGCATCATGGATTTTTTGAAATACGAGGCCATTTTAAGGAGGAATGAGATGCCTTCTGTTGACAAATTAAACCTTGGTGATCATTGGACTTTCCAGAAAGACAATGATCCAAAGCACCTCCAAGTCGACCAAAGCTTGGTTGAGAAAAGGATCCGGGGGGTACTTGAGATTTTTTTTTAATATATTTAAATTAGCATCCATTCAAAAATCCTTGAAATTTTTTTATTTAACAAATATTCAATAAAATATAAGTGTAAGTTCATGAACTAAATTTTATATTCAGTAGGATTTTCAATTTAATTATCATAAAAAAACAGTCTCCCCCATACCGATGGTTTGACCCAACCTGGCACACGCCACCTGTCATCACCTGCCTTGAAAACTTCAACAATCGAGTCGAGTTGAAGTGCAGCAGCAATGCTGCTGAAACACGGAGGGACAAGCGCCAAAGAAGGCGAAACCAGAGCAGAGAGCCTTCCCTAAACAACACCGTGAGAGCTTGTGCCTCTTCGGAGGGGCGCTAAAACGTAAAAGTTTTCCGTTGTGAAGTTAATGATTCATAACAAGAAGTCCGTGTCTCTACCGGTACCCTTTCAAAATAAAAGCATGTAATACAAAAGCGGAAATGAAATTTTATGACCTTAAAGCGAGCAAATATTTCACAATAAAATAACAGAAAGACGCTTCAATAATATTAACAATAACATAGATTGGGTTATTTTCACTTTTAGTTTTTTTCTGTGGGGAGAGATTAGCCAGTAGTGGCATTAAGCCACCACTTCTTCAGCGGTATCTCCAGACAAAACATGAAAGTCATGTTGGTAAGCCACCTGAGTTTTTTTAAGAGGAAACTTTCTGAATTCAGGTCATCTCAAGACACGATGCGAAAAGCCTCCCCGAAGCAGAGGGAAACAAGCTACCTGTCAGTATTCTTTTCGATCCTTAAAGAAGATATTTTAAGATGATAAATATTAAAAGAATATGTTTTGAGCTAATCTTTTATTTAAAACTAAGTTAATGATTTATTTTTTGGGAAGAAGTGTTTAGCTATAATTAAGTTCATGAGTTCAGTTTGAGAACATATCTTTATTATGATCCCAAAAGAGCTCACTTTAAGTTGATAATTATTTTGAGGTGCACAAATCTTTATTTATAATGAGATTATAATAAAAGTCTTAAGTTATTTTTATATCTTTTTATTTCGAAATAGTTCTAGAGAGACCACTGCAAATGAGCAATGTTATGGACATTGATGGAGTTTTAAATTTGAATGTGTCTAGTTACAAGGCTTAATAAATCACATTACATCTTTCTTTCAACCAAAAATGCTTTGCGCTGGTTAGGGGGTACTCAGCAGAATTTTTTCTTCGAAGGGGGTACGTCACTGAAAAAAGGTTGAGAACCACTGATCTAGATAATAATGCTTATGCTACAACTGTTTCTTTTCTTGGGATGATGTCTGTCTTTTTGACTCAGACGCAGGGTTTGCACAACAAGCACAGGTTCTCAGGAAAGAGAGAGGTCATGCCAGAATTAATACAAAGAGGTGTTTCATGAAACGTGGTGAGAAAAAGATATGAAATCCTCCTCGGTGTCTTATCTGTGTCTCTCTGATGTAGCAGGCTCCCTGTTGGCCAAGGCCACAGTAGTGGGACACCTGGTAAGTTGAAAGTGATGTGCTTTCAAAAAAATTGCACTTTGTGGAAACAGTATACATTTGGCCAATAACTGAATTCCCTCAAAGAAAAAGACCCGCCTCTGTGCTGCACCCTGTGTATGATTATATATATAGGGGAGAGCGTGGCCTAGGGGATAGAGCGGGTGCTCTGCAACAAGAAGGTTGCCGGTTCGAATCCCACTCTGTCCCATCTGCATGCCTAAGTGTCCTTGGCAATATACTGAACCCCTAAATGGCCCCTCAAAAATGTTGAGTGTTCTAAAAATGTAAGTCGCTTTGGATAAAAGCGTCAGCTAAATGACATGTAATATACTGTGGACTTAGGATGTGGGTGAGCTTCTTCTCGACATGATCCAGTGAACCTGCTGACGTGTCCGGCAGAACCCCAGAGACTCTCTGTAAGTATTTCATTGTTTTACAATAAATGTTCAATTTCCAGAACTTCAATTATAAGTGTCTAATTATTCCTTCTCAAATCCTGGATCAACAAACACGCTTGTCCAATCGCCGGAGGCAAGGTCAAGTTTAGTGCCTGGCGACGACACTTTCTCAGTGACCAGATTAAAATCTGAAAGAAAATCTTTGGTGGGATTTAAAGAAGGCAGTTGCAGCACGGAAGCCATCAAACATCACTGAGCTTGAGGCTTTTTCACGTGAAAAATGGGAAAAGATTCTGATTGAGGTGTATGAAGCTTGTCCGCACTTACCGCAAACGTTTGTTAGATGTTACAAAGAACTGAAGCTTGGGGTTGAATAATACTGAATGTTGTGCAATAGTAGGAGTAGAATTGACGTTGGCTAATTATTAATAATCATGAAATATGATTATTAAAATAACAATTATTTCTTAAAAATAATCAAAACAATGATAAAGCTATTAATTAAGATTAGTAACACATTTAATTAGAAATTATACGGTTATCCATTAATAATAGTTAAAATAATTCATGAAAACAATAAAATTATCAATTAAGAATAATACAAATCTGTAATCATTGCTTATTGTCGCGGGGCACCACCCTGGTTACAGGGACCAACAATTCAATCTTTAAATATCAGTCTCAATGATATAGGTTATATTAATAATCTCAATATTTAGTATTAATGATTATATAATAAACAATGAAGGGTTTTAAGTTCGAACACAGGCTATAGTAATCCAGCTGTATACACATACATATGCACAAATAATCACAGAAATACAAATACTTTAATTACAAAAGTATTTATTAAAAAGGGGAAATAAAGTTAATGTTATTTCAATGATTCTTCATTTAACAAACTCCAATATTTCAAAGATGGTAACAGCAGCAGCAGCACTTATCACAATTGTCACACATGTAATACGGAGTATCTATGTGTGTGTGTGGTCGTGTGTGTCTGCCTGTCTGTGTGTGTGTGTGTGTGTGTAAGAAAGAGAAAGGGGAGTGGCTATGGCGTAATGACGTGGTGACGTCCTCTGGCTGAATTCAAGGTGATGTTACATTCACGTACTTCCAAGATGGAGGTTACCTTAGTGAAGCCACGTTGCGAAAAGCAAAATGGCTGCCGGTCACTGACCTTAACAAAGGGGATCTTTAAGACAAAGAGATTTCTTATCTCGTGGTTTTGGCGCCGAATGGCGTCGAGATGTATAAATGCTCGTTAAATCTAGATTTCTCCATGTAACATGAAATGTATAAATGTAGGTCGGGACGTGTGTAAAAACAGGTTTAGGAGAAGAGAGAGAGAGAGAGTGATCAGGAAAGTTAAAAACCTTTTCAAGTTAAGAACAAAAATTGTCTCTATTAAAGTAAGATCAAACTTAAGATAAAAGAAAATAAGATAAATGAAAGAAAATAACTCTGGTTGCCCCCTTTAGCAACTAAATCATCTGGAAAGACCCGGAGGGGTCTGTTGACGTCTTCAGAGCAGGGAAAATGGCAGCGATTATTGATGTGTCAGTGATTTTATTCTACCTGAGAGGTTCTGCCTCCTTGAGGTACTGGTCATAGGATGATGCTGGCTTTAAGCCAATTGAGTGTCAGAGTTGGACCTCAGTGGGCGGGGCTTGGAACTCAGCGGGGGTCCTGAAGGCGCTTCAGGACATTTTCCAACCACCAGGGGGAGATTCTCAGGCCTGCTGGAGAATGTTTTCCCTCCAAAAGTTTTACAATCCTTTGTCCTCACCGTCGGCTCCAGTGTCTGGTGTTCAGCCTCTGGACTGTGGCCCAACATGAACATGCACATGTGTTAAAAGAGATATATTTTTCATTTGAACTTCAAAGTTAAGCCAACTTCTGTTGTCAAAATAACTCAAATATGTATCAATAAATATTATTTGTTGTTTCATAATTTTTTTTAATTTATTTATTTATTCATTTATTGTCATAATCTTTCGTCCACATCACTATGTCTTTTAAGGTGAGGGGGTTGAATATTTCTGATTGCAACTGTATGTGCCTCGCGAATAACCAGGTCCTTGATTTGGAAACGGTGGAACCATATGATGACAGGTCGTGGCCACTCGTCTGGGGCAAGTTTTGGAGCAAGGCTTCTATGAGCTCGGTCCAGCTCATTATCACGTTGCATGTCAGAGCACGCTGTCTACAGTTGTTGAATGCGGTGGTCAGTGTAGATAAAGAGGATATTCGTTGCCCATGGTCAATCAATCAAATTGTATTTGTATAGCCCATTTTCACAAGTTACAATTCGTCTCATAGGGCTTTAACAGGGTGTGACATCCTGTCCTTAACCCGCAGCAAGAGTAAGGAAAAAACACTAAAAACCCTTTTAACAGGGTGAAAATAAGTACAAACCTCAGAGAGAGCCACATGTGAGGGACCCCTCTCCCAGGACGGACAGAAGTGCCATAGAAGCCATGTGTAGAAAAACATCATCCAGATTAAAGTCAGTGACCTTTGTGTGCAGGGTGTCCAATGTTGAAGTCATCGAGTCGAATGAAGTTTGGAAGGCGGCAGCAAGCGCAAGCCTGTGTTCCTCCTGTAGGGATCTAATCTCTGCCATGCTGATGCTAGCACTGCAGGATCGCTTTTATCCACTTTGCCCTTAGGTTTGGGCATTGTGAGGTTGCCTGTATGGTCAACACTATTTCTAAGACTTGTTGCAAAAGAACATTCTGAAAAAAGACTAGCATAAAAAGGTAGATGAAAAGTTTAGATGTGGGAGCGAGCTGCGCACACGACTACCCCGCACGCTGCATTCCGGAAGTCCAAAAACTTCTGATAAATGTGCATAATTCATTGTAGATGGTTGTATTTTGGATTGGAGTAAAAATTACTACTGAGGAAACAACCTCACGTCACATTTGGGATTCTTAATCACCATTTTTAGGAGCGTAACACCTGATACCCGGGCTACTTCCTGACTGCTATAGTGTAGCTCCAGATATGGGATATTGTGGCTTTACTTCTTTATACTGGGCTAAAGTGGAGGAATTTCGTCCATTTTTAGATAAAGTTTATGGTCCAACCAATCATTATTATTGACCACTGCTTGAACTGAGAGATGAACAAAGAACAAATTTATTATGTTTGAGATTTTTAAAGAGCTGTACATTAACAAAAGTGGTTCAATATCAGACCAGCAAAACCAGACATTTGCTCTGCAATATATCAGCTGCAATTGCAACCCAGTAAACACACAGCTTGAGTCTCCCAAATGTAGCAATCTACAGCTAGCAATAATAACACTATTGCTAGAAATTCTTTGTCTATAAACATGTAAAAATAGTGAATAGTTGTAGTTTTTGTTTCTCTGCAAAACTAATAACAATGACATCAGGATCAGCTGTCCTTTGTGTTTATTTTTTATCAAACAATACTATTTTAACAGCCATATTAGTGGCTTTGTGAGACGATATTTAGACACAATGCTTCTTGGGGAAACAGAAACATTTAATTAAGGTAGGAAAAGAACACTAAAAACTGCTTCTTTTTAGACATCGCTCCCATTTTACATTTAATTTGTCTGTGGTCACAAGTCTTGGACCTCATTCTTCTCAATTGTCTGTAATCTGTACAAAAGCCCCCCCCCCCCAAACAGAAATCAGGCTCTTTTTTTTTTTTCTGGATAGGAGCTCACCTCATGAGATGATAAAAGTTTTCAGATACAGGTACATACAAATGCACATGTTGAAGTTTTATTTTTTTACAGTTAGTCGGACCCACACAGGCACACTAAAATTACTTGGATCAAAGGACTGCACTGTACGTGAACATATATGCTGGTCAAAGAAATTATAATGCAAATCTTTCACTGAAATACACACACACACACACACACACACACACACACACACACACACACACACACACACACACACACACACACACACACACACACACACACACACACACACACACACACACACACACACACACACACACACACACACACACACACACACACACACACACACGATAACCGTCCAGTTGTGGTCATTGAAATATTCCAGTAGTAGATGTGGTTTTATACAGTGCACTAGGACTCAAACTGCTATAATGCCAATCCAGCCCCTGGTACTCATCCAATTCTGATTGCAATCTGGAACCTAGTTTTGTTGGGATCCATTAAGGTATGATCTCTTTCTCCGGCCCTCTTCACTGATTCTGCAGTTCATCTGTCTCATCAGCACTCTGAAAACAAATCAAGAGATAATACAGTATATTTTTTGTAATACTTCTCTACTCACTCTGTTACTGGTAGTCTTTCTAAATGTCTAATACAGAACTCCAAAAGGGACAAAAGATGGGAGGAAACAAAGTGAGTTTTCAGAAATAGCTCTGCATGATCTGACAAGTGCTCACAAGCTGTGGATAAAAAGCTTCCAAATACAATGTTTTTAAATCATTGTGTTTACTGTAGGGTTATTTATATAGATGTCTTACCCACTAACTGAAAACATTAAAAAAGTGTCTGAAAAAACTAAAGGAATAGCTTTTGGAAAATACATATTATGCTCTCAACCCGTCAGGCCAGGGTTATAGTTAAGAAATATCTCTAAGATCTGTTCTGCCTGTATCTATTTCTCCCTTTCCCTCTGTTCCAAACTAAATCCTTTCCTCCACCATTGTGTGTATTTCCACTCACCATTGGCCCTTTGTGGCAGTGCTCCTACGTTGCTGTGAGATGCTGTATATCTCCTGCAGTTGTTTCTTCTGGTCATCACTGAGTGGACCAGTCAGACTCTGGTACCAGATTGCATCACGGTTCTGCACCCCTAAAACATACAGGGACAAAGATAAAGTTTATAATGTTAAGTGTTTTGGTGCAAAAAATCGTAACACAGTATCTTGCCCACTTTGGCAATATGGGCTACCAGGTCCCCACCCATACTATTACTCATATTCCCCCAAGCACAGGGTAAGGGAGAGGGGTCGCAGCCATCTTTAAATCAGAGTTATCTATCAACCATCAACCTAAAGGTAGTTCAGCTAATTTCAAAGCCCTATCCTTTGCCACCAAAATACAAGCTTGAAATCATAAAAACTAGTTGATCTAGTTATTACATATAGTCCACCTGTCACTTCCTCTGAATTTTTTGCTAAATTAGACATTTTACCTGAGGTAGCTCTCAACACAGATAAAATAATGATGGTGGGTGATGTCAACATTCATGTTGGTGTTGCTAATGAGAGCCTTGGTTCTGCATTTTATTCACAAATAGGCTCAATTGCATTTTATTCAACATTTTAATAAAACCATTCACTGTTTCACCCTTATTCTGACATAAGGCATTGCACTTGAACATTTATGTTTCTCCAAAACCTCCTTCTGTCTGACCATTTTTTATGAATTATTAACTATTAACCCATCTTAGACAAATTCTATTTTAGCCAGTGTCTATCATATATTACTGCAAACATATTTAGGGAAAGTATTCCTCTGATATTTACAGGTACGTGTCAGTAAAATACAGAAAAGTATTCAAAACTTCACTCTGATAGTTGATGACTTTCTTCGTAGTCCAACTGCCTCATTGCGAACAACCCTTGACAAAGAAGGTAGTAAATCAGAGTAGGGCTGCCACTAACGACTATTTTTCAATCGATTAATCTGTCAACTATTTTAACGATTAGTTTAAATGAATCTAAACTGGCTATGAAGACAATCATCATTTACCCCCAAACCAGTACATAGAACGGGTTACATACAACAACAAGCGGAGAAAGCAGAATCTCGTGTGAACAGCCGGGCGCCTGCGCACGCTTGAGAATAGAGCTGCGTTATGTAGCGATATTGATGAAGAACATTTGTTATAATGAATTGAAATTAAACATTTTAGAAATCGAAAAGGTAAATTCATAAACCCCCGGCAGAACAATCTTGGCAGACTGACCTAATGTCATTCCTTAAATTAGAAAAAATCAAATTTTCACTCCGAGGGTCAACTGAGAAATTCTATACTATATGGCAACCTCGTATCTCATATTTCGATAATGTAGCTACAACTCCTACGGTGTAAGGATGAACAACACATTATGTTTTTTTTTTGTCCAGCTGGGCTCTTACATCAATGTGAAAGTACAAATGTAAGGTGGCTGATTAGATATTCTGTTTGAAAAGGGAAGACCAACTGGGGTGGTGGGTGGGATAATGTTTTGTATGTTTTCTACTTGTTTGTTTGTTTGTATGTTTGTTTATTTGGCAAAAAAAAAGGTCATGTAACATGATGTGATGCGTTTCAATAAACAGATTAATAAAAATTTTAAAAAAGCGTGACGTCGACTGATCGCGGCAGCCCTTAATCAGAGGAGGCTACAATCAAATGCTTTAAAACAGACATCAAGGAATTTGAAAAATAAGTGGTGTTCTACCAATCAAGATAATTTTTGCCTAGCCTGGAAAGATAGCATGATAAGTTATTCATTTGGATTGAAGTAAATATGAACAATCCCAGGTTCCTCCTCAGCACTGCAGCAAGGTGGACAGGGAGTCAAAGCTCTGTTTAAAAGTGGCAGCTTGTTAATACGGGGTGCTGGGCCGCAGCCCTCTCCAACATCTTGCGGGAAAAAAAGTCTATATGAACCTATTAAACACAATTTAATTAGATAATTTTAAAAGATCATAGATACTCGTACAATGCACCTGGTTGACAGTAGGCACCTATGAGCGTTTTATAGAAATGGCTTTCAGATTGTTTAGTTTCTGTCTAAATACATATAATGCCTGGTTTGCGGAGCCGGTAAAATGAATGTGAATGTGGGTCCTGAGGCGGCTATTTAATTGGTTGTTGCATATTTTCCACGGGACGAAGCCCTAGACACTAGGTATTGAGGTGAGTTTTTTTTATCTAATGTTATTGGTCGATTTTCGCTGCCTTCACTGAATTACTTCCGCTGCGAGCTGACCAGCAAACATATAATCACATAAAGGGGAACTTCAGCAAATCCGGTTATTTCTTTACAAAAACACCCCAACAGGATAAAATGATTGACCCAATTAACAGATTCAGTAGCCGACAAGTGATCAAGTATGAGCTTGCACCTTTGGCTTATCCCGCTCTTGTTATGAGAAACAGTGGTGGCTAACTGGATGTGGTGTAAGTAATGCCTTTTATTGCTTCCCCTGTTTGCTGTCGGAGGTGCCGACACTTTACACACACTTGTGTATGTATTGTTCTTTGTCTGGAACATATCGTCTGTAAAGGTTGCCCTTATAGGCTGCATCCAAAATCTGTTGGAGAGGACATAGTATCATGTATGGTTAGGGTGTTGTGTCAGTCAGCTTAGTTCTTGGATCAAAGTAAAAACACAGTTAAAACAGAGTAGAGCAAAAGGTCAATATAGAATTCAGGTGATTTCAGGATCAACTTCTGCAAAAGACATGAATAGACAATTGGCTCACATGCTAGACTAGACAGTGAGTGCAACATAATGTTTATGTTGAGCTGTACCCTAGATGGAAAGGTCTGCTGTAAGATTAAACTAAGAAGTTATTAAGTCAATTTCCATTACACTTGCAACCTAACTTGGACTACACACCAATGACTTGAGACTTCACTCGGACCTGACCTCATTTACTGGTTAAGACTTGACATATTTCACAAAATATAAATTGCATTTATCATATCAAAATGTGTGCAACTAATTCCTGTATTCTCGAGTCATTCATTAAGCGACGTGGTGGCTGCCTATGTTAAAAGGTGAGTGTGGCCACAGCAACATTGTCAGTTGTTGTGGAACAGTAGTGACCATTAGCTGGGACTTGTGAAATCGTTTGTGCCCCATATAAATACTTGAACCTTTGATTTATTGCGTGTTTGTTGACCAAATTAAAAGGATACCATTCTGTTCCCAGCGGAGGGGCATTTAATCAAACTTTTTAGATTAATTCTGTTGATTCAATATGTTTTTCAGATCGGTCAATTCTAGATAACTAAAAAAAGGACCCCATATTCTTTCAAAAGATTATTGTTTCCCCTTGATAGAAGAGGGGGTTATAATTATAAATTTCTAATGGTATACATGCAGAAAGTCTTTCTACCATTTAGCAATAGTGAAAAGATTACATTTAAAGCGTAAATCTGGAATATTGCTATTAAATGTATTTAGTTTTTCTGCCAATTATATATTAAAATCCTAAAATGTGTGTTTTCAATTTGATTTTAAGCTGCTTTGCAAGCATTTTCCCAATCGTCAAAAGAAAAAATGTCCAGTAAGTCCTCTCTCCAAGCTCTGAGTTTAGCATCAGAAGAATTGGGGGACGCAGATATGAGTGAATCATAAAATCTGGATTTATGTTTTTCACGGTACTGTCTTTCAAAACAGTTTTCGCTAATGGAGAAAAGGGAGGAACAGCTAGTGATTGTTTTTGGGTCGCTACAATTAAACTTCGGACTTGCAAAAAACTTTGAAAAAGTATGTCCGTGGAATGTTGTATGTATTTACAACTCTTCAAATGAGTTTAGCATTTTCTGCAGCTCCTTATCCAACCATCTCCTAAATCTACTATTGGCTGTACCGGGTATGACATTTTGTATGTACCCAAAGTGGGCTGAAATGTGAAAGAGAAAGTACCTCATTCAAATATTTCCTTACCGCATGCCAAACATTAATCATTTTCCTGGTTATGGGGTTACTGGTTTTACTTATGAGTTTCTTTAGACTGGTTCAGTACACATATTCAGGATAGGATAGTTCTAGGTATTGAGATTCCCTATCTCTTCAGACAGGATAATTAAAGAAGTAAAACATTTTAGGTCATAGTTGAGCTGCCCAATAGTAAGATTAGATTAAGATTAAGATATGTTTATTCATACCAAACACATGCACAGACATGTACAACACACCCATGCAATGGCAGGCAAATTCAACCTCTGCATTTAACCCATCTGTGTGCAGGACACACAGAGCAGTGAGCGACCATGTACGGCGCTCGGGGGGCAGATGTTGGGGGAGTAAGGTGCCTTGCTCAGGGGTACATACAGGGTAGGGAGACTCTTGGATTTTTGGACAGATCAATCCAGGTTCGTCTTTTGTTGTCTCTCCGTGGAGTTGAACCAGAGACGAACCAGAGACCTTCTCTGCCCATAGTCCAAGTTTCTGCCACTAGACCACCGCCTCTCTACTTTACCGGATTAGGACATTGGAGTCCCCCTCTATCTTATGGTAGGTACAGAAGAGACCGCTTTAGAACTTGTAGTTTGTTATTCCACAGACAATTTATGAAAAGCTTTTTTCGCTTAAAAAATTGATCTGAGGGAGGAAGCAATGGGATGTTCTTGAACATATAGAGTAATTTGGGAAGTCTCTTCATTTTCAAGATATCTATATTTCAAATTAAAGACGTTACGATGGATGTGCATCTATTAATCAAACTAGTAATTGATTCCATGATAAAATCATATTTAGACTTGATCACATTGTTTATATTTGGTACAATGAAGACACCCAAGTATGTAACTTGAATGCCAACATTAAAATGAGAAACTTCTGTGGATGGATTACCTTTATCTTTGGAGTTTAGTAGCATTATAGAGGTTTTGGAGTAATTTACTTTGTAGCCTGAAAAATCACAAACATTTTTCAATACTCTTATCACAGCTGGTATGGATTTCTCCAGGTTAATGATAATGATCAGTTTGACCTATATTGTTACCATCTCTTTATGAGATGGTACAGCTATGGCAACAGGCTCAATGGCCATTATAAACAACAGTGGCAATAAAGGGCACCCTTGACGGCTTCCTCTATGGATCTTAATTGGCTTTGATATTGTACTATTCGTGATTACTTTAGCACAGGGTTCCTTAAATAACAGTTTAATTCACTTACAAAAGTATTCCCCACATCTAAAGCATTTAAGAACGTCAAAAAGATAGGGCCATTTGACCATATCAAAGGCTTTCTCAGCATCTAACTATAAGATAATCTTGTCTGGTGTGTCCTTCTGGATGTGTAAATGTTCAGCGCCCTCCTGACATTATGAAACCCTTGTCGACCTCCTGTAAACCCGTTTTGATTCTTTTCAATTATTCTTGGGCGTGAGCCTTCCAACCTCTTCGCCAGAACTTTACATAGCAGCTTCACACCTGAATTTTAGAAAACTAATTGGTCTTAAGGTTTCACACCTATTGCAGGGTTTCCCTAGTTTTGGGATCAGTAAAATTAATAATAATAATAATAATAATAATCCATCCTTGAGGGAAGCCTTGACAACAGCCTTCCCTCAAGGAGAGTGGATTATTATTGGTTATTCTAATAACATATGCCATAAAGGGTCTGGTTTTAAACTTTCTGTAAATATCTATAGGTAGGCCATCAGGACCCGCCACCTTACCAGATTTCATACTATCAGTTCCATCAAATATCTCTTTTAATGATAGCTCAGCTTCAAGGCTGGATTCGAGTTCCTCTGGGATAATGGGTATATCAAGATTATCTAAAATTATGTTACATGTCAGAAGTACAGACGTAGACAAAATTGTTGGTACCCTTCCGTTAAAGAAAGAAAAAACCACAAAGGTCACTGAAATAACATGTAACTGACAAAAGTAATAATAAAAACAAAAAATGAACTAATGAAAATTAGACATTGCTCATGAATTGTGGTTCAATATAATCATTTAAAAAAAACTAACTAATGAAAATGTCCGGGACAAAAATAATGTTACCCCTAGAAAAAATAGAAAATAATTTGACCACAGGGACATGTTAAACTAAGATGTGTCCTCTAATTAACATTGCAGGTGTCTTCAAACTTGTTATCAGTCTGTCTGCCTTTTAAAAGGGTGAAAAGTAGTCTCTGTGCTGTTTGGTATCATGGTGTGTACCTCACTGAACATGGACCACAGAAAGCTAAGGAGAGAGTTGTGTCAGGAGATTAGAAAGAAAATTATAGACAAGCATGTTGAAGGTAAAGGCTATAAGACCATCTCCAAGCAGCTTGATGTTCATGTGACTACAGTTGCACATATTATTCAGTAAGGTCCATGGGAGTGTAGCCAACCTCCCTGGACGTGGCCACATGAGGAAAATGTATACACAATGAAGAGACGGATAATATGAATGGTAACCAAAATGCCCAGAACAACTTCCAAAGAGATTAGAAGTGAACTCCAAGGTCAAGGTCCATCAGTGTCAGAATGTCCTTTGGATAGATGAGACAAAACTTGAGCTTTTTGTCAAGTCACATCAGCTTCATAGTTCACAGACGCAAAAATGAAGCATACAAAGAAAAGAACACTGTACCTACTGTGAAACGTGGATGAGGCTCGGTTATGTTCTGGGGCTGCTTTTCTGCATCTGGTACACAGTGTCATGAATCTACATCTCAAGACTATCAAGGCATTATGGAGCTAAATGTGCTGCCAAAATATTAAGTTAAGGGTACCATCAGTTTTGTCCAGGCCATTTTCGTTAGTTCGTCTTTTTAAATGATTCTGTTGAACAGCAATTCAAAATCAATGTCTGGTTTTCATTAGTTAATTTTCAGTAATTTTTTTTATTTATTATTACTTTTGTCAGTTTCAAGTTATTCCATTGTGGGTTTTTCTTTCTTTAACGGAAGGGTAATTTTGTTCACGTGTGTATATAGGTTTTTATAGAAATGTCTAAAAGCCTCATTTATATCTTTAGAGTCAACTATATAATCCCCCTGGCTATTCTGTTTTTTTTTTTTTTTAAAGATTATTTTTTGGCATTTTTATGCTTTATTGATAGTTTTTAGAGACAGAGTTGAAATGGGGCAGAGAGGGGAGTGACATGCAGAGAACGACCGCGGGCTGGAATCGAACACGGGTCCGCCGCTGGCCGAGGCCCATGGGGGGGACGCCCTACCAACTGAGCTAAGGGCGCCCCCATGGCTATTCTGTTTTGAAGTGATGGATCTTTCATTTTGTAACTGGGAAAATATACGCCAAGCTAATATTTTCCCAGTTCTTTCTCCTTAATCGTAAAATGTTTAAGACTTAATAAACTTGCCACATCTTTAGATGCTGTCAGTTCATTATACTGTCACCCCAGTTATAACAGTTGTTGTTTGGTTTTAGGGCAATTTTTCTGAAAAGCTTCATTATCCAATAATCTGGCCTCTAATAAATGCTTTGAAAGCTTCTAATCTAAAATATGCTAATGTTTCAGAGGCAGTTGTCTCAAAATAAAAAGCAATCTGTTCACCAAGGTAGGTGAAAAAATCTGGATCCAGAAACCATTTTTGTTGAAATCGCCATTTAGATGGGTCTCATTTCAACCATGAATCTGCAAAGAGCATTGAGATTGGTGCGTAGTCCGAAATAAGGATACCATTGTAGTTGCAGTCTTTTGAGATTTTGAGACAAAATTCGCTGAAATTAAAAAGTAAACCATACAGGGGTGGGATTGATGAGTTCTAAAGTTGCATGCATATTCTACAGCACATGGTTGTAATTCCTTCCATACATCTTTTAGGTTTAGCTCATTCATCATAAATCAATCAATCAAATTGTATTTGTATAGCCTATATTCACAAATCACAATTTGATTCATAGGGCTTAAACATGGTGTGACATCCTCTGTCCTTAACCCTCAAAAAGAGTAAGGAAAAACTACTAAAAATCCTCTTAACAGGGTAAAAAGAACATAGAAACCTCAAAGAGAGCTACATGTGACGGATCTTCTCCCAGGGCGGACAGGAGTGCAATAGATGGTCTAGTCTATGGTCAGGAGCCAGCAAGATCATGATCCACCATCAAGATCGGATGCCACTATAGTCCACAGTCATGTCCACTGTATCCAATTAGAATCCATCATCAGCTGTCACCTCGGTCGTGGTCCACGACCATTATCAGATGCCAACATCATAAAGGATCATTTATAAAGTTAAGTATTACTTCCCTGCTCTTAATATCTGATTTATCTATTAATGATGACTGGTCCTTTGTTGTTTCCAATATGCAATTCAAGCCCTGGAAAAATCTTGGGTCATCATTATTAGGAGCATAAATATTAACTAAATTATTTTTTTCTGTTAGAAGGGTAGCTTGTACAACCAAATATCTACCAGTCTTAACCTTAATTCAATTTTTTTACCTGAAACAGTATTGACCTATGAATTAGAATCACCCTGATATGTGTTGAAAAAGATGCTAGAAACACCCATCCCCTCCATCTCCATCTCCTCCCTTGCCAATAAGTATGTTTCTTGAAGAAATATACATTTTGATAAACTGTAAAAAGTCTGTTTATTACCAGATTTTAAAAAGTTTATGCAAACCACTGCAATTCCAGAATGTATATTTAACCAACACACCCCGCAACATGACATTTGACACTGATTATGCTAGACAAATAGATGAAAACGACAACAAAAGAAGGTAAAGGATAAAAACGAAGGGTAAAACGGGAAACTTGATTACATTTGAGAAACAAATATTCTTAACACTGATCTTCCAACAAACATCAAACATTGAGAACCCCTAACAATCCCCTGACCTGCTTGATTCCAACCCGAAGGCTAGCTCCCCCCAAATGTTGAGACATTCCCCAACAGCTAATGACCACTCCACCAACAACAGCGCAGGTCTTCCAAATCTAGGTGTTTTAGTGTTCTCCGCCATTCAACAACAACATCAATCCATCAATCAATCAAATTTTATTTGTATAGCCCATATTCACAAATTGCAATTCATCTCATAGGGCTTTAACAGGATGTGACATCCTCTGTCCTTAACCCTCAGCCAGAAGTACAACAGATGCCACGTGTAGGAGAACATGGCCCACTTATATTGCGTAAGCCACTTTAACAAAATGTACATTAAGCCCTGGTCAGACCAACATACCGGAAATGTTTGTAGTGTTGAACCAAGTCTTAAGATGGAATGAACTCCGGTGAACTGAAGACAGAGTACAAACGATTGAGAGCATATCTCAGTCGCGAAGTACGAAACAGAACCTCACTTTTAAAGAATCCAAAATTATAGTGAAAAAAATTCTTTGCATTTATTAAAAGACTGCATTTAACCCTCTTTAGTGTTGGTGTGCTACCCAAGTGTTGGGACATGGTTTTTGTGCAAACCACAGGCCTCCTTTCAGTCAAACTTGTAACAAACATGCCGCATGTGCTGGAGTGGACTCAATCCCCCAAGATGCCACAGCTTCCAATGATCTTAGAAAGTCAAGGAACTCAGTCTCCCAGAGGATGTAACAGGATGCTGCATGTCCTGGGGTCTGGGCAATGTCACACAAAGGTGTCAATAACCACCTGGGTCAACTCCTATTGGTCACTCTGGTCCAAGACCTGTGAGGTCACCGGGGCCAATATAAGGAGAGGTCTCCCCAAGATCTTCCTCTTTCTACAATCCTTCGAAGGCCAGCAGGCTGTCCAGCCTCTCTTTCTCCAATCCTCCCGAGGGCGGAAGGCTGCTACAGCCTCTCTTCTTCCATCTCTCCGAGGGCAGAAGGCTGCTCAAGCTCTGATCCAGCTTCCTTCTCTATCCAACCCACAACCGGAGGTCAGAGGTGCAGCTCCCAGCTCACCCTTCTCAAGGAAATCTCCTCGCCCTTCAAGCTCAACAAAACTCCTTGTAGCGACGCGATGTCCTGAAGGAAAACTTCAACCAGCATCTGAGCACATGGCTCGACAGAATCACGAATGCAGAACTCTACGACCACAAAGCCAGGAGACGTCACAGAACTGCAAACTGAACAGCAACTTTCTTTCCCTCTTTCCCTCGGACTGGTAACATAATCTGGGCTTAATAATTATACATGCTATAGACTGTTTACTCAATTCGGTGTGTTTACAAGTTTGATATATGCTGTGACGTTGTAGGCATAAGTTAAATGAAGGTTAATGGCAGTTAGGCTCGCCACAGGCTTTGTCCCTGACTCTATCATTATCTGATTAACATACAAACAGACACGCATAGCATCTCACCTAGTTAAACCTTTCCCCTCAGCCGTAAAGCAACGGTCGTAAAGCAACCTCAGAAGAAGGGGGGGGGGCTCTTATCTTAGGGACCATTTCTAAAGCATGCTAATTTACATTCACGCACACACACACCTCCTTGTTTGTTAGTTTGATTGTTTAGTAATTTGTTTTTTTATACTTTATTATGTTCATAATAAATGTTCTTCTTTCACAAATGTTCTGTCATTAATATTGCCAACCATTACACTGTTAAGAATTCCATAACCTTCATTGTTCATTATATAATCTTTAATGGTAAAATATTGAGATTTCTAATTGAACTAGATCTAAATGAGACTGATCTTAATCAATGAATTGGCTATCTTTTCCCTTCTATGAAGGGTGGTGCCCCGCGAGAACTTTAACCAATTAAAGTTATGATGTAATATTAGTATTTTAAATATTAATGTTTTATATTTTATTTTTATAACCAAATGTATTGAGCCTAAAGGCACACCATTCCATGGTAACACTTTTTACATACTATTGCACAACACAAGCGTTGCAGGACTTACTACTAATATAACTAATACAACTTTGACAACCCTGGAGTTGTCCTGCTGTGGGGTTTTGCTTGTGTTTTTGTTTCAGGCTCCTGGTGGTGGAGTTAGACCCTAGTGATCAGCAGGGATGTGGCACAACTGGGCTGACCAACATTTAAGAGGCCGGCAGACTGGGCTCTGGATCTCTCTCGCTCTTTCAACAGGTCTACCTCCATATGAACATCCAAGCTTGGCATTTGCGTGACTCTTACTTCTATACACCCACCCACAGAATGGGTTACCACGTTTAGCTTCAAGTCTAGTCTTTTTAGTCCTTTTGAATAAATGATATAACGGCGGAACTGTGTGGCCTTCCTTGTTTCTTGTTGCACAACATGAGCCAATGTGTAACCCAACTGAAAACGAAAGAGAGAAGAAAGAAAAAGAAAATAAATAAGTATCTCTTCAAGTTACCGGTTATTTAGTCTTTGTCTTCCCCTTTTTCTTTTGCAATCTGTTCTCAAATTTGTGTCTTTATAAGTCACAAAGAGACGAGCCGGTAACAGCATGCCACCCCGGATTCCCATGTTCCATAGTTTCTTCCGGACTGCATCATCATCTTCTGTCGTTTGTGCACCCCCATGGCAGTGGGCTCCCTCTATTCTGTGAGCTCTCTCCAGTATAAGTTTAAGACTTAGCAGTGCTAAATCCAGCACTTCAGGGAGCCAGTTCTCCAGAAGTGTAAAAGCATCTCCTGCTTCAGTGTCTTCAGGCAGGTTCACCAGTCTTAGATTGTTTAGTCTGGACCTGGCCTCCAAGTCCCAAACTTTGTCTTCCAAACTCTTGTTTCTAGCTTCAAGAGTTCTGCATCGAGCTGATGCTGTCTTTGGTGGTCAAAATTCTTATTTCAGCTTGTGCCACACGTTCGAAACATTCAACAGAACTTTTTCCAATCTAGCTCCCTCCTGCTTTCATCAGTCGACATTGCTTGAGCTAAGCTAGTGTTAGCATCATCCTCCTTAGCTTCAGAGTTTAGCTTTGATGATCTGAAGTTCTTTAGTTTTGATTGCAGCGTTTTTGTATGGCTTTTAGCAGATTAAGTCAGACCAAAATAAAGATTGAGCCCACTTGTGATTCTGTACGCCCAGCGAACATGGGCATTGGAACTGTTAATAGACAATTGCCCTCAACAACTCTCTATGAAGATGAAATCCTTTGTTATTGTACAAATCACTCTTCTGCTTCATCTGCCATCCTCAAACAGGTTAAAGACGCACCCCCTAACCCGGCAACTGGACCACTTCATGACCCGAAGCCCGGCGACTGGGTGGTAGTGAAAGACCTAAGCTAGAAAAGCTGGCGACACAGAGGCTGGACAGGACTGTACCAGATCCTGTTAACAACCCATATGGCAATGAATGTCGCTGAGAGGACAACGTGGATTCATGCCAGTCACTGCAAGAGAGTCCCAGAACCAGAACATCCACCTGCTGCACCCACGCTGAATAATTAAAACAAAGGATGGGTGAAGAGGGGGCAGTGCTGACCAGCACAGCTGTTGGTAAAAGTTGCTTCAGGGAATCACATAATACACACACCGCAGAGAAGACGACGATGAAACGCCGACCTCCCTGGCATCCCTTCAGTCAGTTGGGCCTGAGTGGCAGTAGAGGAACTGTTCTCTTATTAATGATAACAGCGATCTCCCGCTGACTGATAACTCTTGATACAGATTTATTTTTTTGACCATTCAAACCAATCTCCCAGGCCAGTCTGTTTGATGGGTTTCAAACATCCTGTGCGATATGATTTGTTTACCTTTGAAGCTACAGAGAGTGTTTGCTCGTATGAACATGTCACTTCTATTCACACGTATGTCTCCCCCACACTGCACCTTTATACTCACAGTTTGGTTGACTACTGTAGCCTTCATGGGCTTTATGGGGAAGGCCAGCTGTGTCCCTCTGGTTTGTTCCGAAAGATCCACCTTCTCTAATGCTAAGCCACTAAATGTATCTGCCTACCCGATGACACACCAATTAGATCTACAGTCACGACAATATAAGATACGTTTCCCCTCCCTGACTGGTTTCTTTCTCAGAACCCTTTTGATAGTGATGAAGAATGTGATGTTGTGTGTTGTCTATTAAGTCTGCTCTTATCAGTCCTTCCTCCACTTTAAAGATGCATACCGTCCACGACAAAGGCAGTTTGCTTTACACTACAGTGATGGTGTTGATGCATTTTGAATTTATTTGACTGGATGTATTTGATTTTTTACTGTAGGTACGCATTCTCTTATATTGTCATAAATGACAAAAAGGATGGAAATGTAATAGAAAAATTAACTAAGCATGGTTGACTAACTATTTTGTATATGGATAGTAAGTTTCTGCAGCCTTGTCAAGAGACTTCTATGACTTGTATTTACACACACCAAATGTTTTATGACTTGAGCTGTTTTATGGTCGGAACTGTTTATGACGTGGATAAAGTGAAACCTTTTGCGACTTCATTACCCATCAAAGGAAGGAGTGTATGTCTTCTTATCACCATAGGGAACAAATGTGAATCAGCTGTTGTGTTTAGATTCCTTTACTTACCCCAACTATGGAACCAGTCTTCCTATATAAGATCTGTGCTTTTGACTGTTCTGCATCCTCACTCTGAAATCGTTGTGGTTTCCCTGTGTTGATCCTTTCTGCAGAAAGCCCCTTATTAAATATTCATAGATAACTCTGTTGTTTCTAGCCTCTTGTATCAACAGATTTCCATCACAGTCTTCCTAGCAGTTCCCCATAACTGGAAGTTCCATTCACACTTTTACTACTTTTAGGGCTTGAATGATTACTTACCAAGCAGTGCGGCGGTAAAGAACTGATACTCGTCCTCGCCATTGTCGTAGTCGAGCGGTGTGCTATATTCTTCGAGGGGCGTACCCTCAAAGCAGTCATCATCCAAGCATTCATCTTCATCATCTTCCTCACTGCCATGGTTTGTCACTGTGCCGGACTGCTGCTGCATGGCATTCCAGTTCTCATTAACCTCATCTTCATCACTGGGAATCTCCTCTGCCAACACAAAACATAGCGTACCCATTTAGATTAAAGCATTTAATGTCAAAAATGAAATTCAATTACAGCAGAAATCTGTTATTTCTCCAAAGGAGAGAAAAAAAAGAAAGAGGAGATTTCACAACATTTTACAATGACCACTGTATATCCCCACATCCATCAGATCCTACCACACCCGCAGACTCGACCTCCCAAATTGTGGTGAAGATGACTTGCTGAAGGTCAAACCAAGCATCAGAATGGGGAAGAAAGGGGATTTAAGTGACTGTAATCGTAGCATGGTTGTTGGTGCCAGACGGGCTGGTCTGAGTATTTCAAAATCTTCTGACCTACTGGGATTTTCATGCATAACCAACTCAAGGGTTTCCTGAGAATGGTCCGAAAAAGAGAAAATATCCAGTGAGCGGCCGTTGTGTGGACCGAAACTACTTAACACCTTTTAATAAATTCCAATTTGTAGAAGTTAATGGGGATCAAAACAAATTTAAAAAAAATTACATTTGAAGTTTAAAAAAAAAGCAAAAAGCTACATTTTAGAACATGATACAATATTTTTCTAGTCCCAAATTTGACCAGGAATTCAGATTTTCAGTTATATGGACTGTGCTGTAAGATAGTTCTTACTGTACCCTAAACTACAATATCAATTTTATTGTCTGTTGCCTTAAGCATAAACAAATTTGGTTGCTATTCAAAATGGGTGAATTTGAATAGCAGGGTAAACTGGAAAATATGGGTTGTTTTTGGGACATCACTGAGTGAAAGTTGTAATCTAAAAAAGTTTACCTATTTAAATTGTTGTATCTTATGTTGACCCTCTCTCTGTGTGTTGAAAATAAATACAATAATTGAAATATCTTAGCTGTATGTCAGGGGTGTCCAAACTACGGCCCGCTTGCCATCTGTGGCACGCCATCAATTTTAAATTGGCCCGCCTCACAAACATTAAATGGCACTTACTTATAGCACTTTGTAGTTTTGCTCTACTATGGCCCACTGTATTGTACTTCTCAGTGTAGACACTAGGTGGCGCCCAACTTACCCCTGACCTGCCAGCTGTCCCTCAGAACGCCGCCACGTCCCCCGCCCTGAGCGACGCAATTGAGATGCACTATCAATGGCTCGCTCCATTGATAGTGCAACGGCCTATCACCATTAACCCCTACCTCCCTTCTCTAACCTTCCTGATCTCTCATACCTTCCTCAACCCAGACCACCTTCCTCAACCCAGACCACCCTCCTCAGCTCCCCCCTTCCATCTCCTCACATCACCCCGTCTGTCAGCCACCACACCCCAAACTACCCCAAAAATTTGGACCAGCCAGGTGAGACAACAACTCCCCAGTACCAGGATCAACAAGGCCAGAGAACTGGACAACATTAACCCGCACGTGGTGATGGTGTGCGCGGAGCAGCTGGCAGGTGTGTTGACGCATCTCTTCAACCTCTTGGTAAGGCTGGAAAGGTGCCCAAGATCTGGAAGATATCCTGCATTGTCCCTGTATGTTATGTGCAGATCTGCTCCTTGTTTTGCAGTGCTCCTGGAGCTCCTCCTTCAGCCCCTCCTTCTCCTCGTCACCTGGCACCTGCTGCTGCCTTAAAAGCCTGGGAGGCTTCACTCATGGCCCTCTCTTCAGGCAGGGCTGGATCCCATTCATCAGTCTGATTACCAAATTAACAATAAACCCAGTTTTCTTATAATTAATCCTTGTTTGTCTACTTTATGTTACTTCCGTCGAGCCGGGTTGTAACATATTGGGGGCTCGTCCCGGATAGATCTGGATGAGTTATTTTTCTTCTTGTCATGGTGAGTATGGTGAGCATTGAATCTGAGTGCTATGATTTTAAGTTGTGAGTGATCTCCCTGGTTAGTTAGGGAGTGTGCCAGCTGGGCAGAGCAATCTGTCCTTCCATCGGTGCACTATTTGTTATATTTACTTATTTATTTTTTTTCGAGGTAATCCTGGGTGGAGACTTGTTCTCTGGTGGGGGCGAGCATTTCAGGGCCTTGGTCACATGGCTGAGGTTAACTGAATTTTGCTTTAAAGAGGCCTCGAGCCCGGCACGCCTCAGAAGACAGTTAGGGTTAGTTTGAAGTTAGGCAGGTACCAGGGGGCTTGCTTAGATGATCATTTGCACTCGGAGGCTTGCTCACTGTGCTCAGCAGTGATTGATTTGTAAAGTTATTTGAGTTAGTGACTGCTTTATGGGGACAGTTGTGGTAACATGTCCAGGGTCCTAACTTTGTTTTGTAAAGCTTGTGGATTTGTCAGGTGCGGTGTGTGTGGTGTCTAGCTTGACCTTGTGGGCTAGTTTTCCCAGAGGTTGTTGTGCCTTTGTCTTGATTACCAACAGGGTCCATTTTGGTAATGGGTTTTTATGGGTAATATTTTGTGCTACTTAGTAGCTAGATGGGAGTTACTAGGCCTATCTCTGTGATCATGGTTTCAAGAATCATTTAGTAGAGAGAATTTGTGTTAAGCTGTAGGGTTGGATGAGGTGTGTATTGGGCGTACTGGTTTAAGTTGAAACCTTGGGTAGCGGCGATTGGTGTATTTTGTATGTTTGGTTACTGAAGTTATCTGGTATGGAGGCTATCGATGACTTTATTAGTGCACCCTCGGAGGAGTTGCTTTGTCAGCTCACTAAAGAACAGCTCCTTAGCCTTGCCAGCCATTATGACATTGAGATTGCCAGTGGTGATAAACGTCTTAAAGATAATTTAAGAGAAGCACTTAAGGCTAGCCTAGCAGAAGGAGGCGTCCTAAAGCCGTCTGCTTTACCAGCATATCAGCATCAAATGTCAGATGCTGTGCTGGAGTTCAGGTTGAAGGAGTTGGCGTTTCGAGAATTAGAACTAGAGGATAAAGAAAAAGAGCGTATCCTTAGGGAAAGACAAATGCACCTAGAACATGAGCGTTTCCTAAAAGAGCTTGAATTTAAGCATGCTGCTTTGAGCTCATCCAGTTCTGCCTCGGCTCAGTTTAATGTAGCAAGCAACATCAGACTAGTACCTCCATTTGCTGAGAAAAATGTTGAGAGGTACTTCGCTCATTTTGAACGAGTGGCTACTGTGTCAGACTGGCCAAGACATGCCTGGACATCGCTTTTGCAAAGCGTTCTGGTGGGAAAAGCACAAGACGCTTACACTGCTTTGAACATTGAGGATATCAAGGACTATGAAAAAGTTAAGGGTGCTATTCTAAGAACTTATGAGCTCGTTCCTGAGGCGTACCGCCAGCGTTTTAGAGGCCTCAGTAAGCTGGATGAACAAACTTATGTTGAGTTTTCAAGAGAAAAGGAGATCAGTTTTAGCTCTTGGTGCAAGTCACAGAAGGCGGAAACTAAGGAAGATCTTAGACAATTAGTTCTGCTGGAGGACTTTAAAGATTGTCTGCCTACTGCCGTGTGTACTTATCTCAATCAGCAAGAAGTGACCACTCTTGATAAGGCTGCTGTTCTAGCAGACAAGTTTGTATTGACACTCAAGGTAAACTTTGATAACGACCAAGGTGAGCGAAAAGGAAGGACTGGTTTTAATAGACCTCGGTTTCCAACCACTTCCTCCACCAGCTCAAAACCTCCTCCCACCGTTTCTACAGCTTTCACTAGAAGATCGGCTACTCCATTAGAGAGGACTTGTTTTTATTGCAAGAACAGTGGTCACTTCATTGCAGATTGCCCTGTCTTGAGTAAGAAACAAGAGTCTTATAAGCCTGTTGCCTTACTAAAAACTGTGAAAAATAGTGCTGTCATCCAAAACATCGACCAACCCGCTCAAAAGAGTGAGCTGCCTGGTTCTTCGTCTTTCCTTATGGATGGTTTTGTGTCTCTTGTCACTGATCCTTCTACCAAGCAACCGATTAAGATTTGGAGAGATAGTGGAGCTTTTCAGTCTCTGATGCTACAGGACCTCCTACCGTTTTCTGACCAGTCTAAGTTGGGTTTTAGTGTCCTCGTCCAAGGGTTTGGGGGGGGGTATCTGTCTCTGCCTATGCATAACCTTACACTTGAAACTGATCTTGTTTCTGGAGAAGTAGCTGTAGCTGTGTGTTCAAGCATTCCCATTAAAGGGGTGTCCTTCATCTTGGGAAATGACCTAGCTGGTGGTAGGGTGCTTGCGGCTCCTGAGGTTGTTCATTTTCCTGTAGTGTCAAAATGCCCAGATGATCTTGAGAAGCAATACCCAGAAGCATTCCCTGTCTGTGTCACTACCCGTGCCATGTCAAAGAAGAAGAAACAAGACAAAGAAGCTGATTCTGATATTGCACTGTTTGACACATTTTTGGCGAAGGGTGACATGTTGGGATTTGGTAAAGTGTTTCCCTCTGGTAACAAGCTCAAGTGTGAGCAGGGGGGAGATGAAACCTTATCTTATCTTTTTGACCAGGTTGTTCCTGATGATGAGATGACAGCTGTGTCTTGTTGCTATTTTGTAAACAATGGTGTGTTAATGAGAAAGTGGACTTCTCCAAAACTGTCCTGTCATGATGATTGGAGTAGTGTGTTTCAAGTGGTAGTGCCAAGTGTCTATCGTCAGGATGTCTTGCAGTTGGCTCATGATCATTGTCTTGCTGGTCATATGGGGATTAAGAAAACTTTAGACAGAGTGCTGAGACATTTCTTTTGGCCTGGTGTGAAATCTGATGTTGCTGAGCATTGTAGAACATGTCATGTGTGCCAAACTATTGGTAAGCCCAACCAGAAGATTCCCCCAGCTCCGTTACATCCTATCCCTGCCATAGGAGAGCCTTTTGAGCGTATCTTGATTGATTGTGTTGGTCCCCTTCCTCGTACCAAATCAGGTAACCAGTACTTATTGACAATCATGTGTACAGCTACCCGGTTTCCTGAAGCTATCCCTCTACGTAGAATCACTGCTTCAGCCATTTCCAAGGCCCTTATTAAGTTCTTTACAGTGTTTGGCCTGCCAAGAGTTATCCAGACCGACCAGGGTTCAAATTTTATGTCCCGTGTGTTCTCTCAGGTTCTCCAGCAGTTGTCTATTGAGCACCAGACTTCATCTGCTTACCATCCAGAGTCTCAAGGGGCCCTTGAGCGGTTTCATCAGACCCTAAAGTCCATGTTACGAGCCTACTGTAAGGAGTTTGAGAGAGATTGGGATGAGGGAACCCCTTTGCTCCTCTTTGCAGCTAGAGAGGTCACTCAAGAGTCCCTTGGCTTTAGTCCAGCTGAACTGGTGTTCGGTCATACTGTGAGGGGCCCTTTGAAACTTTTGAAAGAGAGATGGTTGGCAAACCAGTCCCCCGCCACAAATTTGCTAGACTTTGTTTGTAATTTTCGGTCAAAGCTGAACAAGGCATGTGAGCTGGCGAGGCAGAACTTGGGGGAATCCCAAGGACGGATGAAGGGGTGGTATGACCAAAGGGCAAAGCATCGAGCGTTCTCTCCTGGTGACAAGGTGTTGGTGCTGCTGCCACTTCTGGGGTCTGCTTTGCAAGCTCGTTTTAGCGGTCCATATGTGATTGAGCGTCGGGTGGGTGAGTTGGATTATTTGATAAAGACTCCAGAACGAAAGCGTAAAACACGTCTCTGTCATGTTAATCTGTTAAAACAGTACTGTGAGAGGAGCCAGGCTGGGCTCTCAGGGGTGAAGACGGTTGCTGTGCTGAGCACTTTGATTTCTGTGGGTGAAAAGGACATTGATGGTGTTGTTGAGCGTGGGGTCTCTCGTACTAGGCTTCCGAACTCAGAAATTGTAGCCAATTTGGAGGCCCATCTGTCTTATCTCGAGTCATCACATCGGCCCGACGTTATTGAGGTTATTTGTAAATATCCTGCCCTGTTCTCTGATGTGCCTACTTGTACCAATGTTCTCCAGCATGACATTGATGTCGGGGAGGCTGCACCTATCAGGCAACACCCTTACAGGGTAAATCCTGAGAAACGCCAGCTGATGAGCAAAGAAGTGGATTACATGTTGCAGCATGGCATTGCAGAACCTAGTGCTAGCCCATGGAGCTCCCCGTGTTTGCTGGTTGATAAGTCAGATCGCACACCTCGATTTTGTACTGATCTTCGCAAGGTAAACTCTGTCACAAAGCCTGATTGCTATCCTCTTCCCCGTCTAGATGATTGCATTGACAGAGTAGGGTCTGCAGCTTTTGTCACTAAGTTGGACCTCCTGAAAGGCTACTGGCAGGTCCCTCTTACTCAGAGAGCTCGTGAAATCTCTGCCTTTGTGACTCCAGATGACTTCTGTCAGTATACAGTTATGGCTTTTGGAATGCGAAATGCACCTGCCACATTCCAGCGGCTTGTTAACCTGGTGTTGAAAGGGGTTGCAGATTGTGAAGCATACCTTGATGACATAGTTATTTATAGCTCCACCTGGTCTCGGCACATAGCTCAGGTGGAGGAAGTATTTGGTAGGCTGGCTGCTGCCAATTTGACTGTGAACCTTGCCAAGTGTGAGTTTGGACAGGCCACTGTGACGTATCTAGGGAAGGTTGTTGGGCGGGGGGTAGTCTGTCCTATCGGCGCTAAAGTAGAGGCCATTTGCTGTTTCTGTGTTCCTACTTCTCGGCGTGAGCTGAAACGGTTTCTTGGCATGGCCGGCTATTACAGAAGTTTTTGCAAGAACTTTGCTACTGCGGCTGCCCCCTTGACTAGCTTACTTAGCCCAAAGGTCCATTTTGTGTGGACAGAGATGTGTCAGTTGGCATTTGAGAATCTGAAGGCCCTGTTGGTCAGTGCCCCAGTCCTGGCTGCCCCTGACTTTAACAGGCCATTTAAACTGGCTGTCGATGCTAGTGATGATGGGGTTGGTGCTGCCCTACTTCAAGACGACTCGTCAGGGGTTGAGCATCCTGTTTGTTATTTTTCAAAGAAGTTTGACATTCATCAGATGCATTATTCTACCATTGAGAAAGAGGCCTTGGCTCTTATCTCTGCTCTGGACCACTTCGATGTGTATGTCTCTTCCAGTCAGGTCCTGGTGGTCTACACCGACCATAACCCACTCGTGTTCATCGGCAGAATGAGGAACTCCAACCACCGGCTGATGCGATGGAGTCTGTTTCTGCAGGGCTTTAACCTGGAAATAAAGCACATCCGTGGAAGGGACAATGTGCTCGCAGATGCCCTTTCAAGGTCATAAGTGTCAGAAGCATATGTGATGCAACATTTCAATTTATTTTGGTGTTAATTTGTTGTGTGTAACTTGGCGGTTGCCTAGAGCAACCGTTTTAAGGGGGGGGGGTGTTATGTGCAGATCTGCTCCTTGTTTTGCAGTGCTCCTGGAGCTCCTCCTTGAGCCCCTCCTTCTCCTCGTCACCTGGCACCTGCTGCTGCCTTAAAAGCCTGGGAGGCTTCACTCATGGCCCTCTCTTCAGGCAGGGCTGGATCCCATTCACCAGTCTGATTACCAAATTAACAATAAACCCAGTTTTCTTATAATTAATCCTTGTTTGTCTACTTTATGTTACTTCCGTCGAGCCGGGTTGTGAAGGGCTGTCCCAGAGCACCAAGTGACTTTGGCTGACTGACTGGCCTCACAGACTATACACACACGTGGAGAAGCCATAAAGCACCTTGAGGATTATGTTATTTTACATCTCCAGTAAACACAAACAACCAGAAAAAGGGTGAAACAAAATCTCCTTGTTAGAGGTAGAAATAGGAACAATGGAATGACATAATGATGGTAACATCAGAACAGTGTTTGCAAGCCATGCCAAGACCAAGAACTTTTATAAATTGTGTAAAATTGTGCATGAGTTTGGATGGATAGATAGATGTCACTGCAAAGAAGAATGTGCTAATGCAGATATTGACAATTCAGATATAAGATGATCGAAAAATTTAAGTGAGAGAAGTAGAGTACGGTAACCATATACATTCTGAAGCATTTAATGCCATGAAATTAATGAACCTTAAAAAACAAGCAACAGGAGGAACCCTTAAGGCCCAAGTATGCCTATCCGTTTTGATGGGGAAGACACATGGCAACGCCTTCTTTGTCGTGGAACGCCCTTTCAGGGCTCCTTGGAGGGCTCTTCGTGCACCTGGTGCACAGATTTTTCTAACTACACGTTGGCATGGCGGAGAGCCTAGGGAGAGCCCTTGGCTGTGATTGGTCCGCTAACGACAGCATTTCCGAACGACATAATTTCGGGAATCTCACATTTCCAAACCTCAAACTTCCTGTTTCATTCGCTATATCACAATATCCAAACACAACTATGATTCTACGATTAATGTGACAAGTGTGTTAAGCCAGCAGAGTTGTCCGGTTGTCCGGTTGTCCGGTTGTCGGTGGCTGGTTAGAGCACTAACGGCATGTGTGTACGGTAACATACGATTATAACGCCCTGTCGTAACGGCGCTAGCGGACTAGCCACCATACTAACTGCGGTGGTAACAGCGCAAAAACCCGCTGTCAGGACTTTAATTCCACGGCTATCATTACACTGTTTCTCAAATACCGTCAGGTTAAAAACAAACACTTGGTAGTAGTTAGTATCGGGAGCCCATGCTGACTGTGTGTAAAAGCTGGAGGGGAATCTAGCTGCCTCCGTGTAGCTTCAAGCTGTGGAATTAGTAATGCAGTTCGGAAACAAGACCGGGGAACCGCTGCACTAAGAAACGTTAACATGACCATTTTGACACGCTGGGTGTCACTCTATTTCACCAAAATCTGTCCTTTCTACGCGTCACAAACAACCTTTGTCTGTTAGTTGCCATCGTTCACTGTGTGTGAGAGAAGCCGGGAGGAGGTAAATAAACAAAAGTGGACTTCTTCTACATTTAAAGTTAATATATCAGGCTGCTGTATGAGCAGTAGACAAGGTTTTGGAAATCCAATTATTTTACACTTGACTTAAAGTGAAGTAGAGACATGCTGAATATAATTTAAGAAAGGAACTGAATCAAGATCTGATAAGTTAAGGGTCCGATCAACTGATAAAAGCAGAAAATTAAATCAATAATTACACCCAAGCCAATCCTCCTCTCTGCTTTCCGTCTGCCCAGATAAATCTGCTTTTGTTTCTGCACCTTTTTCTTTCTTTTAGTAATTTTTTTTCCTCTCTTCCTTTTTCCTGATCTTTTCTCACCATTCTGGTCTTCATCTTGGTGCCCTGTTTGGGCCGGCACATCTGGTTTGTTGATGAGGCGAGAGGTGTGAAGGTGCTTGAGACCCAGGAAAAGAAGCAGGATGGAGGGGATGATCTGGGCAGCAACACCATCAAGCACTGCTGGCCGGTTGGGCAGCTCCATCAGCACACTCAGGCCGATGATACATATCTTCCGGTCATGAAGCCTGAGGTGAGCATAAGGGAATGGAAGGCAGACAGAGAATGGGGTTGAGGGTAAGTGACAGTATCAGTATTCCTAAAAGTTCTCAAAGATTTTTTTGAAGAATCCACAGAACATTGACAATCTGGTTTCTAGGTATCTAGAGGCGCTAAGAAGCCAAGGCCTTATACTGAACTGAAGTTCAAGAAGAGTTATGAACTTGGTTCTAAAGATTATGTTGATTGCTCAACACACCTCTGAAATAGCCAACTTGCAATGTATATAAAAAAATATCTGTGAAGTAAATCATTCACACTTGTATATAAGCCAGACAAAATAACTGTATCTACAGTATCTAAGAGAACAATATCTACCTCTATGGATTCCAGAGGTCTGTTTTTAATGACTAATTGTGACCAGTTTTCCATTTTTCCCCTTTACTTCTTTCACTGATCTCTGAAAACGGACTATTGTCTGACTAAATAGTACAGTAAGTGAGGTGCAAAAGTAAACACAAAGATTAATGAATAATCCAGCATTGTTATCAGAGTCGCCCACTAATGCTATTCTCTGAATTGGTCCTGAACGTTCTGGAAATGCTGCTTTTCACACATGCACAACGCAGCAGGAGATTCTCTTTTATCAGGAGAGGGATGGTGTAACATGCAGAGGCAGGATGTAACGTATCAATGCAGAGATCACATGTTTTGTCTCCAGCACATCGACACTGGCGTAGGCTCTCATCTTAAAAAGTTATTTCTACATCTTCTTTGGTGTCTTATCAGTGTATGGCTCCTCTTTTTCATCCGCAGGTATTTGTTTTAATTTGGTCTTTTTCATTTTCAGAATACCCCCACTCCTGCAGTGAAACCTGAGGAGGATTTCCTGCTATGTTCTCACACCTGCCCTTCCTTAATGTGGACTTAATACTGGGGGACTGGCTGGATTAAGTTCAAAGAAAGTCCAGGGGCTCTCACTTAGACATATTGTGTTCACACAACCTCTGAAGAAAGGGCACAGGATCCCCGAAGTTCAGTGCATACCTGAAGGCAGTTTATGATTACAACCTTGTTGTAGTATGTAATAACATTACTTGTAAATTTGTAAAGTACATAGCATCAACCAATGATGTACGACAGCATTTGTAGCCTAGGCTCAATTGCTAAATCTTATCCTGTTTATTGTTGCTAAAGACACAATACATACTTAACAGAATAGAACAGAACAAAACAGAACACAAAAAAGTTCAAGACCATTAGGTCAGATTCCAATTTAGGAACCTTTAACTTTTTTTTAGTTTTGAGGCAACACCTAATGACCAAAACAGACTGTTCTGTAGCTACAAGCTCCACAAGTCAGTACCTGCTTAGAAGCAACCAGCTGGTGAACATAGTTGAGCATTTAGCAGCAAAAGAGACAAGTGGAGACCAAACACTGACCAAAAAGAGAGCGAGTATCAGACTTGCATCTGTCTGTCCTCCTTTACCCTCATGTCTCTCCCTCTATAACCTAAGTACCTCAGTGTTTGAGGTACCATTTAATGATCTACCATAATGTGTTAAAAACAGAGGGGGCCTCATCCTTACCCCAGAAATAACTCTGTGTCATTCATCCACTGGTTGATGAAGTGTGCAGTAATGGGCTGCGGGTTGTGTGGGAAGTGCATGTTGTCCAGAGTGTGTATGAGTAGCACTGGATTGTAGTAAAGAGCAGCGATGGCCACCTGAAGGCACATGGTTCTCAGTTCACTGGATTTCACCCCTCTCATCAAACGCTCCAGCACTGCCTCCACAAACAGAGGGATGCACTGCAGTGGGGAAACACAGATAAATCAGGCTTATACAAATCACTTTTGTTGGGTAATGTTGGGTTTGTGAACAGACACTGTTTTTTAAAGACATTGTGAACATACACTGTTCACAATGTTACAAGTTACAAGCAGTGTGCGCAAACATCCCATCCAACAGACCTCCCAACAATGTAATTTGTTTTATAGCCAGGTTAAAGATTTCACATTTTGATTCCAGTCAATTCAGTTATAGTTAAATATTCAAGCTTATGTGATAGAGTGAAGCATGCCCCCCTGTTATTTCCAGGTCAGGTAAGGCTTTTTAGGAAGATAGCTATTAGAGATCAACAGCCATGACATTATTTTATTAAGAAATTTAGTCAGAAAGGACCAAGATCTGTGGTGTTTATTTAAAACAAAAAGCAAAATAAACATTTATTTGAATTTTGGTGCTAGTTCAATTTGAATGGGATTGCTCTCCACCCATATTAGATAAGAAAGATTTAACTCATTGAAGAAAAGTATCAATCATGATATGATGCAATGTTACCTTTCCCTCAAGTTCTGGGAGTATCATACACAAGCTATGCAATTTTTTTATAGTAGTGCTGTCAAAAGATTATAAAATATTTAATCGCGATTAATCGCATTCATGTCATAGTTAACTCAAAATTAATCGCGATTAATCGCAATTTTGTATCTATTCTAAATGTCCCTTCATTTATTTTTATTTTTGTAATGCTCTATCAACATGGACAAGTGGATTAGCTTGCTTTATGCAAATGTTTTGTTTTATTGAAAAACAACATTGCCAAACAGGGCTCTACAAAATAAAATTATAAAGTGCACATTTCAGGTAAACAAGGACCATAAGCAGGTTAAAGCTATTAGAGTTAGTTTCTGCATTATAGGTTTCTGCAACCTATAGTGCAGTTAAACCATTGCTTAATATTTTCTTTTTTTCAAGTTTGCTGTGAACACAGCAGTCAGGCCTCTCAAACAGACAAGCAACAAAATAACAAACAAACAAAATACACAGGCAAGTGTCAGCCTATTTTGAAATAAATTAAACACAGAACTGTGTAGGACTATTTGAGTCCTCCCCATATTTGCGGAAAATGTATGAAATAAAAAGTACCCTGTTTGTTAAATAAATTAAAACATATAGCTGCAGCCTAATAGCTTAGAAATATATATTAAAGTTGGCGAAATATTAAAACAAAAAGCGAGAGCAGGTCAGACTGGAGGCAAACACAGATACTGAAGCTCGATAGAAACCAGCTGCAGCTTCTTCTCTGATCAAGAAGCTGAGGCGCTGATCTCTGATCAGCTGAGACCAGAGAAACTCTGTGTTTTCACTGTTTCCATAGTTAAGAAGCAGTCAGTCACTGAGCTCTGATCTCACTGTGTCTCTCTGAGAGAGTGCGCGGGGGCAGGGGGCGGGGCTACAGTGCACTATCTGGAACCACACACACACACGGACACACTCGCCCGCTTCTTGTACTTCATGACGGCCTGATACAATGATATTTACAAAAATTATTGTGACCAACATGCAAAAGCGTGTGTCACACGGCGAAAGCGTGAGAGTTGGCAGCTCTGCGTTAATTTCGCGATAAACAAATTAACGGCGTTAAAATGGGTTTGAGTTAACCCTGTTAATAACACGTTAAACTGACAGCACTAGTTTATAGTAATCAACTGTATTTCTAGTGTATTTTGACTGAGAGACAGAGCAAAAAGCTACTTACACATGTTCAGACAAATTGATATATATTTTCTTGTCTTTCTCGCCATTGCTGTAAACTCTTTCACGCACAAATATTTTGGCTAATAGGATGCATTAAGTCAGTTTAATATGAAGTGGCTGGAGAATTTTACATGCACTTACAAATCCTTCCACAACCTATAATTTTTCCATTAATAAAATTCAGAAATGTTAAATTAGTGATTCCGAACTGTAACTTGTAGTTCTCTAGGATGATTTGCAGTTTCCAGAAAACATAAAGAAATATGTCCAAGGATTAAGCCAATAATGAATAATTTCATAAAACTGATACATGGTGAAAGAAAGTAAAAATGGTGGATACATAGTTAAAAAAATAGATGCATAACTTCAAATTGTGAAAAAAAGTATTGTGTTTACAATGGAGTACATGATGAAACCTGATGCTTAGTGTAAATTGTGAGGGTTTATTAGACAGACAATATTGGGAACTGCTATGTTAAATGTAGAATATTTGAATGTCAGTCACTCTGTTGATGAATTATATGAAAATCTGTAATGTTTGTGGTCATTTCTGACCTGGTCGATGCCTCTGCCTCGGCACTGCAGTATGATGACCTCCAACAGTTTGGCAGCATGACACTCTGCATCCTCACCTGCATCTATGGTCAGCACCTAAAGTTAAAAAAATAGTTGAGCAGTCATGGCTAAGTAGTACTGCTGGAGATAGTGGATCTTAGTTCAGATTTTATGCAACAGCAAAAAGTAGGGGAAACGTCTGTAGTCTGACCTTTTTGCACATGCTGTAAATGACCTCTAAGTGTTTTGGGTTAGACAAGAGCATTTCTGTATCCACAGTGATGTAGTTGTGCAAAAGAGGCATCATATCTGAAACACAAATGCATATTATCATTAACAGTGTTATAATTTTTCTGGGATGGTGTATCATCGTGCAAAATGTAAAGTTTACTGTACAGGTACACCGTTGAAAATGATTGTGCTCAGTGTATGTGATTCTGGATTACACTCTGTGTAATGTTAGTAAAGCATATTGGGTTGTGAGGCACCTGTGAAGTAATCAAAGCAGTCATGCTGGAAGACCTCGTACAAGATGCCAAGTAGCTGCCACATCTGGGGAGAAATGGTCTGACAGGTGAGGCCAAATGCCAGAGAGAGGATCTCCTCATAGAACTCTGCAAAGAGGGAAGACAGGGCTGCTAATATAATGTTCACACACATTGAAAATATTATTCTAACCAGCTGTCTTATTGATTGACAAGTGCTCAGACACTCCTGCTGGTTCAGATTGATCGTTTAGAAATGTGAGCGATTCTTGAAAATGACTTTATGAGCCGTAGGTGGAGCCAGAGAAGCTGTGACAGTTATAGTACATATGTCAAGGAGCTATATTTATATATATATATCCACGGTTAAGCTTTAAGAGAGGAGCGGAGATATAAACAATATCAACTGGTTGAAATCAAAGGACCAATCTTAATCAATTGCTCTGTATAAAAGTGCTCCATTTGGACATTTGAGATGCTTCAATAACCACATTTTATTGCAAAATGTGTCTCGACTTTACAATGTGTCGGCACAGGAGGAAAACCCATTTCAAGTAGTATATAAACTGGTAGCAGTCTTAGAGGTATTGTACCTGGAAACTCCACTTATGTGTTCAGCTCCTATTCCTCTTGCCATGTAATATGGGGTAAACCTCACAGCTGTGACTGTGTGTATTTGAGTGTGGTCTAGATTTCTGAAAGAAAAATTTACTTGACCTGACCTTATCAGAGTAAGAGTGATCCAACCCCCCAGGGAAAATCACTCCAATTACAAGGATTAAACACACATACATACATACAGACACTTTTTGTGCGGTGGACCAGTGACCAGTGATCTCAAAACAGTGCAGGTAGAGTCAACTTCATCTTGATAAGTACTCACACAATCAGAGATCCCAGGATTGACCCTCAATACGGAGGATCAATGCACAATGAGGATTGCACGCGGAATAATGCACTGTCCATTAAGTAAGTTTGCCTGAATGATTATGCAATGTCCGGCATTTCTACCCGAGTGCTCAAAATATTGGGAAGAGTAGACGCAAGTACTTTAATATAGCACACGCAAAAAAAAGAATTAAGTAATTGCGGTTATTGTGACTGTGTCTATATTTAATACATTTGAAAGGAAGGTGTTAAACAGCGTTGCACACAGATGGCTGCAGTTATTGTAGTGAGGACGGCATGGTAAAGGACGGAGAGAACAGTTTTTTCTGCACGTGTTACCATGTTTGGATTGACAGAAGCATCTTCTCTTAATTTCAACAGTTTCAAATGTTGCGTTTCTTTGAGTTATGTTAAAATTCCTTTGCTGGAGCACAACAACGTTTTTGTTTGCATCTTCTATTAACACCTCCAATTCCATGGCATTAAATTTCGCTTTGCGCTTGCGGTCACACTGCTCTCCGTAATGCTCCATAGCAGAAACCAGTAACGCACACAAAACACTAATTTAAATACAACTGCCTCTACCATGTTTGCACCTTTTATCATATAGGCAATTATTGTTAATAGATCACCTGCAAAACGCCCACCAACCAAACGTACAATCAGTAATAATGCACATGCATTTAGCCCTCTTTATTTGGGTTCTTAGTAGATCAGGCCCATAGAGTAGAGAAACACAGCTGGTTGATAAGCTTTTGGCTGCCTCCTGTCACGTGACCATTGTTTCGCACTCAGTAGCAGTTCTTCAAGCGTCTCCCGTCAGTAACAAAATGTGAACGTTTTTAGTCTGCAAATAAGCAGGTCAGTAAAATCTATAGTTTGAGAACTGTGGTAACCTTTGGGTTACATCGCAGGAACATACCATTATTCAAATCAGCCACGTAAAATTTACTCTGTGAGGAAACAGGAATATTCCTTGGATTTCTGATGGAAGCAGCCTGACAGGATCACAGCAGCATTTCAGGGAGCAAATTAATTAATTAAGTAAATCTATGATAAAGTAATAAGCAGCTCTCACACACCTGCCATACCTATGATGGGTTTCTGCAAGACCAGGCCGATCACCTGCAAACAGATCCCTTCCAACTTCTGAGTGATCTGAAATTAAGTATCAAATATTACAAAATATAGCAAGTTATTCTGCGTGTTTATGAATGTGTGTTGAGACCTCTTTGTGGTCCTCCATGACAGTGAGTATGGTGTCGATGGTGCTAAGGAGGCCAAGGGCCATGACAGTCTTGTCTTCGTTTTCCTCATACTCCTCACTCTGAAGAACCCTGGTGAAGATATCTGCCTATGAAATAAAGAAAGAAAGACACTTACTTTAGAACATTACATTAAATATTCAGCAATAACTGACTAACCTGAAGAAAGAGCTACATAAAACATCATCTGAAAGGCCCAGTCAATCATGAAATAGTTGGGAAATGTTCACGCTGTGTTCCTACCAGGTTCTGTGTCATATCCACAGCAATGGCCGCAACCTCCTGGTTGTACTCACAGATCATCTTCTGAATGACATTAGTCAAGTCGTCATTCTCTGTCTCTTTCACCACATGCAGCATCTCCTGCATGACTGGCTGGATGTATGGCCTGATGTAGAGCTTGGCTATACAAACATGAAAACAGAGCATGTGTGTAAGCTCTTGAAAATATAACACACACACACACACACACACACACACACACACACACACACACACACACACACACACACACACACACACACACACACACACACACACACACACACACACACACACACACACACACACACACACACACACACACACACACACACACACACACACACACACACACACACACACACACACACCATGAATGACAACGAGTCCTTCGCAGCAGCTGCGTGAAAAGCCGCAGTTGCAGAAGCATGCGCCGGCCTTTCATTATCACAGTATTAAACCAAGTCAGTAAAACTCCAGTCGTATAAATATGTCTATTTAGGAAGCATAAGTGATTGTGAATTAATTTCACCTGCTTTGGTGCAAATGAAAGTGACAATAGGTGCAATGGAGAGGCAAAAGCAAGACAACCCCCCAAAAGGGAATAGTTTTGCATGTGGTGGCCACAGTCAAATGCCCTCTCTTTAGTTTTCCTGACTGATTCTTTCTTTCGTTTTTTGTATTTTGCTAGTGTCCTGGTCACTACTGGTAATTTGGCAATGGGTCAGTGATGGTCTGGGAAGTCATTGCCAATGATAATAATAATAAGAAGAATTATTACTAATATCATAAATGGAAAAAGACCATCAAACAAAAAATGAAAAAGTCAGTCAGTTCAGTTCAATCAGTGAGGGGTTTCTGGTCCAGATTAATGCTGGTTAGTGTGAATGACCGCTGACAGTCAAGCAGAGTGAATGTGGAGTGATCTGAGGATAAGTTCAGCATCAAGGGGTCTTTTTAGGAGGCATCTGAGGTTGAGCCTCACAGGTGTAACTCCTGTAGAATCATGTACAGCTGAGTTTAAGGCAAATCTGAATTTAGGTAAGTATTTTTCCCAGTTCTTCTGTTTCCTCCACAAATGAAGCAATCATGACCTTAACATTCGATTTGTCCACTCTGTCACCTTTGTTGGAGGATTATAGGGTGAGGTCTGTTTCTGTTTGAGGTTCCATCACTGAAAAGTTTCCTCAAAGATGGACGACATAAACTGGGATCCTTGATCGGAAAGGATATGGTTGGCACACCCAAGCGGGTTAGAATCTCCCTGTTCTTTTTATTCACCCAAAAAGAAGTGCATCCTATTCACCAGGCAAGCCAGTTAAAATGAATTAATACCTTCCTTTATGATAAAGCTTATAGTTAGATCATTGATATAAAATGGGCATGTTACAGTCGAGCCTGCTCATTTTGTTATACTTTATATATTTTTCCCCTGACATATTTGATTTTTCTTTTGTGAGTAACATATTTAATTTGTTTGCAGAGTTTTGGTCAGTTTTTTCCCAGCGGAACTCTGCAGAGGAAAAGGATCGGTGAATAGGAGGAAAAGAGCCAGGTCTGCTAAACGACAGGGATTCGTGGAGAAGAGGAGATATAAGCCTTTTCTCCACCCTCTCATCATGGGCAACATGATATCACTGGGGAACAAGAGGGACAAGCTGAAAGCGATAGAATCAGAATCAGAATTCTTTTTGTAAGTGCCAAGTATATTTACACTTACATGAAATTGCCTTGGTGTTGGTTTGTGCATTGGTCATAAAACAACCATCGTACATGAAACAATATAAGAACAATAAGTTGGCCCGGAGACTAAGGGAGAATCAGGAGTGTAGTCTGAGGATTTTTTCGGAGTCATAGCTACACAGGTCTGCCAAGACCAACATTTTAACATCAGGGGATTTAAGACGGTTCAGGGCCGACAGGGATTGCACGGAGGGCGGTAAGCGTAAAAGAGGGGGTTTGCTGTTTTGTAAGCAATCCTGGTCATATTGCAATCAAGGACTGTATTAGTCTCCCGGACATTGCACTTTAAGCTGTGGGACTCCGTCCTTACTACTAACGGAAATCTTGTATGCTATTGTGATGGCTGTTTACATTTCTCCGTCCGCCAACCCAACGTTATCCACACCGCCATAGCTGGACAGCAAACTGAACACCGGAATAACCAAAACGTAATCTGGGGTGACTTCAATCACATTTGCATAGATAAAACACTCACAAAATTCACCCAGTATGTCACCTGCAAAACTAGAGGGGAAAGGACCCTTGACCTTCTGTATGCTAACATTAAGGATGCATTTAAGACTGCCCCCCTTCCCCCCTCTGGGGAGATCAAATCACAACTTAAGGCCGGCGCAGGGTTCTGCACAAGAGCTCCTTGTGTGCTTTTGTATCCCTTCTTGCGTGCGTCGCCCAATTTTATACGACAACTATACGCCAAAGCTACACAAGCCTCACGCAGCCCGCAAGGCTGTGATTGATCTGCTAACAACATCCTTTCCGTAGTCTCACATTTCTATGCCCCATAATACCAGCAGAAACCAATTAAGATTTTGAAGAACGAATATGGACCAAATACACTGGTTTTTCTGGTGGTGAATTGCTTTGCAACACGCGCAACCCTTGGAGAACCATAAAGTAAAAGGAGTCCATCGGCACGACTCCGTGAAAAGCCGCAGTTGCAGAAACATTTAGTGCATCTCACCCCCTGCCATGTGCCTCTGGTGAAATGCAGCCTGTGATCACAGAGACAGTTAGGAGACAAGTAGGTGAATGCTCAAAAGGGAATGATGACAAAGTGCGTGAACCAAGAATAGCAAGACCTTCTTGGATTAGGGAGGTTTTGGCAGCTTTTGATGTAAGGGGTCCAATAGCTCTGCTCTCCACTGTGGACAGGAAGATGGTGCATTACTCCCCTTGTATTAACAACAGTACAACTTTTTCTTATGCTGTAAGGTTCCAGAGCAGCAGACTCAGAGGCTGTTTGGATGATATCTTTACATTTTCTAGTCATGTCATTCTCCAGTTGCTGGCCAAGGCAGACAAGTCTAACAAACAAGGTATTATTTTTCAAAATGAGTTTAATTAAGATACATTTATTTATCCCAAACACATGCACGGGGACACTCATGCAATTGTACGGAAATTTAACCTCTGCTTTTAATCCATCTAGTGCAGTACACACAGAGCAGTGAGCAACCATGTACGGCGCCCAGGGAGCAGATGTTTGGGGAGTAAGGTGCTTTGCTCAAGGGCACAAGACAGGGTAGGGAGAATCCTCTTGGATTTTTGGACAGATCAATCCAGCTTCGTCTTTATGTTTTTTCTTCTCCGTGGAGTCGAACCAGAGACCTTTTCTGCCCATAGTCCAAGTTTCTAGCAGTGCCATGAAGCACATTGCGGTGGCAATAGGGACCTCATCTGTGATTCAATTGAGAGCCAGTAAATGATCACACCTTTCCAGGTATTGTAGTGGGTGAGGTGAATACTTTAAGCAACTATATGTTGGGAAATTTTATTTTAACAGGACATTGATACTAGGTCCCCATGAAGGATGGATGCCACTGGTGAACCATAATTGATCATTCCTCTGTACAGTCTGGCATCTAACCTGAGGTGGTTGGCACCGGGTGGCTGTTCTCCTTGTAACACGTCTTAAGTGGGTTTACACTTGCAATTCCAAAGGAGGCGGTAACTTTACCTGCAGTGATTTTCACTGACAGTGTTTTGATTCCACTTTTTGCAGTCTAATGACTCATCCTGTAGGTGGGCTATGTACTAGAGATTGGGGAGATGACAGAATTAAGTTCCTTTAGCATATAAGTATGATGGTGATTTAGCCTCCAGCCAAGGGAGGCAGTGAACTTTGTTCGAAGATATCAAAGCCGCTTTCCTTGTCTTTGAACACTTCCTTCTGTTCAAGAAATAAGTCATTTAGTGCTTTGGTTACTGCTTTAGTATATGATGTGATTTTTTTTGTTATTATTTCCATGTTTTCCTGTTTAGTTCCTGTCCGTGCTGATAGTTGTCTTCCATAATATTTTGAATCTCAGAAGTTGCGTGATAGCAGTGCAATGCTGCGGTGAAATGAAATGTTTTTCATGAAGGCAATAGAGAGCATCTCCCAGGGTCCTCACCTCTATGGGAAACCTACTTCATGACCAAACGTTTAGCTATTATTGGTGACTGTGTGCCTCAGGTCCCATGTGGACACTAGTCTAACCTGGCACCATTTTCCTACATGTGTTGGCCTTTAGAAAGAAACACAGAAACCATGTTGTGACACGCACGCACGCACGCGTTTCTCTGGTCTCAGCTGCTCAGAGAGCAGCAGTTTCTTGATCAGAGCAGAAGCTGCAGGTGGTTTCTACTGAGCTTCAGTATCTGTGTCCGTCTCCAGTCTGACCTGCTCTCACTTTTTGTTTTCACATTTAAAACTAAATATGTATTTTTAAGCTATTAGGCTGCAGCTATATGTTTTTATTTATTTCAAAATAGGGTACTTCTTATTTCATACATTTCCCACAAATACGAGGAGGACTCAAATAGCCCTATATAGTTCTGTGTTTAATTTATTTCAAAGTAGCCCGACACTTGCCTGTGTATTTTCTTCTATTCATAAGCGTTCGGTGTTTTCCTTTGTTATAACAAATAGCAATAAAATGTCAAGAGTTTTCTTACTTGTCGTTCTATAATTTCGTAAATGCAACAAACTATAGCTATAGTATAACTTTATATAAAACTTTATTTGCTTTGTTATCAATACGTTTTGCGGCTCCAGACAAATTTTATTTGGGGGAAGAGGGGGCAAAATTACTCTTTTGAAAGTAAAGGTTGCCGACCCCTGCTATAGACCTATGCTTGTAGGGATATCTAATGGACAACCTAAGTACTGCACGCTAGACTATTATGCAGTTGTAGACACAACACAGGGTCCCTGGGCCTGAGAAGGGAAGAAAAGGAGTTTAATGTGGCTACTAAATGTGACTAAAACTAGACTAAAATGTAATTCGTTTTCGTCGACTAAAACTAGACTTAAATGTAGTTGGTTTTCGTCGACTAAAAATAGACTAAAACTAAGAAGGATAAAAATGACTAAATGTGACTAAAACTAACATGCATTTTCATCAAAAGACCAAGACTAAGACTAAATCAAAAATAGCTGCCAACATTTACACTGGTCTGTATTTAGGCATAGTTCTTAGATTTGGTATTGTTTCTCTTTGAATAAATGTTTCGAATAAATGTTTCAAAATATTATGTTGCAGAAGTGTGAATTTTACTATCCTCTTTACTGGAAATAACTCCTTCATCTTTGCAAACAACTGATTTGGTCATTTTTGTTATAGTTATCTAATTATTAATCAGACTTCCAAATTGATAGTTAGTAATGTTTTAGCCTGAGTCAGTGAATAGGCAATATTTTCCTTGGAAGGGTGGTGTCCTGAGGTAACTTTAATATCATTTAAAGTTATTATTAGGTCCAGAGCAGCAGCTTCTGGAATTCAACAATTATTTTTTTAACTTCCCAATGAATTGCGTATTTTGCAGCCTTAACATGCGTAACTTTTGCTGAAACAATGCACGAAACTCAGATGTGCGGGAATGTATGTAAAAAATGGTTTTTGCTCATTGGAGTGCCCAATTGAGTAGATAGAACTCCCTCAAGTACAGCCACTGTGGCATGAAAATTATTGGCCATATATTACAGTAAAAAAAGTACAGAGGACCCATATTCTGAACGCAACATGAAGTTAACTATTTTAGATTAAGTGTTCTTTTATGGCGATTCACACACATCGTACTCTAACAAACTCCTCTTAGAGGATTAATCAGATCAAATTTGGTCAGTGCAATCCAAACACCTTGTTGAGGAAAATATATCCTTTTCGTGAGTTTTTGTCAGAAAAGACATATTTTTCTTCTAATAATGGTCTTAATGGATGTGGAAAATGGCTGGAAAGTGCCCCCTGCAAAAATTCAGCGAATCATCTCCTGCAGTAAGTTTCACCAACATGTATGAAAATCTATAGGTATATGTAATATTTCCAATCTTACATAAAAGTCTCTCGGACCCATACCCTAAATCCAACAGAAAGTCAGCCATTTTAAAAGTAATATACAATTTTGCTCACTTTTAGCCTTTGCTATGCATTGTACTTATCTTCTAAATCGGATCGCCTTTATATTGGATCATTGTAACACCTTCAAGATGAACTCTACGTGAGGTTACGTTGAACTGTGGTGTGACATATATGTTTGACGTTTCTTCTTGAAACAAGTACTTCACACTTGACTATATATTGTCCCATCTGCACCAAATTTGACAAGACCAGGGGTCTCATTTATAAAACAGTGTGTGGGATTCATACTACAAGTGTACGTACGCACAAAAGCCGGAAATGGCGTACGCCCGAAAAAATTCTGATTTATAAAACCTGGATGCAATGTTTGCTTTATAAGTCACAGTTCACCCGGAAACATTCGTACGTGGATCTGCCTTCAAGTCCACCCTCCACAAACCCGCTTTCAACCATAAATGGTCAATGCAAAGCATGGCATGAATATCAATTTGTCCTGCTGACCAATGGGTTTCCACTGTGAGTCCTGACGGATTCAAGGCATCAAGCGATGAGAAAAGGAAGCAAAACTTTCTGAAACTGACATTGAGGTGTTTGTTAGTGAGTAGGAGGTTAAGAGAGATTTGTATCAGCTGATCAGACATTGCTGAAACCTCGTTTCATCCTCATTAGAAGATATTATGAAAAACTTTTAATGACCCGACTCTGCAACTCCGCTGTTAAATGGAATCTGAACGTGATTTACTGAAAGTTGTTTTACATATTTTCTAAATTAAAAGGTTTGTGTGGAACAGATATGTCGAGCGAGCACAACTAAGCTGTTGGTAGAAATGTACATGAGGAAGTGGATCAATCTGCTTCAGTTCACCACCTCAGGTTTGCAACACCACTTTCCCGTCTCCAAAATGTTTGTACGCATGGGTCAGAGTTTGCTTTGAAATACGCACATTACGCACGTTTTTTGTTGACCTTTGTTGCTTTGGTAACAAGGCAAAGGTTGAGGCAAAGCATGACACATTTACTCAATTTCATTGTCTGATCAATAAATTAAAGTCTGCTAAAAAATATCGTTCTTTCGGATAAGTTAAGTTTTGATGGAATAATGATGGACAAGTCAGGCTCCCCTGACTACAAAATTGTGAATGAATAGAAAATAAATTAGACCTCAGTCTATGAGATCATAATCTGTCAGTCAATTAATACATATGTCATATCGCCTGTAGCAGAAGAGGGAGAATCCCTGGTGGCCCAGATTTTTGAATATATTAGCAATTTATGATCTTATTTGTACTTTGTGGTACTCCAAATTATTTCATCACTTATTTAATATAAATGTCAAAACACAGACAAAATGTCAATACTTGTCTACAGACCTTGCTCCTGGTTGCTGACCAATGTCTGCAGAGCAATGGCAGCCTCCACCTTGACCGGCATCTCTTTGTCGTCGATGAGATCCTGTTTTACTAACTCAACAGCATTCCTCAGAACCAGCTCATCCTGGAAACTTAGGGGGCTGAACGAGTGGAGCACCCAGCATGACTGCCAAACAAAGCAGAGAACAGCACATTAGTACAGCATCTGGACACTTCTTAGTTAATATTATAAATCTAGATCTCAAGATCTCTGAAACCACCACCACAAGTGTCCACTGCTGCGAGAACAGTGGTGGACGCAAGCACAAGGTGCTAAAGTGAATGAAACACTGACTCACATTGACTGAATGGAGCACCCAACAGGACTGAAAGCAAGGGAACCAAAGGTTAAAGCATTACAATACAGTCTATTCATTAAAATTGTATTTAGTGACCCATACAACATATGAAATAAAACAAAAGTATGTTTTGATGTTTTTCACAATGCAGGCTTCAACAACATTTTCAGTGTGTGCCCAAACTGTCTTAAAATATTTAGGTGTCGTAGTCTATTGGATATGGCACTTATCAGATAGCTACAAGGTCCATTTCTCAACACCTGGTCAGGGGACATATAAGGCATGTCAAACCAATTCTCTCCCCCATTTTTTTTGACAAAAAGTTAAACAATCATCTTGAAACAAAAATAGTTTTAAAATATTGAATATGAGTGGAGTTTCCAAGAACGATATGTTGAAGATCCTTCAGATTATTTCAGTTAGCATTTAAGTGTTTAGCTCTTTCTAACTGGAGCAGGCATAGCTCACACTGTAGCTACTTTTGTCAGTCGCACATAGACTGACCAGGGTCCTCATTTATAAAACGGTGTGTAGTATTCATTCTAAAAGTGTACGTACGCACAAAAGCTAGAAATGCGTTGACAAAGAAAATTCTGATTTATAAAAAAAAAATATATTAAATGTTCGCTTAAATCACAGTCCACCTGGAACCGGGTCCTGACGGAGTCAAGGCATCAAGGGATGAGAAGAGGAAGCGAAAACTTTCTGACACTGACATCGAGGTGTTTGTTAGTAAGGTTGAGGTGATGAACAGTTTTATGGGAAAGCACTGATGTCACTAATAAAGAAAATACACTGATATCAGTGGATCCGCACCTCCTCTCTGGGATATCATTTTCAAAGTTCCTTCTTGTAAGTGATCTCCTGTGCACTCTGTGCACCTGATGGCACAGTTTGCAGTGATTTGATGATACACGCACAGTGTTAGAAGATATTATTAAAACCTATTAATCTGTTCGTTTAAGAGTAGGCTCAAAACCTTCCTTTTTGATAAAGCTTATAGTTACAGCTAATTAGTGCGGCAGAACGTAACTTGTTCTATTTTCTAAAATAGGAAGTGCTTAGTCTTGAAAGGCATAGAGGTATTGATGTCTGATCTGAGTGGGCCACATGGTTTTCATCGTACTATCATACAAACCAGTAGCCAGTCAGATTTACCTTGAGCCTCAGTGTAGCCTCAAGTTTGGCCTGTATCATTGTATCTTTGCTTACAAGGCAAAAAACCCTGATGGCGCTAAGACGCAAAGGGAATTTATGACAGATGACACACAGAGCTTATCTTTCCAGCTTCTCCTTTCTCTTCTCCATCCCTATCCCCTTTCCCGGAAACCCTTTGCTTTATCACCCGCAGATCCAGGGCCTCCATTGCCGCAGCATGGATTATGATTTGTTGATCTCGCATTAGAGGTCGCAATGGTGGATTCAGTATGGCGGATAATATATCGTGTGGGCTGAACATAGTGGTAATGGCGGATCCTGTGTCACGTTGGCATCAAATACGGGCGGTGGACAAGGACCGCGGCAGCGGCTCATGATGGAGCCTAATAAGCGGCAGTGGACTATGACTTTGGACTATAGCGTAGTAGGATCATGATCATGCTGGTTGCTGACCATAGACTATGATTGCAGCTGGACTGCTTGACATATAGTATTGAAGTTATCCTTCAAGATGTTTACCCTCATCAATGCTGCTAAAAACTTTAATTGTGACGATGTTTACCTACACGTGGCATCTATTGCACTTCTGTCCGTCCTGGGAGAGGGATCCCTCACATGTGGCTCTCTCTGAGGTTTCTACGTATTTTTACCCTGTAAAAGGGTTTTTAGTAGCCTGGATGCCAGACGAACTTAGCCCTGCCCACAACATTTGAGGTCGGGAAGTTCGGTCTGGAGACGCTCCGTTGAGGAGAAATTATGCCCGACCGGGTCAATCAGATTGTCAGGGCGGGCTTTATACGATTATGGACAGATGATCAAGGGTAACGTAATCAACCACGTCATCAAATTGCACTTGGGTTGAATTTGTTTTCAACAAACATGCCTGCCGCTGGAGAGCTGAGATGTGTAGATGCTGCCATTGAGTCTGTTTTAGAAGACATCGACAGCGCATTCATTTTGAAAGAGGAACAGAGAACTTGGACGCGACGCCAAAGCACCACGCTAATCCCTATCGGGCCAGCGCTTGGCTGTTCACACCGGACACTGAAGTGACGCTGAACCGCCGGGCAGCGCTAGTAATATCACCCGTTGATCCAGTAGATGCATATACTTACTTGTTGCTCCAACACTTAGCAACAGCGTCCCAACATTTGTCTTTCTTGGTGTTGTCTTTATACAACATGTTCCGAGGATCATACAACTCACTGTACTTCTCCACTTCGATTATTAATTTAATGTCATCCATGTTGAAGAACTTCGCTGTTTGCTCCGTTAAATGTCGGGTGTCGGGGGTAAATTACGTATTCTCCACTCAAGCCTATGTGGAGAATACGTAGCCCCCTCTCTCTCTCTTTTTATCTGTATCACTGCTTGTGTGGCTGTGGTGGATGGGCAGAGGAGGACATTAAATAATGTCATTTGTCAAATTAAAACTCCAGGACAACAGAAGGGGACTTCAAGGTATGGGATGCATATTTGATCATTTATATCATATAAAATATGTCATCAATATAGTTTAAAATCGTTTTTCAGTGTGTTTCCTGGTGCGATACACTCGCGTCAAGCGCAAAAAATAGACCCGACGCCGACACGATCGCTGCACGGCGCGAGGCAGCCTTGGCGCAGCGCGGCGTTTCAGCCTCCGGTGTGACCCGCCCAAAGTTTTAACATGGGAGTGGATGGGAGCCAGCTGTTATTTAAGGCTTGGCGCTGCGCTTCGGCGTCGCTTCGGCGTCGCTTCGGCGTCGCTTCGGCGTCGCTTCGGCATCGCTTCGGCGTCCGGTGTGAACCCGGCGTTAGTAAATAACTCACAATGCTTCTCTTAACATACGTCACATACTACGTTGCTCTGATTGGTTGTAGGTTTATCCAATTGAGCGAAGAGGAATTTTATTTAATCACAGCCCAATGGAGCGGTCTCAGACTCACATTCTGACTAGAATTGTGAGTCTGACAATGTCAGGCTAGGTTTTTAGTAGTTTTTCCTTACTCTTGCTGAGGGTTAAGGACAGAGGATGTCACACCATGTTAAAGGCCTATGAGACGAATTGTGATTTGTGAATATGGGCTATACAAATAAAATTTGATTGATTGATTGAAGATATTATTAAAACCTATTAATGACGCGGCTCTGTAACTGCACTCTTAAAAGGAATCTAAACGTAATTTGCTTTAAGTCACTTTATATATTTTTTAATTAAAAGGTTTGTGTGGAACAGATATGTTGTGCGAGCAAAACTAAGCTGTTGGTTTCAGGGGCCTCATTTACAAAAACAGTGCATAGGATTCATGCAAAAAGTGTGTGTGTACACAAAGATCACACAGAAAGATTTAGATTTATGAAACCATTTGCACCTGACCTGAAACGGAATACCATCATTCATAGTTCATGTTTCCTCTAACTGACGATAGTTGTATGACGAGAATACCATAAATATCTGAAGGTGTGAACTCCTCTTTGTCAGACTTCTGAACCAGTGGTGCAGAGTTGAGCACTCGGTTATATTCTTACATAAATTCTTTGTTAAATTTTCTGTTATATTCTCTGTTGTATTTCCTACTTGAATAAATTCAAAATCTTGATCAGAAAATTATTATACATATTATTTAAAGTTATTGAACCAAGTTCAAAGTCAAATATGTCCACAATAGAAACTATCACAACTGTGAAATAAACATAAATATATTCCTTATAGTCACGTTTTATGACTGTAGGCAGTTCAGAGGTCAGAAAGAAAGTACTTACAATAAAAGGGAGATGAAATGTGTATATCCGCTCAACATAATGCTTATCAGCTGAGAATTTTTTATCAGCATGTCCTATATGAGAAAATAATTATTCTGATCTACACATCAGCCAGTTCTTGGGATGTATGCACACTAACTGGGTTTAAGGTTTTTTCAAGAGCAAGGGAACTCTGAGTGAAAGGAAAACAAAAAAAAGGCCAAAAATAATTAACCATTAAGGAGCTTTTGGGGATTCACTTACTCTGGCTCGCAGGTAACCCATGGGTGAGTTGAGCAAAGGAAAAACATAGTTTTGCAGTATCAGCTCCATCTTCTCCCTGTACATCCGCTTCTGTAGAATCACACACAACAAAGCACAGTGGTGATTAAAACAGACAGAATCTGATCATCTTTTTTTTTATAGGAAAATTAAATTAAAGAGGCACAGAGGTGTATACCCTCAGTATAAGCTCAGCCAGAGCACCGATGCAGTGCAGTGCTCCATCCTTACTGCGGGGATTTGCAGAGGGGTCCATCAGTATCTGGTGGCAGAACTCCATCATCTGAGGAAGAACCTTCCAAGAAAAAATTATGAAGATTTCACAATGAAAAGGCTAATGCATAAAGAATGAGTTTGTTACAGACGTATACGAGGGTGGTTGTGGCCGAGAGATACACTTGAACAAATTTGAATACATTTTCACAATTTATACATATATATATATATTGCAGGGGTAAAAATATAAAGAAAGTTTCATTGTCATATTGGAGGAATGCCGTTTAAAGTCCATCATTATAAATATTACTGACAGCTGCAATATTTTGTTTGCCACCTGGTGGCAGCAGAACAAGCTGAAAACAAAAATTGAGAGATTATCAACTCATAATCAAGTGGAAACCTAGCGTGACCTCACCGATTGATTTGTGAACTGCTGCTTTGAAGCCGAGAGTTTCGAATTTGATCAGCGCCATCTTGGCGATTTGGAGCCAGGCTGAGCTGGATCTTACCATATTTGGACAAAAAGGAGGAGCTGGTTCTGACCTTCTCTGACCTCTCAACTCGAAGAGTCACATGCCACCCTACAACGGCTACTGACCCAAGCTCCTGACTGGGCTGAGAACTACCTGCTAACACAGTTAGCTTTCATCATCTGAGGTAAAGTTCATGTTTAAGTCATATGAAAAGCCAGTGGTGCACATGTATAAATATTTCTGAGCAGTAATGAGTTGTTGCTGAAATTAATGTATGAGCTAACGTTAAATAGTTTTATGTGACACCTACAGGATGACCTGATGAAGGCTGGTACAAGTGCTGCAGTGGCAACTATAAGACATGCACTGAATAATAAAGGACTTAATGGCCGGCTCCAAGACGCACTCAGCTCTTGACCACAAGCAACATCAAAAGTCAACTAGAATATGCCAGGAGGAATTTGGATAAGCCTACAGGGTTTTGGGTGACAGTTCTATGGACTGATGAAACCAAACTGGAACTGTTTGAACGTATGGACCAGCGGTATGTCTGGCGTCTGAAAGGCCAGGCTTATGACCAGAAGAATACCATCCCCACAGTCCAGCATGGAGGTTGGTCAAAGATGATATTGGGCTGTTTTTCTGCGGCAGGTACTAGCAATCTTTATTGTGTACATGGCATCATGGATTCACAGAAATATCAGGCCATTTTAAAGAGGAATGTGATTCCTTCTGTTGACAAATTAAACCTTGGTGATCATTGGACTTTCCAGCAAGACAATGATCCAAAGCAAAATCTCCAAATCCACCAAAGCTTGGTTGAGAAAAAGATCCTGGAACGTCCTGGAGTGGCATTCACAGTCACCAGATTCAAATTTGATTGAAAATCTTTGGTGGGATTTAAGAAGGCAGTTGCAGCATGGAAGCCATCAAACATCACTGATCTAGAGGCTTTTGCACTTGAAAAATGGGCAAAGATTCCAATCGAGAGGTGTAAGAAGCTTGTCCGCACTTATCGAAAACATTTTTTAGAAGTTATAAAAGCTAGAGGATGCGCCACAAAGTACTGAAGCTGGGGGGTTGAATAATACTGCACATGCACATGTGTTGAAAGAGTTACATTTTTCATTTGAACTTCAAAGTTAAGTCCACTTCTGTTGTCAAAATAACTAAAATATGCATCAATACATATCTTTTGTTGTTTGATTAGGTTTTTTTGTCATTTATTGTCATTATCTGTCATCCACATCACTATAATGTCTATTGAGGTGAGGGGGTTGAATATTTCTGATTGCAATTGTAGATAGATAACCGGAGGAAGGTAAAAATATCTCTGCAAGAGGAAATTTGAAACTAGAGCTGCAAAAATGACTAAAATCTGAAAACGCCATCAGAATGATATTGTAACTATTGTGACAATACCTGGGAACTGGGTCCAGACTTTCTATGCAGTTTGCCTTACAAAAATGCACAGAGCAGCGGGAGGTTTTCTGCTCAGACACGTTCAACAAAGGTGGTGCAGCAGGGAGAGGCAGGATGTAACGTATTCATTTTGCTGCGGAGATCACATGGTTTTGTTTACGGCACATCAACACCTTCTTCGGTTCCTATCATCACAAACTCACATCTTTGTCAGTCTCTTCTTTCTGTGCAAACACGCATGCTCCAGTGAACGTGACTGTGCAATCAGGTGCACAGAGCACACTGGATATCACTCATGGAAATAAGAAAAACTATTCACTTTCAAATTTCTATTTCCAAATAATATCCCTGAGTTGGATTAGGATCCACTGATGCGTAAAAAAAACATCCTTTTCATGACAAATCAGTAGGTGGCGCTATCACTATCACTACATACAGACTAATAGATCTGGTAAGGCAGGGACTTCCTATTACACAGGGAATCAGTAGGTGGCGCTAAGGCCCTGAGTTAATATTGACAGATTGAGCTGTTCAGGCCTCGAATCTGATCTTAGGTGTTAATTTTGGTACCGATTGGACAATGCAGAGTGGAGTTATAGAACTCTGTCTCCCATAGCGTATGATCAATCTTCACCATATCTCAATGTTTATACGGTTTGAGGAAAGTTCACAATTCTAAGCATGGTTTTATGACTTGCTTGAGCTCATTTAAGCTGTATTTTGTAAAGCAGCTATGAGCAGAGCTTCAAAGTATGAAAGATTTCACTTCCTGTCGCGAGAAGGTGGCGCTGTAATGATGAGTCAATATTGACATATGGATCTGTTGAGGGTGGGACTGTGATTGTGTGAAAGAGGTCTGAGGCTGATTGGACAATGCACAGAGGAGTTTTAATAAATCCCAAATTTTGGGCGAATCATCAAAATTCAACGCCACGGTCACACAATGTGACAAATACTTAAAAATCAAGGTTAGTTTTAATCCATGTTGTTTATATTATACTCACTTAATTTGAAGTTAATCTGTTGAAAGCTCTAGTAATAGTCTCAGTCTCAGTTGTAACAGGAAATGTCATGTTTTACATTTCCGTGTCCTGCAGCTCACCCGTTTACATGATGTATTTCTAAAGAGAGCCTAAAGGACTTGGTGATGCCATATAATGAAACTTGGGAGCTTTTATCAGGTTGATGTGTGGATGGCGTGGCAGCGAATTTGGATGTATCGCCATCAATTTTCAATTAGCTGTGACTTCCATGTTTTTGCTCCAATCACCGTCAAACATCAAATGTGTAATAAGGTTCCTGCCCTGAACACATCTTTATGCCAATATACTATAATTGTCACAGTGCCTTCTAGCTGTAACAGGAAGGACCATGTTTTATTCTGTGACATGCTACGCAGAGCTGTTTAATTTGATCCTACAAAAAATGAAAGCCTGAGATGTTGGTGATACCATGTTGTGACACTTAAACCTTTGTGTTGAACGCCGATTTTGTTACCTTTGACGGAACGCCAAAAAACAGGCAGCAGTTGTAAAGTTATAGCGCATCCTCCGGGGCCTTAAACTTGACATGTACAATGATAGTCGCTTAATAAACACAACAATATTTGGCAAGTGAGGCTAAAGGGCTAAAAAGCGCCATCTACTGGAAACTGGAGGTAGTCCCTCTGGTTCAATTGTCATTACCTGAAATTTTCCCAGCAGTCTCCAGACCTCGTAACTGAATTGTGAGACATAATCAGCATGCATTCTCAAGGGCCACCCGATGGACGCAGGGAGTACTCCAATAAACGTCCTGTCTAGTCCCATGCAAGTGCCTCTCATTGGACATGTTGGCATGATAAATGTTGAAGAGCAATCTTTTCATCTATAAGCTACAATTATTTATGCTCTCCGCTTAGCATTTCATTGTATAATGTGGTCCCAGTACAACCTCAAGAGCATGGAGGAGATACCAGGAGATTGGTCATTACACAAGGAGAGCTGGACAGGGCTGAGAAGGTCATCAACCCAGCAGCAGGAAACATACACAGCATACAGTGGGTTAATCAAACTTTTCAGTAACAGCTGCCTGCTGCTGAACACAGAATGATATTTACATTATTTGTAAACTGGCACTGCCGTTGTATACCTCCACTAGTATTTTTTCAGATTCATATACGGTTACTATGAGCTTTAACTTTAACCACTGATATCTTATCACTTCATATTTGAGGCTAAGTGACAACTGATCAACAGTTGAAGATGTTTATTGAGGCCATTGTGACCTTGAACTTTGAAAACCAAGATCAGTGATTGAGTCCAAGTGAAAATGTGTCCCAAATGTGGAAAAAAAAAAAAAAGGCAAAACGTATCAGTTAATCTCTAAGACTAAAATGCTAAAAGACTCAATGGAGCTGAGGGGTTCTGCAGGGTTAGTGAAAATTCCCTTCATCACAACAAACAACACCTTTCATATTATATATAGTAATTTAATACATTTTTAGTATAAGAACCATTAAGTGTCAGATGTTAAATATCTCACATTACCCATGTAGAGTTAAGAAGCTTTAGCATGTAACATCCAACAATGTAAAAAAAGTAAAGCTTTGCTATGTTTTGTATAAAGCATTATCCCAATTGTAGTCAAAACCATCAGATGTGGTGTAGTTAAAGGAGAAGTCTGTTAATATGGATCTACTTAGGTTAAGAGCCAGTATCTAAAAACAGTTTGGTACTGTAGTTGAGTAAATTTAGTTCAGTTACAATCGACCTGTGATAAAATGCTCCTCACCTCCTTACGTTTGCGGGCAGCTTTACACAAGAGGCTCTGGGCAGCGGTAGCTGGGAGGGCATGGTCATCATATAGGTCTGTGACAGAGACAAACACATACATGCTTACACAATGAACAGGATCAAACAACATGTTCCAAAGGAAGGCAGATCTTCCTCCTTCACCACAGACTGCAAATGTAATAAAGCAGCTTAAAGGTAAAAAATTAGAGCATAGATTAAGTGATATTGGCCGCCCTAGATAAAAAACAAAAGCCTTTTCACCTACATACTACTTACTTTTTGGCATTGACTATTGGTGAGAGTTCTAGTTTGATTTGCTGGTATATTATCTAGGGATGGGGGGGGAAAACTGATTCAGCTACGAATCACGATTTTTGTGAATGAAGATTTTAAAATCTCCACGCTGCCTCCCAAATCGATTAAAAACATGAATCTAAACAAATTTGAAACATATTTATTGGTTTTATGGGGGGGGGGATATATGGGGGGGAGGACCAACCTCACCCCAGTGCATGTTGATCAGCTCTTGTTTTGCACCAGAATCTAAACATATCCAAGCACTAGCTTTGCATAGCCTACATGCAAACAACAGTTAAGCAAAGCCTGCTTTGTTTATTTAAAAGTTTATATTTGAAGTAAACTTTTATTCATTCTGTTCAATTTACCTTTTATTTATTGTTTAAAAGTAGCCTAAGTGGCATACATTTCTTAATCTGTCAGTCATTAGGTTAATGTTAATTTTTGAAATAAAACTTGTAAAGCTCTAACTGAATTTGACTGTGTTGTATTTGAAGGTATGATTCAACTGTTTTCCATGGTCTACTATTTAAAAAAACAAAAACGCAAGAAAATTGTAATATCGAATCGCAATACTTACAGAATCGCAATACCCACAGACTCGCAATACATATTGTATCGCCACCTAAGTATCGTGATTGTATCGTATCGTGAGGTCCCTGCCAATTCCCGTCCCTAATAATATAACACCAAATTTACTCACTGAACTTCATGCGGATGTACTCATAGGGGTCTTCCTGCCAGAGCTTCTCATCCTCATCTTTGTAACACATCAGAGGGAAGATGACCTCTTGGCATATGGTCTGTAAGACAAGAAGGTCATCATGACCACAATTAGGCAATGAAAGTGGCTTTAAAATAATAATCACAATTAGAGGATTGTAAAAGGCCTGATGGTTCCATTGGGCTGTGATTATGGGGAGTGTTTCAACCGAAACAGGGAAAAAAATGGCTCTTCGCTCAATTGGATAGACCAGCAACCAATCAGAGCAACGTAGTATGTGACGTATGTAAAGCGACGCATAGTTGTTGTCAACAGACCTCAACTGCACACACGCTGGAAGAAGTAGAAGAAGATCTGTAAAAAACGCCCGTGTTTTTAAAATTATTTAACGATACACAGAGGACTTACCAACACGATCAGCATTTTTGGGAGAAACAGTATCGCATTTGTCGATCCTGTAAGAACACGGTTGGAACGCGACATTCCCGTGTCCCATCTTCTTCGCGACCATCGGGGCCAGCTGATAGATTAAACTTTTTCCGAATCCCGTAGGAAGGACGGCAAAAACATCTTTTCGATCTACAAATGCCTTGATCGCATTTCTCTGTTCCTCTTTCAATATAAATGCACTGTCGATGTCTTCTAAAACAGACTCAAATGCAGCATCTACACATCTCAGCCCTCCAGCAGCAGGCAAGTTTGTTGAAAACAAATTCAACCCAAGCGCATTTTGATGACGTGGTTGATAACGTTACTGTTGATCAGCTGTCCATCATCGTATAAAGCCCGCCCTGACAATTTGATTGGTCCGAACAGCTTCTGTTCGGGCAAAGTTTCTCCCCAACGGAGCGACTCCAGACCGAACTTCCCGACCTCAAATGTTGTGGGTGGGGCTAAGTTCATCTGGCTTCCAGGCTAGGCACTTATGTATATAGAAGAAAAGTGTAAATTCAACTTTCATTTATTATTATTTATTATGTTGGCATATTGGCTGAGTGTTTATCACTTTTGCTTGGGTTTAACTTGTATGAAGTCGCTTATAGAACAAAATGGGTTTTGTATTTGGTTTTTCATGTAAGAAAAACATCCGTTCTGTGGACAATCTTATTTCAGTGAACATGAACTATGTGCCTTGGGTCAGGAGCATTATACCAAGCTAGTCCTGTGATTGTTTTAAACGTGCTTGTTTGCTTGGCATGCGGTAATGCTCCATTGCCTACTTCAGAGTTATTCTTTGTCATTAGTGAGCCCTTCTCAAATGGGCCTACAATATAATTGTTGTGTATTGACCGCTTAAGTATACTGCCTGAATAAAAGTTTAAACTAACAATTTAATAGTACTTAAATGGCACTTACCTATAGCACTTTGTCATTTGGCTTTCTTGAAGAAATTTTACTTTCTTGATTCTGATTGTTCTGGGTTTGTACGCTCATGGTTGAATCCACTTATTGTACGTTGCTTTGGATAAAAGCATCAGCTAAATTAAATGTAGTGAATTGCGATATTGAAAATTCCTTTATTGCGACCATCGTCACATGAATAGTTTAAGAGGTCAGCATGAAATTCTCTTCGTGTCTCTCTCTCTTCTCATGCACCTCACAGCAGACTGCTCACTTCCCCGCCCATCTAGAAAACTCTTCTGCACTCCTATTTTTGTATCAGGAGAGGAGGGAGACCCAGTGAGCCAACCCAGTGTTCATTACAGGTTTGTATCAGACTCACATCTGTGGTCTATATTTTCTTTCTGCTTAATCTAAAGACATATCAGTTATTTTTAAGTGATGCATTCATGGCTCTGATGGTAAATCAGAGACAATGGAAAGAGAGAGTTTAGAGTCGGTTATTGACAGTTTGTTCCTGTTCTTTGTGAACGCTGAACTGAACAAATAAGTTTACAAATAATGAACTTGAGCGGCATGCTCCAGAGAGAGTGGATGCTTGTGTGTGTTTGTGTATATACTCAGAGTCAAGTGAAATTCAAATAATTTCAAAGAACTTCAAAATTATCTTTTGGATTAGCTATCAAATTCATATTTTTATTTACCTACCTGCATGTGTGGCTTCATCTGTTTCCAGGTCAGGGAGTGTGACAGGCCCTGGTTGAGGTAGTTGAGACATTGCTGCAGGACACGAGGAGTAATGAACTGCTTCTGTCGGTGCTGGTCAACCACTTTCAGCAGAACCTGGATGGAATATAAAAGACAAAGAAATTAGAGCAGTTGGAGCTTGGACAACAAATAAAGAAAAAACCTAAAACCACACATGCCTACCTGTTGTATGCCAACTGCATATGTCTTAAGAAAAAAGTCAGCAAACTCGCTGTACTCTTTTGTCACATTGCCAGGACTTCCATAACTGTAATTCAGACCAAAAGCATGTGAACAGCTGGAAAAATCTCTGAAAGCTACAATTATGTTTTTTGGTGATGTAATGACAACTCTGCACTCACCGCTCAAACAGTCTGGTGATAATGCGCAACGACCACTTCTTGCACTTCCACCATGCCAGTTCAGGACGGTCATCCTCATCAACCTCCAAAGTCTCCTGACAAGTAGACATTATGGTCAGTTCAAGGGGCTTGTTTAGCCAGTTAGAGAACAAAAAAAACATATACAACTGATAATTTGACATAGGTTGAGATATTAAATGTTTCCCGATGTTTTAGACTATTTTAAAAAGGACTTGTAACTGGAGTATACTCTGTGCGTATGTCTGGAAGTATAACTTTTTACGAAATTAGTTATTAGTAAAATATGTTATGCTAATGGCCTTGTATTTATTGCTAGGCATACATTTAATGGGATGAAATATTTTAGAAACACAGAGACCTAGACAATCACATCAAATCATTTTTATTTCTGTTATTTTCAGTACTGAATGCATGGCTTTGATATAACATTCCGCGGCATTATGCCAGTCACTGCAAATTCATCACCTTCAAAATTGTAAACATCTGAATTACAAACTGAGAATTTTTTTCCACCCTTAAACTTTTAAGGTTTAAGATATGAGGCAGTCAAAACATATATCCCAGCAAAAATCCAAGGTTTGAATATCAAGCTGCATGGCTTTGTGAAGCCAAGCTGAGGCGTCTTGAGCTGGCAATGACTAAAAATAACTGTTTCCCGTAAAACCTAAGTCAAATACCATTCATAATCAGATTATTGAAGCTTGCAGTCTTGCAACAAGGGGAAGGTTAAAATCTAACTTTCATAATTCCTTTGTTATTCATTAAATTAATAAAATTTGTTAACTTTATTTGTGATCCAACTGGTCAGTGTGTGACTTTGTAACTGTTAAGGTAGATTTAACGATTCCCTCTGAAGAAATTGATGTCTTGATGAGGAATCTTATGGAATCTGATCTGGATATTTAAGTTTGTTCCCATTAAATGTTATTGGTTGTTTCTGCTTTCCTGCTTGTTTCTATTCTTTGAGCACTAGAATTTGCTCTATTGTTTAATTGTCAGACCAGTCAGAAAATTAAATATGTGTACTCTTTTATGAATCCCCTTGCTGCAAATAAAAAGCTAAATAATAATAATAAAAAAACATAACTGACAAGTCTATTAAAACGTTTTGTGTGTTTGTGCGTCTTTGTGAGTCTTACAGCAGGGACTTCTCGGTCCATTATGGCTCTGAGGATTTCCATCCACTGAGTCATCACCGTGTTGTTTATCAGCTGGAGAGGTAACGAATACTGCAAGGCAACAATGAGTTACTATCATAATAATAATTTCTGTGAGCCACAGAAGATATCTTTACAGATATGGAATACTTGTTTAGATGCTGACTTCATCTACGTTTTTTACAAAGGTGATGTTTTTTGTCCAGTACAAACGTTTGCAGTACAAGGCTGCAGATATGTGTAAAAGAACTGTTGAAAAAACAACTACTCAACATCTTAGTGTCCTTAGACTTTGATCCAGTAAAGATGTTCCAGAAATCAAATTAGACTAGAATTTAGTGCATTTTGGAAATATTTCCAGATTAATACAATTTTAATTGATGGTTCAGTAGTCAGGGGACAGGGCAGCGTGCCTGCAGTCTGCAGACTGAGTTGAAAGCATCTTCTTCTTGGTTCTCAGACAAACTACAGTAGTGATCAGCAACTCGGTCAAACCGTCAACATCGCAGATCGAATCGATTTTCCATTTTACTTTTCCATATCAGACTGACACAGACGTTCACAGGTGTCACTAGTGCCGATATCTAAGGGCAGTAGCGTTCATAGAATCATTTCACATTTCATCTTTGTTTGTGTATTTGTGTATATGTCCAACTATTGGACATTATTTTATTTGTTTATAATTTAATTTCTTTCCTATAAATGGGACCCAATAAAAAAAGGAGAAGCTGATGCTTATCACTGACTTATCCCAGAATGTTTTGTTTCGTTAATAAAAAAAAAATCTGATTCATGTTTTAAAATGAATTAAAGGGTTAAAATTCAGAAAATTTATATTTGCTATTTTAATAACATAATAAATTTAAAAGTCCCACAGGATTTAGCTCTGATGTACTAAACCCCCGTTGGTGGTATGTCCCATCAGGACTTGTGTAACTTTAATCAGTACTCAGCACAGATGTTCCTTTACACTATCCCAGCTACGTAGTTAAGCCTCTCAGTGTAAACCATCCCCACCTGCATTTTAGACCCTGTTACTATGTGCTGGACTATATTAGGGGCATCTGTGAATATACTGCACCTTGGTTCTTGTATAAGGATAAATGGTCGGTATTTATATAGTGCTTTTCCAGTCTTGATGACTACTGAAAGCTCTTTACAGTGACGTTTATTGTCAATCACACACGCATGCACACACGCACGCAACATTCTGGTTAGAGGTGACCGCTCTAAGGCCTCGGCCACAGCCGCCCTACAGCCATCTGCGATGATAGGCTATGGTCACTAGGAACAAACAAACTGATACCAGCGTCATCAAACAAAACACAACAAACCATTTGCTAATCCTGTAGCCTTCATCGAGCTGCTGAGTGATGCTAAGCATGCCACAAAAATGTAGCCTCATTGTGACTTAATGGCCAAGGATGATGGAGGGGATAACCAATTACACAGCGTAACACACAGTGAGATAAAAATACAGAGATTCACTACAGTCCACAGCTGCACAATGATCCTGTGTCCTCACTCCACAATCCAGCTGACCTTCACTCAAAATCAATAATAAACATAAACATTCAACACAAGTTATCAGGACATGAAGTTTACTAAGTGTTTGTTTGTTTTGCTCAAGAGATTATGAGAGTGAATTTAAACATTATGAAAAATTTGTTGTCAAAATTTTGTGCACTCAGTACAACAAAACATGATGTGAACAGCCAAAACTAAAGTATTAAAGTGACCAGAATGATCCGAATTCATTATCTGACACCATTGATTACTTACTAAATACATGACTGTACGTTTGTCATCTTATTAACATCCAAATCAAAAAATGGAACAAATGAATGGGAACAATCCGTGTATCATTCGTTCTTTTAATATTCAAATAGAAAACAAAATCGGCAAATGAAAAACAAGTCATTATTTCGTTATTAATTTATGAATCTGATACAAAAAACAAATAATGGTTTGTTTTTCGTAGTTTGGATCTTTTGCTGAGATCGAAATAGGAAAAGATAAAACGGGTCACAGGACAATCTTGATTTATAATTTGAATGATTTCTGTGACCCGGAAGTCAAATTACTTGGATCAATAAGTCATAAGCGAAACATTGTGAAACAAACTCTTTCCCACCATAGCAAGGTAGACAATTTTTGGAACGTTTTATTGTGAAAATTATTCAATAACTTCACTCTAATAATGTGTATCTGGAGCCTAGATGTCTAGTGTAAGTTTGGTGAATATGCAGTACTAGAGTGAAGTTATTGAATATTAAATCATCTCTTTTCGGTGCTTCACTTTGTAGATGGTCCCTATGCACTCCTATCAAAGCTGGCTGTAAATAGAGACCAATATTCTGTGTCCAGCAACGAGGACGGCTGCTATTGATGAAAACGGGCTTTTAGACCATTGTATACCTTACTACGGTGGGAAAGAGGAGGTGTTTGTGTTGTGTTTTGGTTGTCTTATTGAATATGGAAAGAACAAATGCTACATTGATTTACACTGATTCAAGGATAATTCAGACCGAACTTAATTTGTATGATTTGATTGACCCAAAAGTTACTCATTAGGTTCTGTGCTGGTTAACGTGATTTAGTTTTGCTAACCTTGACGATTGATCAATCATGGGGAGTCTCATCTGGTTCAGTCGAACTAAACACCTAACTCTAGGATGACATGACAAATCGAATAAATCAGCAGGATCTTCCAGGTATTGTAGTTCTCTTAAACTATGTCAACATTTTTCTGTCAAATTGCACAAATGTATGTTAAATTATAACTACTAATGTTGTGGTGAAACCCTTCCCTCACTGCTTGCATTTGAAAAGGAATATGGTCCCAGTCTCTACATCACCGATGACAACAATGTAGCCATATTTCCTTGGAATGACAGACACCATAGCCCTTTAGACCTCATAGTAAGGGGACATTACGAGGTGCATGGTGTAGAGCAGGGCTCTTCAATAGGCGGCCTGCAGGCCGAATCCGGCCCCCGAGCTGCTTTGGACTGGTCCCCGGAGTGTGCTCAAAAAGTGCTTGAATTTTTTTTTTAAATACATTTTTTTTTTTAAAACTAACAATTTAGTAGCACTTAAATGGCACTTACTCATAGCACTTTGTAGTTTTGCTTTATTTTGAACTGGGCCGTGGGTCATTTGGTACCAGGCCGCCCAGAAAGAATAAACAACTTACATTATTTTCGTTTTATTTATGATCTGATTCTGAACGGTGTTTTTTATTTTGAAAAATGACTGGATCCTCTCCGTTAAGATGCTTTAAGCATGTCAAGACGCTTGTCTCGGTCACGTCATGTTTTCGCTGAACACAAACCCAGACGGCATTTGTCGGACCCATTTGTCAACAAACCAGGTGAATCCAGCATGTCTGTGCAAGGAGAAGATCAGCTGCTGGAGATCGCAAATGATGGCGGGCTTAAAAGTATGTTCGAGAAAACAACTCTACTGGTGTTCTGGATTAAAGTCACAGCAGAATACCCTGAGATCGCCACAAGAGCACTAAAAACTGTTGCCATTTCTGACATCATATCTGTGCGAAGCGGAGTTTTCTGCTGTGACGGCAACCAAAACGAAATTACGGATTAGACTGGACATCAGCAACACACTTCGGGTGTTATTGTCACTATTAGCCCAAGATGGGAACGCCTTGTTGCAGAGAAACAGGCTCAGGGCTTCCACTGATTCAGCGTTGTGGTTAGTTATATTTTTCATGCACTTTATAGTTGTTTTTTATTTGTGATTGAGTCATTGTTATTCACTGTTGTGTTGTTGGTGCAATGTTACAAGGCCACTGCTAATAAAGTTGCATAAGAATACACATCAGTTTCACATTTATTATTATTATATTTAGAAAATACCCCAGTTTTTATGCTAGTCGTATATCATTATATTTTGTCGTATTTATCTGCCACATACGGAGCACCTCTAGTGACATTGGTTTAATTTTTTTTAAATAAGGAATTAATTTGTAATTACATAAATTGTTAATACGCAGCCCTGAATTAATTATTGTACAGCTATGTACAATGAAGTGCATGTTTTTGTTAGTTAATTGCATTTCTCCAGTTGTCTGTTAATATGGCTTGGTTATTGCTCACCTGGTTTGATTTTTGAATCCTTGGGCCTATGTGTCCTCTTGGGCATATGTTGTAAAGCTTTTACAAAATAAAATATGACTCCTTCAGTATGTTGTTGTAATTTCTTGTTACCGTGATCAGTCATATCCTCTGGCCCCTGACTTTGCCTCAGTTTCAAGAACCGGCCCCAGCTCCAAACTAATTGAAGAGCCCTGGTGTAGAGTATCAGCATGGATAACTCATCTAGCATACCAGTACTTCATATATGGATCCGATCACAGCCCACTCCAGTTCACGCAGATCATACAAATTTTATATAAAATCAGGTTCGGCCCATGAACCGTTTTTTCCTTTCCTATTTTTGATCTGAGCAAAAACGAACTTTTACTTATTTTTTGGTATCTAATTCAAAGATAAATAACAAAATAATGTCTAGTTTTTCAATTTGCAGATTTTGGTTTCTCTAATTAAATATGAAAAGAACGAATGATACACAGATTGTTCACATTAATGTGTTCAATTATTTCTATATGAATTAGATGACAAATGTACAGTCATGTATTAAGTTATTAATCAATGGTGTCAGATTATGATACCGGATCATGCAACATTGTTTCTGTTGACTTTCTCTTCCTTGCTGCCTAGTAAAAGTCCTCAGAGGTGGACGTGAGAACACAGAATGGGATCCTCTACTCGGTTCACTGCAAGCCAGTGAGTGGGTTGATTTTATGACTCAACAGATGCAAAAATAAAACAAACAAACAATTATCACCAGTGTCACACATGTGGAAGATACCAACGAAGATGTCAAGAGAGTTTGTGGTAATAGGAGCCTATAGCAGGTGTCATGCTGTAAACAAAATCATGTGTTCTCAGTAGCAGAATTAATACATAACATTGTGCCTCTGCCTAATTTGTTAGTGTTGGGAAAACGTCTGAGCAGAACCCCCTGCTGTGTTGTGTATGTGTAAGTGGAAAACTGTGGAGAAAGTCCCGACCCAATTGTCTTTTGAGTACATGCATTAAAGTGAATGCTTTTAAAAAATGAGAAGACATTTCCTCAAGCTGATCTTAAGATATCACATTCAAGTCACATTTTGTGAGGCCACAGTGGCCAGCAGTGGCTGAGGGAATAGAGGTCATCCTCCAACCAGAAGGTTGGCAGTCTTCCACATCTGCATGACGAAATGTTCTTGTGCTAGATGCTGAACAACGAATTGCATCCATCAGAGAGTTGCAATTTGCAAACCACTATTGACCAAAAAGAACAGAAAGGCTTGCCTCACCTTTGCAAAAAATATCTGGATTACACTCAAGATTTATGGGATGATTTTCTTTGGACAGATTAAACTTTTTGGAAGAAATGGGCCTTGTTACAGCTGGCATAAAGCCAACAGAGCAGTCTACAATAAGATCATCACACAAACAATCAAACACAGTGGTTTTACTGTGATAGTCTAGGGCTATAGTAGGCTTGAGTAGTCTCGTTAAATTCCGGACTAAGTCAATTTAGATACTGTGTCACAAACTTTACGGACAAGTCATGCTCGAAAACCCTCCGATATGATTGATTCTTTTACTCTACTACTAAATGTTTTACCTGCAATAAGTTAAATAATCAGTGAAAAACTACATTTTGTGTTTACTCACGTTCCCTGTATCTCATTAAAATTTGGTGATGATCTAAAAAACAGAAGAAAACATCTATGATTTCGAGACAACACACCTGTACAAGAGCATGGAATATCTTGAGTATCTGTTTTTGGATTAGGACAGAGAAAATGGTGGCATCAGACAGCAGTTGGCTGATGAGCAGCTGGATCCTCGGCAGAAAGATTTGCATGGCTGCTAGCAAAGGCTCCCTCTCATCAGCCTTTCTATACCTGAGAGAGACAGACACACGCACAGACATACATACACATTATGAATTTACCAAAAAGTAACTATGTCATATGTTTAAATCACTATGGGAATGTGCTGAAAATGTGTAAGTGACTACCGCCCTGTCGCACTGACTCGAAATCACTACAAATAGGTTCTGCCTTGGCCCATACCCCACCTTTCCTCTCGTCTCTTTCGAGTCTATACAATGAGATGAAACATCCGTCCCTGCCCAAAAGCATATATTACATTTTTTTTTTCTACATTTAGGTACATCTTGACAATACAAAGATGTGTATGTTGCTATAAATATCACTATTGCAAGGAGTTGTGGTATGGATTTATCACCCTATCTTTAGTAAAGGATGGTCTTTGTATCCTATGCTAAGCAGAACTCCACTGCTTACACATGCTCGTCTACAGTTGAATGGATTTAAGATTTTAAGTAATGAAAAATGAAAGTGTTGATAATTGGTTTTGGAAATATTTTTTTGATTTGGCATCAGGCATCTGGCAGCAGGGTTTATGCCATAACGGTACAAGGCACTGTAGCGACTGAGCTTGGTTTTGTTGTCAGAGTATGGATAAGAATTGTAGATTTTCTGTGATAATATCCACTTTTGTTTGAGTTAAGTAAATCTGTGTTAATCGTTAAACCCCTGGCCAAGGTTTGGAGCCAAACCCATGGCACGGATCTGTTCCACACCTGTTCCTTCGGAACCCTGGACTCTCACCCGGGGTAACAAGATTCGAGGTGGGAACTCCAATATGATATCGCCAGTGGGGTCCAACAAGCGGACCAACAATTTTGATGTGTTGGGGAAACTTGAAAAACACTGTCGGTCAGGAGCCAGCAGCCAGTCCAGCATCACAGCTCACAAAGTCCGTTCACAATAATGATGGTGGGGGACATATCTGGCCCCATCCCCTCCTGTGGCCTTGTCAGGCGTTTTCGCTGGCTCCTGTTTCTTTACACATGGCTCTCATTAGGGCTGCTCGTTTAATCAAAATGTTATCGTGATTACGATTAATGGGTCAAACGATCTCTAAACTACTATAACCGAGTTGAAACGATTATTTGGCTTTTTTTTCAAATGCACAATTCAGTCCTTAGCCTCTAAAGCATTCAGAGGCCCAGGTGACTGGCACTCACTCTCAAGCAGCCGTAAAGTGAAGGAGGCAAGTGGTGTGTTTTAGGGACCGGCGGTGAAAAACAACCACTATGTAGCGTCCGCGCATTACTATTCTCAAGCATGCTCCCTTCTGGCTGTTCAGACCTGTCAGACCGAACCCGCATTTCTCCGCGCCGGTCAGCAGTCAGAGAGTGTTAAGGTTGCCATCATGATCACAGTATTTCCTTTATTAATAACTTCAACCTCTTCTAGGAACGCAGGCAGTTTGTTATTTCGAGAGGATGGTATTCATCCATACTGGTTGGGGGTAAATCTTTCTCTGACATCCATTCCCTTGCCCCGCTAACAGATAGCCACAACCACAAGACTTAGAACCCAGGATTCCTCCATCCCTAAATAGCAATATCTTTATGACCTTTTTTAATGATAAAATTCAAACGATTAGAAATAAAATCAACCATCTCCTGCCCTCAATTGGCACTAATACCCTCCTAACAACAGAGATCTCAGAAACGGCTGAGAATCCTACCAATTACTTAGACAGCTTCTCTCTGATCACCTGTGATCATCTTACCAAATTAATCTCAGGTTCTAAACCAACAACCTGTATCTTAGATCCCATTCCTACAAAATTACTTAAAGAAATTCTTCCCCTAATTGATAGTTTGTTACTTAATACAATCAATCTGTCATTATCATCAGGTTATGTACCACAGTCTTTTAAAATAGCAGTAATCAAACCACTTCTCAAAAACCCACTCTAGACCCAAAGGTTTTAGCCAATTACAGACCAATATCTAATCTCCCCTTCATGTCTAAAATCTTAGAAAAAGTGGTAGCCAATCAGCTGTGTGAGTTTCTCCAGGAAAATAATAAATATGAAAACTTTCAGTCGGGGTTTAGAGCCAATCACAGTACAGAGACAGCCTTGGCAAAAGTCACGAATGACCTTTTAATAGCCTCAGATCAGGGACTTGTGTCTGTCCTCGTTCTGTTAGATCTCAGTGCAGCATTCGACACAATTGACCATCAAATTCTAATACAAAGACTCAAACAGTTAATTAACAATAATGGAACCGCCCTTAACTGGTTTAAATCGTACTTTTCTGATCGCTCCCAATTCGTGCAAATTAATGATGAGTCATCTGTGCGCACCAAAGTAAACCATGGTGTTCCCCAGGGCTCTGTGCTCGGCCCAATTTTATTCTCATTATATATGCTTCCACTAGGAAACATTATCAGGACACACTCTGTAAATTTCCACTGCTATGCGGATGACACCCAGTTATACTTATCAATAAAACCTGAACAAAGTAATCAATTTACTAAACTTCGAGTATGTCTCAAGGACATAAAAACCTGGATGACCCGCAATTTTCTCTTATTAAACTCAGACAAAACAGAGGTTATAATACTTGGCCCCAAACACCTTAGAGATACATTATCTAATGATATAGCTGCGCTAGACGACATTGCCCTTGCTTCCAACAAAACAGTCAGGAACTTGGGAGTGATCTTCGATCCTGATTTATCCTTTAATAGTCACTTAAAACAAATTTCTAGAACCGCCTTTTTCCACTTGCGTAATATCTCAAAAATCAGACATGTCCTTTCGCAAAAAGATGCAGAAAAACTAGTCCACGCCTTTGTTACATCGAGATTTGACTAGGACACAGGAGAAATGTGACTAAAGAGAGCACATTTCTCCTGTGTTAGCTCCGCTACACTGGCTTCCAGTTAAATCTAGAATAGAATTTAAAATTCTCCTCCTCACCTTCAAGGCCCTTAATAATATGGCGCCATTTTATCTTAAAGAGCTGTTAGTACCTTATAAACCCACTAGAGCACTCCGCTCCCAGAATTTAGGCCTACTTGTCGTCCCTAAAGTCTTTAAAAGTAGAGTAGGAGCCAGAGCTTTTAGCCATCAAGCTCCTCTGCTGTGGAATAAACTACCACTTTCAGTGCGGGAGGCAGACACCATCTGTTTGTTTAAGAGTAGGCTCAAAACCTTCCTTTTTGATAAAGCTTATAGTTGGAGCTAATTAGTGCGGCAGAACGTTACTTGTTCTATTTTATGACACATGACACACGGAGCTTCTTTTTCCAGCTTCTCCTTCCTCTTCTCCATCCCTATCCCCCTTCCCCGGAATCCCTTTGCTTTATCACCCGCAGATCCAGGGCCTCTGTGGCCACACCATGGATTGCGGTTTGTTGTTACACAAACCGGGGGTCGCGGTGTCGGATCCAGTGTGGCGGATTCTGTGTCGTGTGGGCTGATCGTGGTGGTGGTGGCGGAACCTGTGTGGCGGATTCTGTGTCGTGTGGGCTGATCGTGGTGGTGGTGGCGGACCCTGTGTCGCGTTGGCATCGGGTTCGGGCATTGGACCAGGACCGCGGCGGCGGCTCGTGGTGGGTGGCGGTGGACGGTGACTGAGGACTGGAGTGGCGTTCTGGTCTGGATGGTGGATCTTGGTCCTGCTGGTTGCTGACCATGGACTGTGATTTCAGCGGGACTGCTTGGCATGTCATGTTGGGGTTGTCCTTCGGGATGCTTTGATTCATTGATTGATTAGACATTATCCTCTCCCTCCGACCAGTCCCACCACCATTGACGTCCCGAGGGTCCTAGCACAGCCTGACATACCACTGTTCCGCTGCTCATGAGGAGCCAGGACCAAACACTTCTATTTACAGTCGGTTTTCTGACCAGAAACAGAAGTCGACTTCAGTGTTATCCTCCCTTGTCTGTTAATCTGTTTCATCCGCCCTCGGCTACCGCTGAAGAGCAAGTAGTGCTTGATTCTCAACTACTTAAATCAGGTAATGGTCTCAGCCTATTACACCTCAACATTAGAAGCCTGCTCCCAAAATCAGATTATACCCATGTCTTGCTACATGAAATCTCCCAAGACTAATTTTCTCATTTTGTCGGAGTCATGGCTTTCCCCTTAGATCCCTAATAATCATATATTTTGTTAAGGTGTTATCACGTGACCAAAGGAGTTGGAGGTTTGATTTAAACAAAACATTACACGAAATCACTTCATGCTCATACCAAAAAATGATGAATACATTTTGTTGGATCTCCTTCTTGGGGGCATACACATTACCATTATTGGTATTTACCACAGCCGTTCAGCGCATTTGGATAGTCTCAAAGAGATTGCCAGACTCTGGTCGCTGCATGCCTCCAATGAGCTATTAATTATGGGGGATCTTAATCTGGACTGGCTCTCTGACAGCGCTAATAAAATTAAATGAAAACCGTGCCTGGAACTAAATTTGTTTCAACCTATAGACAAACCTACCAGACTGATCTTAAAAAAATCTTTTAAAATCCACATAAATGTCCTGCCTCTGGTGTTTTTGCCCTGATATCAGTGACCATCGTCCCGTTGCCTGTGTCAGATGCACCAAAATCCCCAAGACCAAATCTCAAATCATTACTATCAGAAATTATACCTACTAAAATATTTAATAAATACTAATAATTTAGCAACCTATGACATTAATCAAACTTTTTTAAATCTGTAATCTGACCATCGCACGAAAAATCTTCTCTGAATCTTTTAACATTATCTCTGACAGACATGCCCCCTACAGGAAACACAGAATTAAAAGACAGATACAGCCGTTGGTTCTCCACAAATGTCCTCTATCCACAAAATAGATTCAGTGGTAACCCTGATGGCTGGTTAAAAATGTTGACAACTCAGAAACACAGTGTGATTAAAAGGCTAAATCTAATTATTATTATAAATCAAGATATCTCAACCTCTGACATTTTCTCTAAATTATGGAATACAATAATTATCTTAAAAGGTCCAGTGTGTAAGATGCAGGTGAAAGGCATCTATTGCTCGAAACTGAATAAAAAATTATCATAATGATGTCCTCACTAGTGTGTTCCATCTAAATTGTTCAAATTGTTGTTTTCTTTACCCTAGAATGGGCCCTTTATATTTAAATATTTTGGATTTACACCGTGAGCTGGTCCTCTCTATGGAGGCTGGCAGTTTTTTTTTACAGGAACCCAGACTGGACAAACTAAATACCTTTTGAGTTTTTATAACAACTGAAAGCTACTGAAGGTTTTCGTTCGTGTTTGGAAGGGGAGGGTGAGGTGAGGAGTATTCAGCTGGAACATGCAACTTCAACACTAGATCTCACTAAATCTTACACACTGAACCATATTCTCTATTAATTTGTTCGATACAATGTGCCATGCACTCCTTTATAATTCCAAGGATTTGGTTTGATTGAGACAAAAGAAGTTTGATTTTAGATCACTTTTTTCTTATGTGAAATTAATAATTTCCCTGTTAAAAATGTTAACTGGAATTATTACTGTAAATACCCTCCTTTATAACTCATTGCCCTCATGGGAGGGTGATTTACTCGAGGGAAAGTACAGAGCAGTAAGGTAGCAAGAAAACAGACAAAGACAATCAAGTAACTCACTCATAGGTTTTGACCAGTTGGTAGAGAGCCAGCAGGCTGCCGTACCAACTGCCGCTGCTCAGAGACTGCAGGTTCATGCCAATCTTGTCCACGATGGCTGTCCAGCGGCCGGGGAAGTCATACTTGATGATGGCTCGCAAACACATAGTCAGCTGGGCACTACAAAAACATTTCATCAAGTATTTTTCAGTCTGTGTTCATCAGGAGAACTCACTATCTCATATGAAACATCTGTGAGAACCTTTACAAAGCTAGAAATCTAAGTGGAAAAGTCTTTTTAACATATGGAGGTTGGCAGACATGTTGTTAATGGGGATTTTCTCAAGAGAAGAATGGTCTAATGAATTACAAATAGTAAAAGAAAGCTGCTGGGATGAGAAAAATACTTGAATTATTGATGATATGGTGGTGTGTGTGTACCGTATGGACTCTGGACAGCGGATGATGCCCTCCACTATGTGATCTCTGATCTGCTGCCGGTCATTCTCGTGGATATTGAACGGAAAGATGACTTCCCCGAGAGATGGCTCCCTGTCCTGCCAGTACTGACTCACCATGTTCTTCAGGTAGATGGCCGCTACACATAAAACACATGTACTTGATCTCATTAATGTCTCTTACCAACGGCTATTGTGTTTTTACCACAACCTGATATATATTATCCCTCTGCATCATTGAGTTTCTTTATTTCTACAAGCTATTATAACAGGTTGAATAACACTGTAGCATGTTCCTTCATCAGCATGAACACACAAAAGCCATTTTGAGACATGACATCTGCAGGTTGGACAGGTCAGGTCTTTCTTCAGAGGTTTCCTTTCACATATGAAAAATGCAGCAGGAGGTACATTGCCTTCTTGCATTAAGAACAGCAAAAAATCATCCAAGGTATTCAGGCAAGGGTCGGTGCAGCAGGCAAAGGCAGGATGTCAGAGGAACCATGTTTTTTCTAATGCCTTCTCGCATTATTTAGCTAACTAGAGGCATAAATGTTACCAAAGAAGGGGGGCTTCAGTGATCAAATGTAGAGGAGCGGAAATATAGTTAGCTAACTTCTACGGTGTTTTTTTTTTTAAATCACCTGGCCAAGTCAACATAAGGGTATGACTGTCTGTTAGTCATATTTTAGATAGTATACAGGGCAGGCTAATTGTAAGCTAGCGAAGTGAGTGAGTGGGCCAGTGAGTGAGAGGCACTGCAGAATAACTCGCTCCCATCAACTCTTCCATCTGGGCATTTTTTAATATAAATCGTTTTTCATTTTTCTCAATTTGCAAAAAATTCTAAAAAGCCCATTCACTTTGTCATTATGGGGTATTTTATAGGGACGGGAATTGGCATGGACCTCCCGATTCGATACTATCGTGATACTTAGGTGGTGATACGATATGTATTGCGATTCTGTGGGTATTGCGATTCTGTTAGTATTGTGATACGATATTACGATTTCTTGGGATTTCTTTTGGTTATTTTTTTTGGATCATGGAAAACAGTTCAACTACCACACAGTCAAATTCACTTAGAGCTTTACAAGTTTTATTTCAACTATTAACATTAACTTAATGACTGCCGGGCAGCCAATAGAGAATATAAATAAAAATGTGCCCTATTATTGTATAGTCCCTGTCAACTGCACATAATATGACAGATTAAGAAATGTGTACCACTTTGGCTACTTTTAACAATAAATAAAAGGTAAATTAAATAGAATGAATAAAAGTTTACTTAAAATATAGATCTTGAAATAAACAAAAAGTTGGCTATGCTCCCTGTTGTTTGCATGTAGGCTATGCAAAGCTATTGCTTGGGTATGTTTACATTATTGTGCAAAAACAAGAGCTGGTCAACATGATCTGGGGTGAGGTTACTCCTCCCCTCCCATCAATCGATTTGGGAGGCAGCATGGCAATTTAAAATCGCCATTCACAAAAATCGCGATTTGTAACTGAATCGATTTTTTTCCCCAACCCTAGTATTTTGTGTAGAATTTTGAGGTAACATCCTTATTCCATAATTGATTTAATCCATTTTGGAATAAGGCTGTAAAATAACAAAATGTAGAAAAAGTGAAGCGCTGTGAATACTTTCCGGATGCATTGTATGTGGCAACATAGAGCGAGATCAATCTTCCGTAATCTTTACTCCCTTATCTATCCCACCCATTCCACACATACCTAACACCTTGTCACAGGGGGCCTATGGAACTGCCAGTCAGCTACCTGCAAATCAGACTTCATCTGTGGCTTTGCTACCCTGCAAACACTTGATTTGCTCTCACAACATCAGGAGAATACACCTCCTTCTCACTCAGAAGGCGGCACAGGTTCTGGTCCAGGCCCTGGTCATCTCACGCCTAGACTGTTGTAACTCCCTCCTGGCAGGTCTACCTGCTAGTGCCATCGGAATGCAGCAGCCCGGCTGATCTTTAACCAACCTAAATTAACTTGCACTACTCGGCTCCTCCGCTCCCTTCACTGGTTACCAGTTGCTACATCTGTTTCAAAACATTAGTACTTGCATACCGTAATGCGAATGGGTCGGGTCCAGTCTACATCCAGGAAATGGTCAAACGTTACACCTCAGCCTGTTCACTCTGCTCTGCCAATCGACATGTTGCTCCCTCACTGCGAGCTAAACACTCATCCAAATTAAAACCAAATGTTTGCTGTCCTGGCTCCTAAATGGTGGAATGAGCAACCCATGGACATCAGGACAGCAGAAAGTTTATACATCTTTTGCCACAAACTAAGAACACACTTCTGTATACTAGACCTTGAAAAAAAAATGTTAAACCAACAATTTAGTAGCACTTAAATGGCACTTATTTATAGCACTTTGTAGTTTTGCTTTTTGAAGAAATTGTACTTTCTTGATTCTTGTTGTTCTGGAATTGTACCCTCATGGTTGAATTCACTTACTGTGAGTCGCTTTGGATAAAAGCGTGAGCTAAATGAAAATGTATGTAATGTAATGTTACACAATCCAACACTAAGACAGCACAGTCTGACATCCTCACTCTAGATACGGTCTGATGTAAACGGCCTAAAATACCAGTTAAAGAATCATCCATTTGAAAGATTTTTTCAATGAATGGCCCAGTGCCACACCATAGCTTCACTCATCGGTGTTGCAACAGCATTCAAGCAGACCTCAGAGGAGAGAAAATGTCATAGATGGTAGTGTTACACTAAGCAAGCCCCATAAGTGAGATCTCCCATGTGAAAATATTAATTGTTGAAGATGGATTACTTAGGGTTGGAGGTAACCTAGCATCCGCTTGTGTGACAAAAGAAGAAAAGCAACCACTGATAATTCCCTGTACCCACCACATCGCTACTCTCTCGGTGAGATACCACCATGAGAAAGTGATGCACCAGGTATGTCAGATCACAGAGGGAGCCATAAGAGTCGCAGGATTGTGGATCATTGGAAGCAAATGTCTGGTCACAAATGTGTTATCTGTCACAAACGCAGAGGAACACTACAGATCCATTTACCAGCCAACAGACTCTCACCAATGCCACCCTTCACCCACGTTGGTCTTGATGTCTTTAGTCAATGGAGAGTGATGACACGTCGCACAACGGGAGGCAGTGCAGACAATTGAGGCACAAATGGTGGACATTATGCTGCTTGTAACTAGGGCTGCAACTAACGACTATTCGATGACGTCAGCCATAATTCCTCCTGACCAGCCACTCCTGAACCAGAGACAACGTCAGAAGCATCTTTATTTTAGAGCACTTCATGCTTCCTTGCGCTAACAGGGTTTATGGAGATGCTGTTTTCATTTTCCAGCAGGACTTGACAGCCCGCAATCCCAAAAGAACCAATACCTGGTTTAATGACCATGGTATCACTGTGCTTTATTGGCCTGCAAACTCGCCAGATCTGAACCCCATAGAGAATCTATGGGGTATTGCCAAGAGGAAGATGAAAGACACCAGACCCAACAATGCAGACTAGCTGAAGGTCACTATCAAAGCAAACTGGGCTTCCATAACACCAAAGCAATGCCACAGGCTGATCGCCTCCATGCCACCACGCATTGATGCAGTAATTCATGCAAAAGGACACCCGACCAAGTATAACTCTCTGTATTCAAAATCGTTTGTTTTATTCTACTTTGCTGAGATGCAACATTTTGGGTTTTCATTAGCTGTTAAATCCTCTGTGTGTAATGAATCTATATATGAGTTTCACTTTTTAATTTGAGATAAAAAGGAACTTTTTGAGATGCACCTGTAGTTATATTTTTATGTTTCCATATATATATGTAATATTTTTTATAATCATTTAAAAACATTCTGTGCTGCCTTCCCAGCAACAGAATAAACAAACCAATTATATTATATAAAGTTTTTCGTGAAAAATAATACAACAGTTTCAAAGCAGAAGCGGGCTAGATCCATTTATTCCTTGGGTCCTTATGAACATGACCAATGAAATTTCTCAAAATGAAAAATACATGGAGATGTAAATTATGTAAATTAGTCAATATTAAAACTTAACAACCAAAAGGGCTTACAGCAGTGAATTGCAAACAGCAGCAATGATATCTGGATTTGTTGGTGTCTTACCTGCATGGCGAACAGGAAACTCTACCTGCTCTGATACAATGATCTGAAGCAGGGTTGGTGCAAAGTTTATGATCTTGTAAGACTGAAACAAAAATAAAAAAAGAAGACAGTTTTTACATTCTATTCACATTTAAATTTGAGCAAATTACAACACAGGATTTCAGAAGGTTTACAAAGTAAAATTTAAGAGTTTTTCCAGAAAATCATTTAATGAACAGGCTATAACTAAATACCGGTTTGATTGATATATGGGTCAGATATGGGATAACATAGTCTTTGAAACCGATATATTCTAATTTTGAGTAAGAGCAAACAATGGTATAGAACACTGCAGAAGCCACCACTGTGTCATAGAAAGTTTTGAATTGTGTCCTGCACACTCCAAAGGACCTCAGTCTCCATAACAGATGGAGAGGCCTCCCCAACTGTGTTGCTGGACCAGTCCAGTTTGTTATTGAGGTAAACACCAAGGTATCTGCAGTCCCTCACTATCACAATGCCACATCCTGGATGTTCTCTGGGGTTACTTCCTGCGAAAGGCTGTCACCATCTCCTTTGTTTTGGTGGTGTTGATGTGAAGGCAACCTAGGTCACACCAGTCAGTGCCTCTCCACACCTCTCTTTTGTTCTGTTTTGTTCTGGAAGTGTTCCTCCAACATCCTCCTGGTCTTCTTATATGTTCAGGAGTGGAGAATATGGGACTATTGGAATGCCACTATACTTGTGATCCAAGTGTAAAGAGATAAATGCAGAGGATGCTGGACAACAAAGCATCCGAGGTCTAGTCTCAGTGGCAGGGTAATTACACCAGATTAGATCCTCTCAGAGCGGAGACTGAAAAGTACTGTAAAAACATATGGGGAGGAGGCATCACATAACACCAGTGCTCAGTGGCTAGTGGATGTGAGAACAGAGAACCGCAATCTCCCAGAACAAGAAAAACACCCAATTTCAAACTTAATCCAGTTATCCAGGAAAATACTAAATTTCAAAACCACAGGGGTTTAATTACAAAAGATTAAGAGGCATACATTTTGATTAAATAAAGATTATAACAATACAGGCAATAATCTTAACATCACTTTGTATGTCCAGTTGATTCTGGACTTCTCTCATCTTTAATATGGGTCTTTAAGAGAAACATAACACTTTTCAGACGCAAACAATTGTGTTATCCAGTTAAAGTTACACTGTCTCATGTTACACATAATGTGGGAGCCAAGCAGCAAACGTTAACATGAGTAATTCATAGTACTGCCATAATAGCCAGTAGCCAGTCAGATTTACCTTTAGCCTCAGCATACCATCAAGTTCGGCCTGTATTGATTACAATAGTTATTATCAGGGATGAGCATTCGATTAAATTGTCTTAATCAATCGTCGGGAGAATTAACGATCGAGTTTCAATTAATCATTCATATTTTTATATTAAAATTGACTATTTATAGGCTATGTTAAGATGCAGTGAAAATACAAAAAACACAGCGTGTTTCCTCATTGAGGTCTTTATTACAAGACAAACAACTCTTGTGGCAGTTTAACAGGATCAGTTCAATGGTTACACTTGAAAATATGCGCTGCTGTACTGGTAAACCCCGATGAGAGAGAAGCTAGCTGCTGAGAGCTAGGTGGATTTGACAGTTCTCGACCTCTCAGTCCGGTTGTTGTCAGGCCCTCACTCTCGGAACCCCTCACCCAGACCCGGGTCTGTCCGGGTTCCCTTCCCCGTGGACTGACATTCCGTGAGCGGACATGAACATCCTTGCTGTGCTTTGTTCAGGGCAACTCGGATATTCCAACCTCCTGCCACATAGCGAACATGCAATAGTTTTCATCGATGAAAAAGAATGTCATCAACGAAATTCTTAATGATCAATTCATTATTAGTTATATTTGTGTAAAGGTAAACACTTTCTGTGAACATTAAATTTACAGGAAAAGATTGTTATTGATAATATAATTATAATAGTGGTAATACACTGCAAGACAGCATGGCTGCAGTAAAACTTTCCTTCAAAGCTGTTTTCTTGAGTATTCAACATACTCAAACTTACAACTGATAATGAGACAAGATACTATAATTTACAGTCCCTTAACCACAGCAGACTTAACATTTTAATAGAGACTTAATCTTTGATATTTCCTGGCATTATATGTTTTCCACTTCAGTCGGCAAAACATAATACTATCAGACCCCATATCATGATGGAGGGACTGCTGCGGTAGTAGAATGTGGAATAATCAGATATGTTGGAACTTTTCTGACAGGCCGATCAGTTGGTTAGAGTTAATGAGGTAGCCTTTCCTACTATTACCAGACTAATGTTGACTGTTTATGATTATAATGAACTGTGGGAAGGGCTTCCTGGATCCTGTGTTTAAATATGTACCACATCATATGTTCTGTGTGCCAGGAACACCAAGAATATAGCATTTTCATAGTACTTCAAGCCAGAGTGAACATCTATGTTGGAAAATGGATCCACATACTGTTCCCTATGAAGATGAGAGACAGCAAAAAGAAAGAGGCCACAGTGTAAGCATGCTTCCAAGGTATCTACATGAATACAAGCAACAAGGTTCACATGTATGATTTTGCAACATAGGATTGTAAACTGAAATTGTAGTTGTTCCTTTAAGCACCTTGCAAAACAATTTAAATGGATGACCGTAAATAAAATCATTATCATTATGGTTTTGTTGTGGTGTCATAGATAGGTTAAATAAAAAAGTTTCAAAGCCTGCGGTCAAAAGCTTTTCTCTAGTCCGCTGTATTGCTTGCTAGAAAGCGACAGTTGGCTTAAAACACAACACTTTATGTCGGCCTTGCAACTGATCTATAGCCGCTGTTTGCTTGGTGAATACATAACATTATGATGGAATGTTGCTTACTTTGGCTTCTACAATAAAATTGATATTCCAAAGCTGCTACATAATGAAGATTTACATGAAACCAAAGTGAACGTTACTAAAACAAAATAATCATGTTTTCATATCATACAGAAACAAAAATATATATTGTGGAGGTGCATGTGTCAGTATACTATAAATTGTCCGAGTGAGAAAATTCCGAGTTTTTGCTGTCAGCCTAATCTCCTAGTGTGATGTCCAGAGAATCAAGGAGAATTTTATATGTGAACACAGTGGGTATTCACCGGGTGTGAGTGAGGAGACAAAAATGAAAACTAAAAGAGAACAAATACCTCCCAGTAGAAAGTGGTGTCCCACATGTAGGAAACAAGATAGTTTGTGGTGATAAGAGCTGACGACGGTATCGGGATGTGGTAAACATTTTACCTATACACTTACATACAGTTGCACAGACCAACACATACTCCGCTGACGTCGATTTGTTAGACATTACAGCCAAAATATCAACACTGTTTACCACAAAATGATAAATCCTTTTGTTAAATTAGTAAAATCTTTCTTCAAAACCAACACACATACAGCCAAACATCTGTGAAGTGCCACTTAAGCTTTCTTTTTCCTGACCTGTGCAAATCTGCGCTTCTGATATTTAACTAATCTCTCTCTCATCTCCTCTGGGATCGAGGCGGATTCACACAGGGAGAAACCCTGAATATAATCCTTTGTATGAAGTCTATGGGAGAAACGGAAAGTGAAGTGGGGATGATGGGGAAACTCAGTTGATTTGTACCGTGTCATATTCTCATCACGTTATTAGGACCTGAACAGTACTGAAGTTTCCTTTGTGTTTGTTTGATATTGCTCCAGACTTCATGAAACACGCAAACACAAAAGGCAAGGGCAAGCTCGCACGCACTTTTTTTGATAACAGAGCCAGAGTCCATTTTAGTTATTATTCTGGTTGTGTGTGGTTTACTTTATTAATGTTTTATGTAAATTCGACATTTTAATATTTTTGATTCTAATTGAGAACAGTTGAGAACATGTTTAATAGCTGTATTATTGCATTCCAAAATGCCCGGCTGTTCACACGGGACGCGCATTTCTCTGCGCCGGTCCGCCAAAGATTCTGCTTTCGCGCTTGTTGTTGTATGCAACCCGTTCAATCTAATGGTTTGGGGGTAAATTATGATGGTCTTTATAGCAGCCGCCCCCCCCCCCCCCCGGAAGCGTGTGTGCTTTGACAGGATTAAGCATGGGATTAAGACTAGATATCACTGATGGATCACGATTGCTGTCAGAACTGACTCGTATTAGATTGCAAGGCAGATGAGTCAGAGTGAGGAACTGGTGATCCCAGGCCTAGCGAAAACTGTTGAGAAGTCATGCAGATTCACCAGGCCGTAGTAGAGCTCGATTCACCAAAACACGGCCTTAACTCCTCCGATAACACTCACAATTTCTGAGCCAAAATGGTGCATCCTCTGAAAACCACAGACAAAAAAGCTATTTCAGCTAACCCACCTGATTGAGTTCATTTTCCGCCGCTATTCTCAGATTAGGGTCGATAGTCCCTTTGAGAGCCTGCATTATCCGGTTAGGATCCATCCTACGGTTTCCTCAGTGTTTTGCTATCTCATTTATGTACCGCGAGTTCACGTTTGCGTCCTCAATTTAGCCAAGCGTGTGAGTCTGCACCTAATGTGGCTCGAACAATTAAATTTACCACAATTACAAATACAACTTCCGGCTACTGCATTCAAAATAAAATCCTTTCCTCTTCTTCTTTCATGTTTATGGCGGTTGGCAAACAAAGCTATGTTGCATTACCGCCATCAACTGGTATGGAGTGTGGATAGGGACCCTAAATAATTAACTCTAATACTGCCATATTAAATATATTTATATGGCAGTATTTTTGTTTCAGTATCTCAGCAGAACAAACTTGATAGACATTAAATCTTTCAATTTTTATTTTCATTTATGTTCCATAATGTATAAATAAATAAAGTTAAACTTTATTTTCCTTTTTTATTTCCTCTCTATGGGTTCTACTCATGTTTCTTACCGTACCTACTTTCTTTGAATTCTGTAAAACCACCTTCTTTTTATCTCTCCCATTGCTTTCGCCACCTTTCTGTTAACCTTGGGCCCATGACAATATTCCCCATGGGACAATAAAGTATATTTGACTTGATTTGATTTGAACCTATAAATAATTGTCGTCTTCATTTCCAGTTTACTAAAGGATAGTGTGACGTCAACGTGATTATTTTTGTGGCTTCCTTTGCACATTTGTCAGCTATTTAGTTTTCTTTTGATTCCTACTTGTGCTGGTATCCATCCAAGTGTTGTACTTTCTCCCATCATTTGAATTAAATCACCTGGTGTGCTGTCTGAATGGCTGTGATTCAAGCTGGTTAACAATGAACTGGAATGAGAACATATTACTGCCTTCATAGGTCTCAGCCCTTCAACCCACTGCAATGCTCCAGCGCCTCCCCAGTATACACTGATAATCCATCACTGATTCTTTTGAGAATTTTTATGATGAAATCTGAAACCATGAATAAAATAGCAATTTTTTTAACCGAGTTCTTTGGAGCGTATAGATCAGGACATAGCTATATATCAGTATAACCTGTGGGTGTAAACTAAATTCCTTATCTTAAATCTTTTAACTTAAATGTGAGGTCTACAACAGAGTCGGGAATTATCCACAAGTGTATTATAGTGGTACTTTTGGACTAATACTTTTTTTTCCTGTTAGTTCTTTTGCTTTCTATTCAATAGTACATCCAAAACCTTTTGTTTCTCTCCTCTCCTTTTCCCTGACATGGCTTTAATGTCTCTTGTGTTGTATGATCTCCATTATGTCCTTTTAAACTAATCCAGTCATTCAGAGATAGCTGTTATCTTCTTAATTCAAGTGGCATTTCTAAAATTTCCACTTGTAGTGCTGATGTTGGGGTTGTCCTAATGTCACCTAACTATAGTCTCAAGGCCTGATACTGATTTTTCTCTAACTTCATGAGGGATGCTGCTACCAATCCGAATGCTTCACACCCATAATAAATAATAATAATTGTGACACTTGTCTGTTATTTTCTGAATGTGTACAGCCCATGTAATCCTAAAACCACAATCCTAGAATCCCAATTTAAATTATCATTATTTTATTTGAACAATATACTCTTACTGTTTCTTCACAATACACACCAGATTCCTACCTCTCCAAATTGCCCCATCTTCTGCAAATAGACAAGATCCAATCCCATTCTCCAAACTCAGAAATGCTTAATTGATCATCATTGAAAATAAAAAAGACTCACTTTATTACCTTGAATGCTAAAGTCATGTTTTTATACAGGTTGATCCCATACCGCCAACTTAACCTGCTTGGAAGCAGGTTAGCCATTCAGCATAAGTTACCATTGCAATTTACCCCCATAAGAAGTGAACAAGCTTCTTAGGACTGAAAACCTGAAGTCACCTCTATTACCTAAAATCCTGTATACCTCTACACTGCATGTAGCATTTTTATAGTCCTGATGTCCATTCAAAGCTCTTCACAGTATGCCATTCACGCATTTACCAATTCAGATAGTGCACACAGTTTCGGGGGTTAAGCATCTTGAGATGGGGAAGTCAGGGATTGAACTGCCAACCATGTGGTTTCAGGACGACCACTCTACCTCTCAACCACAGCAGCCGCACACATAACACAAGGTCTTGAGTATTGGTCAGAGGAAGGGTATCATTCAAGGTAAAGACAGGGCTGATGGTCATCGTTCAGTTTCATAGATTTATAGTTAAAATGTGTAACTTATGAAATATTTTTTTTAGGGATGTAGACACATTGAAAGGCTAATGAATACAAATTTGTTTTTAAATGACTTTGGAACATTTATATTGAGGGGGAGAGTCAGATGATGGGAGGGAGAGATTTACAGAGATATTTGGAGCAGTGATGGAGAGGGCCCTGTCCCCAAAACACTTAGTCCTTGATCTGGGGAAAGACAGCAGTCTCTGGTCAGATTATTTCAAAGTTCTGACAGTGTAGTATGGAGAAAGGAGCCAGTGTTGCCAACTCCTCAGTAAGGAAAGTAGCTATTGGCTGTCCTAAAGGTCGCTAGATATCGCTAAATAGACGCCAACAGACTGAGAAAATTCATCAGGAAGGCAGAGTTTGTGGTTGGCTCTAAACTTGTCACCCTGGAGGAGGTGGTGGAGGACAGGATGCTGGCAAAACTGCTGGCAATCATGGACAATCCCTCTCACCCCCTCCACAAAACACTGGACAAGCTAAGGAGCAGCTTCAGCCACAGACTCATTCAACCCCGCTGCTCTAAGGAACGATATAGGAAATCATTCCTCTAAACCGCAATAAGACTGTACAACTCATCTACCTGTCAGAGCCACCATCACAGAACTGCACTAAATATAACTGTCTCCTTGCACTGTGTACCCTGTACAACACTCCGCTCTATATACTGGAACACTTACTCCAAATCATATGTGATATGTGTTAATATAAACCATATTGATACTATATATAATTTTATACATAATATTGTCTTTTGCACACTCTGTCTACATATTCTTACACTCATAGTATATTATATTATCTATTGTATAGTCAAATACTTATATTTATACCTCTACTATATATCATATCATATTATATCATACTCTCTGTATATTATTTGTATATATAAGTCTATATACACAAATTTATACATTTGTACATGTTATTATTATTAATATATTTACTATTATTATTATATATACTGTTGCTGCCATTACTACTATATACTGCTATTATATTGGTATAATTACTATCATATATACATATATATTATGTTATATTATATTATACCTGCCTCAATATTATTTATTTTTTATATTATTTTATTGTATTGTATTTTATTGTTTTCAAATATACCGGCTGCTATGACAACTTAATTTCCCTTCGGTGATAAAGTACTCTATCGGTGAATAAAGTAATCTCTCTATCTATCTATCTATCTATCTATCTATCTATCTATCTATCTATCTGTCTGTCTATCTATCTATCTATCTATCTAAATGACATCATCACCTAATTTGCATAATGTAATGGTCGCTTTAGGACATACAGAAAGTGAGAAAAAAAACACCCTTAATATATGAGACAAATGCCCCAAAAAATTAAAAATAAAAGTGAATGCAATACGCTTCCTTATTCTTGTGTTTTTCTATCTTGCCATTGAAATAGGCCATCATTTCTCAAATGATTTTGTCCTGTATTGTTAAATGTTAGAATACAAAATTGAATTAAAAGGCTGTTATGTGGGGTGGAACTTCTAGCTCTAGGTCCAACCCTCCTCTTTTGATGTGCCCAGCAGGATGATGTGCGCCGCAGAAGGATGAGCGCCGATGTGCGCTGCAGGATGTGTGCGCACAGTTGTTTTATAAATTTGATTTAATAATTTTTTTTTAGTAAATATATTTTTTATTTATGTGCGCCAGGATGTGCGCCACAGGACGTGGCGCTGCAGAATGCAGGAGATGTGCGCTGCAGGAGATGTGCGCCTGCACAGATGTGTGCACATCTGCACAACAGGATGTGCGCAGGAGATGTGTGTCGCAGGAGATGTGAGCTGCAGGAGATGTGCGCTGCAGGATGTGAGCACATCTGCGCTGCAGGATATGTGTGCCGCAGGATGTATGCCGCAAGAGATGTGCACCGCAGCATCGGCCAGTCAATGACGGGTTATACAAGTGGTCATACTTTCGGATATCTTCTGCCAAGTGCTCTTCTATTTGGTCCATATTCGTTCTTCTAAATCTTCCGTGATTTCCGCGTATTAGGGGGCATGAAACCGGAAACTAGACTCCGGACGGGATGTAGTAAGCAGACCAATCACAAGCCTTGCGGGCTGCGTGAGGCTCGCGTCGTCTTGTCGTATAGTTAGAAAAATTGGCGGACGCACGCAAGCCGCCAGAGGGCTCGAAAGGGGCGTGTTGCGTGTCTTGCGTGCATGCGTGCGTCCGTGCAACACTAGTATAATTTGGCCTTAAGGGTTACATACAGTGCCTTGCATAAGTATTCACCCCCCTTGGACTTTTCTACATTTTGTCATGGCATACAGCCATGTCTGCACAGCGGAGCCAGTGAGACGGGGAGTTTTGGGGATATGGTTAGTGACATACAGGAGAAACTGTACTTTGTTACAGGGGTTGCAGTCCGGCATGTAGATGTAGCGTGCAGTCATTTATTGTTGGTATTATGGACCACATAGAATATATTATCTGTTAAAACTAAATAAATACATACCACAAATTAAAAAGATTTAGGTATACATGTATGTTTTTTAATTTATTTATGCATTTACTAATGTAGTTCAGCATATATGTATAGATTCAGATGGATAAAATGGTAATGGCGAACTAACAGACAACGTGGTGGTCAACAAACAGCATATGTAATAGATGTAGCGATTCCAAAAAACAGCATCATCAATCAGACCGAAGATGACACTAAAAAAATAACAAGGGTAGAGAGAGGCTGGAGAAGATTCGGAATGTGATAGCAACAATGGTGCCAGTGGTAATTGCAGTGCTGTAACCTCCAAACTGGTTGAGTGGCTCGAGTGGATTCCAGGAAACTACATCTGAGGTCTCTGTGTACAAGCGAAAAATCCTAGGAACAGCTAAGATACTGCAGAGATCCTCAGGGCTCCAAGGCCCATATGGCAGATGACTGAAACTTGGAGGTGGAAACTTATTTTATTTTACTCAGTAATATATATATTTCAGTTTTTCTTATATTATATGTGCAAGGGTGCATTCAATATCTACTGCTGATGTTTTTGTCCACATGAAGAGTCAGCGTCCTGCTGCGCATGCTCTGAATGCGAGTTCACTTTGCCCTCTTCAGGTGCTTTCAAAAACTCGTAAATCCAAACCTCATAGTTCAACAATGCCATTTATCCATCATTCATAATTTAATGTAAGATCCTCTTACATTCACCTTCCCACATAAAATACATGGGGGTTTTTAGGATTTTTGGGGAACCTCTTGTGGCTGCTATTTTAATTGAAAAATAATTTTGATGCTATTGTTTGATAAAATAAAAAAAATTACGTCAGTATGTTTGTGCTAAAGTGAACAATAATAAATAAAACTTCCTTCACAAATCTGTGCGGAGGTAGAACATTTGAAAGCTTTAAAAATACAGACCATTTGAAAGCTGGACAACTAAGAACATTGATTTTAGAATTGTTTTGGGAAATGACATTTCAAGGTAATGAATTAACTTTCACGAACAATAGTTTTTTATTTTGAGACAAAGAAAATATACAAGTATAACGTTAGAATCGACATGAGTCCGACGTTCCACCAATTACGTGAAGGCAGCACAATGCATCAACACAACAGTCGAGGATCCACGCAGTTCCCTCTGTCCACAGCACATACAGTTGCTACCTGCTGGGCGGAGTTGACTTAAACACCGGTGCTACATGCTTCACCCTCAGTCCAACCGAGCTGCAGGAGAGGCCATGCACGACTTGACAGCACCGGAACCGCAGAAGAGAGGCCGCCGGCAACCGCGGGTGACCGTGCAACCAGAGGCTATGAGTGCTGCAGGTCGCTATGTTGTGTTGACAGCCCTGTGTGTCCTGTGCTACTGCAACTCTCTCCGCGGGGAGTTAGTGCACGACGATGTGTGGGCTATCATCAACAACCCGGACGTCAGACCGGGCTCAAGCCTAATAAACATCTTCAGCAACGACTTCTGGGGCAAAATGATGGCGGACAATACGAGCCACAAGTCATACAGACCGCTCTGCATCCTCTCCTTCAAGTAAGTGGACGCTCTTTTCATCCACCTTGAACCTCTAAAAATGGTGAGACTGAGGTGAGAAGAACCCTTACTAACCACGGTATGAATGATATGTAAACATGCAGTTGACGCTGACGTCATACAGCTTTTGCAGCACCAAACACCCAATTTGAAACTGATTCAAGCTAAACATTCCTTAACATCACACCTGATTGGATTAATACAGTGTCACCACATTAGACAGAAATGCCCAGTCTAATTTTAGGCCAAACAGCTGACAAGGCATTTCTTTACTCAAAACGAGCAAGTTCACGTGTTAATGGGATAGTTCACCCAAAAATGAAGTTACTCATTTTCTACTAGCAAAGATGCCGATGGAGGGGTGGGTGAAGTGTTTAAGTCCGCAACACATTTTCACAGTTTCAGGGATAAACAGTGTTGCAATACAATAGAAGCACATTTTGACCAATTATTCAAATGTAAAAAACAACAGAAAAAAAACATAAAATACCCCCATACTTCTCCTGATGTGTCATCCGAGTGTCTGTAAACCATTTAAATTCGACTCAAAACAGTGTGATTAACACTGTTTTTAGTCGAGAGGTCCGCGACTGAAAGTAATGATGCTGACGCGAACCACGCATGAGTTCAGTAAAGTTGGAAAGATATTCACAGATTCTGACTTGCCGGATCAATAAGTCATAAGCGAAACGTTGTTAAAGGACGAACGCTGCATAATCCCCACCGTAGTAATGTGGACAAAACGCTACAGGCCAGTTATCGTCAATATGTCATCCTCCGTGATTGACACAGAACATTTGTGTCTATGTAAAGCCTGCTGTGAAATGAGTGTGCAGGGACCTTCTACAAATTGCAACAATGACATTTTTTTAATAAAAATATTCAAAAACGTCACTGTAATATTGTATATACTCACCAAAATCGTATCACAGTTCTGGATCTCCTGCTGATTATGCTACAGTACTTTGGAAAAATGTGGTTTTGTATCATTTTGGGAAATATTTTCTATTAAACATATTCAATAACTTCGGTCTAATACTGTATATCGCCAAAATCATGTCACATGTCCAGGAAGTCCTGTTAGCTATGCTACAGTACTTTTTTGGGAAAATTTGTTTCGTTTTAATGGTTAAAGTTAAAGTTGTTTAAGAAAGTGTATTTGCCCCAACTACACGTCAGACACAAGGAGACCCTTGATGGTTATGCAAAACAAAAGAAAATGTATTTCCCAATTTTGGTGAATTTTAATCAGAATCTCTTTAACATTGAAGCCATGTAAGAAGGTGCCATATTTGCTTTCCACAAACCAGAACCTAATTTGATTTCATATTTTCATGAAGTGACGTACAGAAATGACTCAGACATATAATCCATTTTATCCATCTAAATGACTAATGAAAAACATTTGGTGTAAGATTTGGTGTAAGAGCCCTTCCTAGGATAATGTAGTTGAAAAGTTTGTTTCACGCTCAGGCACGTGCACAGATAGACCCCTAGTGGGTTTTTTGATTTTGATTTTGATATCTGAGGGGCATTTATTTTACTTCTTGTGAGAATTTCGCCCCGACATGCTCCACGGTGCTCATAGAAGGCCCTCTATGTGCACTGAAAAGCACACTGCGTTAACTTGGTCCTGGTGGAAGCCTCAAAGTCAAATAATGACTTTGTGACCTTCTTCAACCTTGTGGAGAAGCTGTATGCCTTTTGCAGTGGCTCCTCAAAGTGCTGTGCTGCTAAAGTTAGATTGCAGCAGTCACTGCATCCAGAGGGACACATTGTGGAGCTCACGAGGCTGTCAGATACCCGTTGGGCTTGTAAGGAACAATCACTGATGGCCCTTCAGAGAAATCTGGAAGCTATAATGATGCTCCTCAATCAGATCTGTAAAAGAAATCCACCTGACCTAGGGGATGCAAACATGATCCAAAATGCGATTAACTTCCCATTCATCCTCTGCATGGAAATCACCACCCCAGCATTTGAAGTCACTGCTCTTGCATCAAACGCTCTGCAACAAGAAAGCCTGGACCACTCCACAGCCTACAAGCTAATTAAGGAGATTCCAGGGGAGCATCACTTGGAAGTCCAACTGGCACAATCATACGGTCCTTCCACTCTCTAACAGTGTGTGCGAACTGGACAAGCACTCCAAACCCAGAGGCAGAATAAGCTGTCCATGTTATTTGTGACTTCTATGAGGAAAATGAGGACCAGCTGAAGACAGAGCTAAAGGTTTTCTACTCCAGCCTTCCCTCGAAGAACGTGCAAGAAATCCTTGCCATTGTGGAGCAGAACACTGGCAAGCTTATCTTTCCAACACTTGTCAAGATGGTAAGGATCTATGCAACACTGCCAGTGACAACAGCTTCAGTGGAAAGATCCATTCAAAACTGAAGATAATAAAGAACAGGCTCAAGAGTCTCTGTGGGGAAGAAAAACCCACCGAACTTCTCCTGCTTGCCATTGAGCAAGACATTGAAATAAATCACAGTGACGTTATAAAAATTCTTCCTAGAGATGGCACCAAAGAGGATGCTCCTGTGAAGATCCTTTATTTTATTCAGAGCAGAGATTTGATAAGTTTTAAGTTAGAATATTTTTTGATTATTTAACATATTATTTGGTTATACAATATGGCTTTGTTTGTTTGTTTTGCCTGTTATTCATTTACTTATTCAATTTGATAATTTGAGTAAGTTTATTAATACAAATAAATATATAAGTAGAAAATATCTTCTGGTTTTTATTTACTGTTTAATTTCATTAATAATTTTTATGAATTCGTGATCAGTTTGGAGGGGATGATTGTGTTGAAAGCTGAACTGAAGTCTATGAACAGGATTCTTAAATAGGAGTTGTTATTATCCAGGTGAGAAAGTGCGGAGTGAAGTGCCGTGGAGATGGCATCCTCCGTGCTCCTGTTCTGGCAGTAGGCAAATTGGAAGGGGTCCAGTGTGGGTGGTAAACAGGTTTTGAGGTGAGCCAGGACCATCCTCTCGAAGCACTTCATAATGGTGGGGGTGAGTGCAACAGGGCGGAAGTCGTTGAGGCTCGCTGCAGTCGAGTGTTTGGGCACCGGCACGATGGAGGTGGTTTTAAAGCACGTGGGGACAGCTGCTTGGGCCAGCACAGGCCCTGAGCACGCGTCCGGGGATGCCATCAGGGCCAGCAGCCTTACGTGCATTGATCCTGCCCAGTGCAGCACACACGTCGATGGAGGAGAGTGTGAGGGGCTGGTGGTCTGAAGTGAGTACAGCCTTGATAGCTGCCTCCTGGTTTTCCCTGTCAAAGCGAGCATAAAAGCTGTTGAGCTCGTCAGGGAAGGAGGCATCACTGATTTGGGGGGTGGTGTTGGTGGGTTTATAGTCAGTTAAAGCCTGGATGCCTTGCCACATACGTCTGGGGTCGGAGTTGTTTTTGAAGTGCTCCTCAATCCTTAGCGTGTGGCAGTGCTGGGCCTTCTTGATGCCCCTCTTCAGGTCAGCCCTGGATGAACTGTAGGCCTGAGCATCACCTGATCTGAAAGCGGTGTCTCGTGCCTTCAGCAGTAGACGGACCTCTTTGTTCATCCATGGCTTCTGGTTAGGGAATGTGGTGATGCATTTGAGGGTGGTGACACTGTTGATGTTGGTGTTGATGAAGTCAAGAACGGAAGAGGCATAAGAGTTGATGTCAGTGTGGGAGTCCAGTGTGGCCTGAACGGCAAACGCCCTCCAGTCTGTGTGTTCGAACCGGAGCTGGAGTTCAGTGTCTGCTCCCTCTGGCCACACTTTAACTGTCCTCACTGTGGGTTTCACACGTTTGATGAGTGGTGTGTATTTGGGGAGTAGAAACAAGGAGAGGTGGTCAGACTGTCCTAGATGGGGGAGGGGGACGGCTTTGTAAGCACCAGCCATGCTGGTGTAAACATGGTCCACCAAAGTCTTGACTCCTCTCATTGCACAGGAGACATGTTGGTGGAATTTGGGGAGTACAGTCTTAAGGCTGAAGTGGTTGAAGTCACCCGCAACAATAAAGGCTGCCTCCGGGTGTGAAGTCTGTCGTTTGCTAATGGCAGCATGCAGTTCTTTCATTGCCAGCTTAGCATTAGCATCCGGGGGGATATAGGCCGCATTCACAACAGTAGATAGAACGGTCTGCACTTAACCATGCGATATTCCAGGTTAGGAGAGCAGTGACTCTCAATGATGACAGTGTCCATACACCAAGCTTTGTTCACATAGATGCACAGTCCCCCACCTCTGGTCTTACCGGAGTCATCAGCTGTTCTGTCCGCCCGGAGGAGGTAGCTCCCAGTTAGCTCGACGGCGCTATCGGGAACGCTGCTGTTGAGCCATGTTTCTGTGAAAATCATGATGTTGCAGTCCATAATCCATTTGTGTGTGGTGATCCGCAGCCGCAGCTCATCCATTTTGTTCGCCAGAGACCGAACATTGGCGGGGAAAAGGCTTGGTAGAGATAGCCGGTGAGGCGTTAGCTTTAGCTTAGCCCTTTGCCCACCTCTCTTTCCCCGTCTTTGTTTACGATCTCGATGCCGCCTGTGAGCACTTCCGGTCGGCGCAGCCGGGTTGATAGCCTCGGTAGCTCTGACGATTTCGGAAATGAGCCTTGGACCATCGAAAAATTGGGTAGAAGAACAGGATCTGTCGGCTGTAGACAGTATTCGCAAGACAGTGAACAGACTTGAAACGAGTAGGCAGATAATAACTATTTTGCTAAATCTGGGGAGACGCTGAGCCTCGCGTTGTACACGCGCCGCCATCTTGGTAGCAAAATATGCTTTTGATGAGCATATTACATTTGTACTTTAGCATAGTCAACAGAACTCGCTAGACGTGTGACATGGTTTTGGTGAGATTATACAGTATTACTGTGTAGGGCTGGGTATTGCCTACATTGCAACATAGTGGACACAGGAACCTAACGTCTCACTGAGAGAGGAGATGGTTGAAGATCTTTAGCAGCATGTAATCTTGTGTCAGAAATCCGACATTCTGTCATTATGCAATGCTGTTATGTTTGATGGAGATTGGGACCCAGACTCGAGTATGCAGTTTAACAGTTTATTGAAATGATTAATAATGGTGGGATTCACAGGAGGTATGTAGAATAGCAGTGGAGTGGCAGTTAGGGATCCAGGGGCTTCAGCACGCGAGAGAGGGGAATATTGAAGACGGCTGACGGTGGACAGGTTTGCAATTGGTGTTGATCAGGAACTGGCAGGCTGGGATGGTTTTGAACAGAGGGAAACAAGACGTTAGGTACGAGCATAGGTAAGGTAATATAGAGCTAATGTCAGACGTAGCTACCACTATAGTGGACAGAACGATCTGGCTTCATCTAGGAAATGGTAATATGGTCTGTATTTATATAGCGCTTTTCCAGTCTTTATAACCACTAATAATGTTTATCCGTACAGTTTTGCCATTCACCCATGCATTCATAAAGTGTACCCATGTCTGACATTTTTCTCAGTTTTTCTCTAGCATACATCATTCATACACTGCCAAATGCCAGGGGTAATTTGGGATGTAGTATCTTGCCCAAGGACACTTCAACATGCATCCATCTCTGGTTAGTGGACAACCCGCTCTAACTCCTGAGCCACATGTGCTGGATTGCTGGTTGATTGTTTAGATAAGGTTGACATGTGTTTGTCTCCATATGTGTATAAGGATATATTGAATAATGGTTGATACTGACTGTACTCTTTTACAATGACCGAATAACTTTTAAAAAGTCTGTTGTCTCAACCCACAGTGCTGAATATTTCTTTCTCTTGTCTGTCAGGTTGAACATCCTGTTGGGCGGAATGACACCTCTGTATTTCCATATGGTCAATGTGTGTTTCCACTGTGCTGTAACCTGCCTGCTCATGCACACATGTAAAAGCTGTGTGTTTGAAGACTCGCGTTTGGCTTTCATCACAGCACTCCTCTTTGCTGTGCACCCTGTCCACACTGAAGCCGTGAGTATGCGCCACACAGCCTGTTACAAACTGGTTCAAGTTGGCTTTACAATAAGAAATGTGGTAGAGGCAAGGGTTAACATCCTGGGCTTAGTGATGAGGCTAATACGGAAGTGCAAGAAGCTGCAGTTCACAGGGTGGACACTGGAGGCTGGCTCCAAGAAGGAGTCAATTCCCATTGACTCTCATGTTAAAAAGCCTGACTTTAGAGCGGAATTAAACCTGTTTACATCCTGGTTAAAAAAACAGTTTTAGTCCCAATCACTTAGTTCTTACTTCATGACAACTCTGAGGGGGGTGAATTTTTTTCTAACTCACTCATTTAAATCGTATAGAGGTTTGATATTATGAATAATTATCATGTGACGTCACAGTTAGCTCGCAACTCCAGCTCCTAGCCTATTGCCTGCTTGGGTCCACCTGAGCTCACAGGCTTATCCCCGTAACTGAACACGACCTGAGACTGTGTAGAGCACACGTGTCAAACTCAAGGCTGGCCCGCGGATGAATTATGTAAGGCCCGCATGATCAAATCTATTTACTATTAGAACTGGCCCGCCGGCAGTGCTTTGCCAGTTCTCAATACAAAATGAGTATTGAGAATTCCTAAGGGTCAGTGAACAGGTCGGGATGGGGCACGTGACAGTTCTAGACCAATGGCTTGGGGGTTGTGTGAGATGGAAGGCTTTCATTGGCTGCTGAGTGGGCGGGTCAAGAGTCAATGACAAATTCCAAAATGCACTGCCCATGTGTCAGCACGTCAATCGTGACCCGCGAACGCTATCCCTCTCCCAAAAAAATGGCTTAACGATGGGTGGAATTTGAAAACAGTAGTTTTCAAGAGAGGTGGGAGCTGCGATGTGCGGTCAAAAGAGTGGATTGGTGGGGAGGATCCGAAAAAAGATGAAGGAGGAAAACGTCACAAGTGAGTTGACAGCTTATTCAAGATTCAAGATTGACTGCATCATACACCAGGAGTCGTTGTGTGGCAAAGCCTTGAAAATGGAACATGTGATGAGCATCATAACATTAGCGGTTAACTTTATCAGAGCCAAAGGTTTAAATCACCGCCAGTTCAAGTCTTATCTGGAGGAGTTAAGTTCAGAATATGGTGACTTGCCCTATCACACAGAGTGCGATGGCTAAGCCAGGGAAAGTTACTGGAACAATTTTTCTTGTTGCGTGAGGAGATCTGTGAGTTTATGGAAAGCAAAGGGAAAGTCACGACAGAGCTCCGAAATAAAACGTTTCTGTGTGACATCACAAGCCACCTGAATGTGCTCAACCTGCAGCATCAGGGGCGGGGCCGTGTCATCACTGACATGTACGCTACAGTGAGGGCTTTTAAAACCAAGCTGTGGCTGTGGGAGATGCAGATATTGCAGATAGACCCATAAGCAGTTAATGAACCTGATTTTATTACTTTTAAATTTAATAATGTATTATTTATATTTCATTTATTTCCTAATTACTGTGTTTTATCATCAATACTCTATAGGCCTTGTTAGTTCCAGGTTTAATATGTGCACTAAGGTTCTTTCAATAAACGTTTAATCCTTCTGCTGGATAGGTAAGTAGATAGGGGGTGATTGGGCTCAGGTGCCACCTGGGCCCAATTAGCTCCCCAACACCTCTGCTTGCTGGAGAACCCTGGCAACTGCCCCTCTCTTCAGGGTGATAGGCGCAGGGCCAGGATAATAGACTCTGATGGAGTTGCTGGGTCTGAACAAAGACGTGGGCCACCAGGACATTGTGCCTCTCAATTAAACTTTTGGTTACGGTCAACATCATATCTCCAGCTGCTGTATGGCGGAGTCAGGTGGTGCCAGACTCCAACAATGTAGTGCGGGCTACTCTGACAATGTGCACCTCAGGCTGTGGGCCGGGCTTAATTTCTCTGTGACCATAATCCAAGTGTGCCTGTTCCATGTTATTAGCTGTGTCTGACATAATAATGTTCAAGTTTGTAACGCAGGTTGACATCCCCCTTGACTGTCAGACCCTCAGGATTGATGCCCTGCAGAACTTGTACAGTGGATGGCTGGATTTGAGGTCTGGATCCATTGAAATGACGACGGGGCAGTGCATTCCTCCAAGCGCTAGAGTCTAGCAGAGCACATAATTCCATATATCCGTATTGGAATACTCATGTTGTCTTCTGAGCCTTTGGTGCATGTGACCACTGTACCTGAGTCAGGAACCGGTGCTGTACTGGCTCTGGTTGCAGATCGTTTGGGTTTACAGGGAGACGGTAAGTACCTCTGTATATGCCCCACCCAAGAACAGTTGTGGCAAATTACTTAGTGCTGTAGCCATGCCCGGCGTATCCACCATTCGCCTGGTTAACGATGTCTGCGTTAACCCGGACAGCCTCTTTAATGTCAACCAGGAATGGATTCATGCTGGTGTATGGGCTCACAGCATTGAAGTGATCCTAGACGAGTCCCCCAGTGTTACCTTTTCTGGCCAGTACCTCAGGCCCGAACCGTAGTTGGGAGCTTACTGGATATTTGGCCCGCTGTCTGGCCGGTAACCAGCCGTCCGGACCTCTCCGTGAAGGAGGCGGAGGAGAAGATTCTATACTTTTCAATGCAGCCACTTTATTTTCAACCCCCTCATCACGCGCTCGGTGATCATTCTATTTAGGTTATCCACACATTTCAGCATATTGTTTTTGCTTCCATTATAAGGGCCTGAGTAATGACAGTATCATGTTTTATACTTTGACATGTGAAAAGCTGACATGTAATGTCTAGCTTTTTAATTTCTCCACTTTAAAGTAGGTCAGGGAAACCTTGAGACATTGGTGAAGCGATATTATAAAACTAAAGCCTCTGTTAAATGATGATGGCGTACCCTTCGATGGAACGGCAACAAACATGAAGGGGTTGTAACATCATTGCACATGGTTGAAAACTCACCAAATTCGCAGCCAAGCTTGGGAATATGCGTCCAAAAATGGCTCATTAGTGTCCCCTGCAGGTTACAACTGAAAAGTCCTATTTTTTACTTTCGGCAAGGAAAAAATATTTTGGGACAGGTGTATCATGCCAAGATTCACAACTAATCCACTTGCTACCCGCCACAACAAACAGGAAGTCAGCCATTTTGGATTGAACATGCAAATTAAGTGGGATTTTGGGCATTTTCATAGGCTACAAAATCCCAACCCTCCTACAGATTTCATCTGAACAACTTCCCATTTGATATATATTTATTTTGATATATATATTTAATGTTAGGGACTTTTTGATAAAGTGGGCGTGTCCATCCCGCTATGCAAATTCAAGTAGCTGTAACTTCCGTTTTTTTCTCCAATCACTGTCAAACTTACCATGCGTGATAAAAGTCTCGCCTTTTTTTCATTTGATCCACCTCAAAATGAACCAAGCATTGAGACGTCTGTGACGCCATAATTTGATACTTAAGCATTTACATTGTAAGGCGATGTCATGATTTTGATGGAATGCCAATAAAAAGGAAGTGGATGTAACTTTACCGTTCATGCTCAAATCTATCTTAAACTTGACGTGTACAATGAGTCACTACGTGAACACACCCCAAGGACAATATTTGACAGCTCAGGCAGAAAGGCTCAACAAAGCCATCTACTGGAAACAATCCCTCTATTTTAAATGCCATATGACCTAAATTTTTTTAAAGCCAACTCCAGACTTCGTAGCTGAATCATGAGACTTAATAAGCAACCATTCTCGTGTGCCACAGATGGACACGGGGACATTTTTGCATTTTCAAATGTGCTACAAAATCCTAATTGTACAGATTTCATCCGATCAACTTCAAATTTGGGATATATCCTCCTAGGTACTTTTTGAACATAAATAATATTTTTGTTGTTTTTTAGGGGCCATGGCCATGGTGTGGTGTCAAATGTCGATGATTCGCCAGAAAACAGGACGTGCTATTGTCATGTGATAATATTTTATAATGGTCATACCGCCCCCTAGATTTAAAAGGAAAAGGGCATATTTTACATTTTGGCCTTCGGCTAGCCCATTTACCCGATGCATGTGAAATTTGGCGGGCAGAGCCTAAAGGAGATATCAAAACCACCGGGGAGAGTGGGGCAATGTGGGACATTTTTTACATTTGCTCCCCTCTAGGCGAGCTTAAATGATACATCTGTAAAATTTAAACATTTCCCATTAATTCAGGATGTTTTCTAGCATTGGAAATGATCAGAATGTCTTCAGGACAAAGTGCATTGAAAATATGATTTTTTTTTTTTTTTTTTAATCAAAATCTGTTTATTGAAGGATTTTCCACATATATATATATATATATAAGTGCAATGCTGAATGGACATTACAGAGGAGGTACACATGAGTGCAAAAATCAACACCAATGTGTCCAGACAGACATGAATTGGGCAATAAAACTTCAGGAAAAGAAAACACAAGGTAACAACAGAAAAAGAGAGAAAAAAAAATTATGTTATACAGAAAAGAAAGATTATATATCAAATATAATCTTCAAATGAAAAATAATCCCTTCCCAGTCAATGCCATTACACTACAATAATATAAGCAAATTGTCACATCTAGAGCCTGCGCTAAAAATAACCTAATGGCCAGGTTTTCACAGAGTCTGGAATGCATCAAGAAAAAGAACCCCACGCCTTCTCAAATCTCCCACTTGATGGCTTAAGCAAGTATCTAACCTTCTCCAATTTTAAGCAGGACATGATTTCTTCTAGCCATTGTGCGTGAGTGGGGGGGGAGGCATCCCTCCATCTGAGCAGGATCAGTCGCCTAGCTAGCAGGGAGACAAAGGATATAGTGCGTTGTTTTTCTATGGACAACTCGATCTCCACCTCCATGAGCCCAAAAAGAGCAATCAACGGGCTTGGTTCCAATCTGATGCCTAACGCTGGGTTCACACCGGACGCGGAAGTGACGCCGAAGCGAGGCGTAAGCGCAGCGCCAATCCTCTGGCTCCCATCCACTCCCATGTTAAATTGATGTGCTGAACACACCGGACGCTGAAGTGTAGCGTTGCGCCGCAGCTGCCTCGCGCCGTGCAGCGATCGTTTCGGCGTCGAGTCTATTTTTTCCGCTGGACGCGAGCGTATCGCAACAGGAAACACACTGAAAAATGATTTAAACTATATTGACGATATATTTTGTATGATATAAATGATCAAATATGCATCCCATACTTTATATTCTGTTGTCCAAGAGTTTTAATTTGACCACTTTTACCGACCACATTATTAAATGTCCCCCTCTGCCCATCCACTAAAGCCACACAAGCAGTCGTAAAGATAAAAAGAGAGAGGGGGGGGGCTACGTATTCTCAACATAGGCTTGATTGGAGAATACGTAATTTACCCTCGACACCCGACATTTAACGGAGCAAACAGCGAAGTTCTTCAACATGGATGACATTAAATTAATAATTGAAGTGGAGAAGTACAGTGAGTTGTATGATCCTCGGAACATGTTTTATAAAGACAAGACTAAAAAGGACACATGTTGGGACGCTGATGCAGTTAATTTTGGAGCAAAAATTAAGTATATGCTTGAAAAAAATTATTAAATGCCGTTTTTACTGCAGGCTGATAACAGCCAAGCGCTTCGGCGTCGCTACCTCGCCCGGTGTGAACCGCCAAGCGCCTGCGCTTTAGGGATTAGCGCTTACACCTCGCTTCGGCGGCGCTTCCGCGTCCGGTGTGAACCCGGCGTAACACCCAAGAGAGTGTATGGAAAATTTCTCTCCAGTAGTTGGTAAGGCTCGAACAGGACCAGTACATGTGGATGAGTGAAGCTTCAGCAAAACCACACTTGATACAATGTGGGCTAATATCAGGGTACATAGATGATAGTTTTGATTTGGAGATATGAGCCCTGTGCACCACTTTGAACTGAATTAAACTGTGACATGCACAGAGGGAGATGGAGCTAACCAGTTTAAGTATGGAAGTCCAAGTGTCCTCTGATAGAGAGAGACCCAAGTATTCCTCCCATGCTGTTCTAAGCCAATCTGTGGAGGCACGCCCAAGATCCAAAACCATGCTATACAGAGCTGAAATTATCTTTTTCTTAAGTGGATTTACAGAGAGGACTCTATCAACAGTGGTCAAGTCTGTGAATATTAAAGAGCCAGGTAAGTGAGAAACAACAAAATGCCTTGCTTGAAGATATTTGAAAAAATTGGACTTGGGAAGACTGAATTTTTCACTTAGCTGCTCAAAAGATGCCAGACTGTTGCCTATGAACAGGTCTTTAAAGCACATGATACCCCTCCTGTGCCATTCACGAAAAGCTGAATCCTTGCAGGACGGTTTAAAAAGATAGTTTGATGCGATGGGGCTCAGAAGAGAGAAGCTGTGAAATCCCAAAAAAATTCCTAAATTGTGCCCACATTTTTAAAGAATGTTTAACCACCGGATTTTTAATGAATCTGAGTGAGGGAAGTAGGAGTGGGGATCCGAGAAGTGCAAGAATTGACATATTATCATCCGACTGTAGCTCCATCTCTACCCAGTCAGGGTAGTCAGATCGGCTGTAGTAAAAAGACCAAAACGCAAGACAGCGCAGTTAGCAGCCCAGTAATATAAACGAAAATTTGGTAGAGCAAGACCACCAGCAGCCTTGGTTTTCTGCAGGTGGTTCCTGTTCAAACGTAGTCGTTTACCTTGCCATAAATATGTAGAAATAACTGAATCAAGAAGTTGAAAAAAGGATCCAGGGATAAAGAGAGGTAGGGCCTGGAAGAGGTACAGAAATGTTGGTAAAATGGTCATTTTGACAGAGTTAATATGTCCAACAAGAGATAATGACATGGGTGACCACTGTGCTAATATTTTTTTAGTCTGCTTCAATAACATGGTAAAGTTGTCTTGGAATAGATCTTTGTGCTTTCTTGTAACTGAGATGCCTAGATAGGAAAACTTCTTATTCTCAATTCTAAAAGGCAAATTGGCAAGGTCTAAAGCTTATGCGATGTTGTTGATAGGAAACAGCTCGCTTTTGTTAAGGTTTAACTTATAACCTGAAAATTTACCAAACTGACTGAGCAGCGAAAGAGCGTGAGGTAGTGAGCTGTCGGATAAGAAATAAAAAGCAAAAGATCGTCAGCATATAGTGAAACTCTATGCTCCGTGCTACCTCTCCAGATGCCGGATATGTCCTTGCAAGTACGGATTGCTGTAGCAAGCGACTCAATGGCCATATCGAAAAGCATGGGACTAAGGGGGCATCCCTGGCGGGTTCCGCAATGCAAATTGAACGGTCTTGACCGCTGTGAGTTTGTGCGAATTGTGGCTATGGGGTGTGAATAAAGTAACTTAACCCATGAAGTAAATTTTGGGCCAAAGCCAAATTTGTCAAGCACAGCAAATAAGTACCCCCACTCAACCCAGTCAGCCTTCTCTGCATCGAGAGAGACAACGCATTCTGGGATATCTTCAGAGGGAGAGTAGATAATGTCAAGCAGTCGTCTAATATTAAAATAGGATTGCCTGCCTTTAACAAAGACAGTTTGGTCTTTGGATATGATTGTAGGGAGGGCAGTCTCCAATCTATGGGCTAGGACCTTGGCTACAATTTTAGCATCCGTGTTAAGGAGGGAAATAGTCCTGTAGGAGGCACATTCAGTCGGATCTTTACCCTTCTTTGCAATAAGGAAAATACAGGCCTCAGTAAATGATGGAGGAAGTGAACCTTGCCTGCAAGATTCAGAGAGGACTGAGCATAACAGTGGGGAAAGCAGCAGAGAGAATTTCTTAAAAAATTCTCCCGGGAAGCCATCGGGGCCTGGGCACTTGCTTGACTGCATTGAAGAAATGGCTGAAGCTATATCTGTCTGGGATATAGGTTCTTCCAATCTTTTTGTTATGTCTGATGAAAGACTTGGGATGTTAAGACCACTTAGAAAGTCAGAGTTAGCATTAGAATCACTCTGACAATCTGAGGTATAAAGCTGGGTGTAAAAGTCCCTGAATGCTTCTTTAATCTGTAGGCGATCTGCAGTTATAAGGCCATTTGGTAACCGGATCTTAGTAATATTTTGTTTTGCTTTGTGACCTTTGAGTTGATTGGCTAATAATTTGTCTCCATATATGTAAAACATGGTTTTACTCTTTAAAAATGATTGTTCAATTGAGTAGGCGGTGAGCAGATCGTATCTGGTCTTAAATTCAAGCCGTTTTTTATATAAATCTGGACACTTGTGAGATTTTCGCTTCACTTGTGTGGGGTAGGCTATAATCTGCCCCCGAAGGTAGGCTTTGAGAGCATCCCACACAATTAAACAAGAAATGTCTGGAGACATATTTAGTAAGAAAAAAGGCTATTTCCTCCTGCATGAATTTGACGAAGTTATCGTCCGATAGCAAAGTTGAATTGAATCGCCACTGTTTGTTCCTCTGAGGGAGGCCAGGGAAAGACATGGTCAGGACAATAGATGATTGATCCGAGATGACAATACTTTGATAAGCGCACAAATGAACCAGTGGAATAAGTTCGTTATCGATAAAGAAATAATCGATCCTTGAGTATGTGTGAAAAAAACAAGTATTCTCTGTCGTATGGATGCAAAGAACGCCATATATCACAAGCACCATAGTTAGAGAGAAAATCTCGAATAGAACGGGCTGACCTACTCGCTGTGCTGGGTTTAGTAGAAGATCGGTCCAAAACCGGGTCCAACCAACAGTTAAAATCACCTCAAAGGATAAGAGAATATGTATTAAGATCTGGGAGCAATGAAAACAGTCGTTCAAAAACACCTATGTCATCCACATTAGGAGCATAAACGTTTACGAATACTACAAGTGTGTTACATAGTTTACCTGAGACAATCACATACCGACCGAACCTATCAGAGATCACATCATGTTGCACAAAGGGAATATCTTGACTGATGAGAATTGAAACTCCCCGGGCTTTTGTTTGGAAAGAGGAGTGAAATCCCTGTCCCGACCATCGTGACAACAGATGGACGTTATCTGAACTGCGAATATGGGTTTCTTGTAGGAAAGCTATTTCTGCTTTAAGTTGTTTCAAATGTGAGAAGACCTTTCTTCTTTTTACAGGATGGTTCAGACCCTTAACATTCCAACTCACTAGACCCAGATGTCTGTTCATTGCGCTTGATAAATAAAGTTGAAACATGAGCGCAGTGAACTAAGCAAAATGTTAAGAGATAAGGTGTGACTAGTGCATTGTGCTGGATTTGAAAAGATTACAAAATTACAGGCAGTGAAATCTAACCCTAACCCACCCTCCACAACGAAGACAGCTGCTAGAAAAAAAAAAAGCAGCAAGCTCTTCAGAACAAACATCATTCAACAACACCTCTTCCTGTCTCACACACAACTAACTATTGTTCCCGTGTCATACACATAATCAGCACCTTCTAAAAAAGAAATAAAAAATAAACAAATGTGAGCTCTAAGATATGATTACAAATAACATAAAGCGTCTAGTTCCAGGAAACGTAGAGTTAAAATTGTCTCCCAATGTAAACAAGCGCTCACAGCTGGAAAGTGTATTGTCAAGGGTCGTAATGCAGAGCTAGACTCTATATTAATAACACTCATAGCAGAACCGAACCTCATATGAAAACAGAGAGAATAAGTAAATTCTGTTTTAGATACATTATTTATGCAAAGTGACCAAACACCGTGAGATTTGCTTGTAATATTAGTAATAGTCTCTGGAAGCTGTCAAAAGGAACAGCGTTAAAATACTCACGTATGAACCACTGGACTGAACATATTCACCAGTATAAACAAGTCGCGCCGACCAGCTTGTAACTAACCATGCAGAAAGGCAGGACCCAAATTGGAGCCACCTTCCCTCTGCTGGGTTCGTCGTTAAACAGTTCCATCACAAAGTTTTCGAGGATTTGGGGAGAGACCTGACGTACTCGCGCGCCTCGTCCGCAGAGCTGATCCACTTTCTGTTTCCGCTGGGCAGCATCAGCCGAAGCCGGGCGGGGAAGCGCAGAGCAGGCTTCAGACCCAATTTATAAAGTTCAGTCATCACGTCTCTGTACTCCGCTCGCTGGGTTACAACTCTAGGGATGTAGTCCTCTACGATCCGAATTGGCTGGCCGCGATAATCGAGCTTCCGTCGCCGAGCCTCTCTGATGAGTAGATCCTTCATCTGGTAGCGGTGTAGGCGGTGGAGGACTGGCCGCGATCGCTGTCCGGGGGCCGGTTTCGATGCCAGAGAGCGATGGGCCCTGTTGATTTCTGGTGCAGTTGGCAGGAACTCGCTCCCAAATACCTCACACAGCAGCTTTGAAAAAAAGTCGGTGGGATGTCCGCTTTCGGTAGACTCCGGCAGGCCCAAGAAGCGCACGTTTTGACGTCTGCTTCGGCTCTCCAGGTCGGAGACTTTAGCCTTAAGTTTAGCATTGTCATCTCTCAGAGTCGAGCAGATTTTTTCAAGGTCCGAGACTCTTTGACTGATGTCCTCTGCAGCAAGTTCAAGGGACGAGACGCTGGCCGTGTTCCTCTAATGCGAGCCGCGTCTGGTCGAGCTTCGAGTCGAGCTGGCTGAATCCTGTCTTGAACTCGGTGGCTAGAGAGTCACGATGCTGCTCGAGCAGCGCAGTGATGGCTTCCAGCGTTAAGCTAGCGTTAGCTTCTTCTTTTCTGCTCGGTTTTCCGCTTTTCGAAGCCATTTCAGAGAGAAAATTTGTTTTTTCCGGGCAAAACAGGACGGGAGATTAAAGAAAGCAGAAAATAATTATTCCTAACAATTAAGTTTGAGGGCTGGGTTTTTCGAAAAGTTCAGTATTCACGGGAGCTCTCACCTACACGTCTACTCCATCTGCCCTACCGACCGGAAGTCCATATGATTGTTTTTTAAAAAGTGGTCTTGTGTCTCACTTTACCCCGGCCACTTTAAAATTACCATAACACCACATGTTGTAATAAAATCCTGAAAGCTAGATTGACAACCGCACATTCCAAAAGTAATATCAGACTAGTAACAGAATCATGGGGATTGGTCAATTAGGCACATTTATGATTATCATGATTCATGTGATCTCTTGCACACCCTAGCTTACCTGCACATTGTTTCTCTGTCCAATTGGCAGGGACAGGGATATTGTTTTTCTCTGCGGATCCAAATGCCAGTTCAAGGCACTTAACTGAAGCAAGGCCATGGAACTGGTCAGCTAGTTGTTTCAAGTGTTTGGCAAGCTCCTCCTCCATCTCATTTGTGAATATTATCTTTACCTCAGCTACTGCACCCCAGAATACTGATTTTACTTCCCCTTTCTCTTTTTTCTTTATGAATCATTTGAGGGTTGTCTTATCAATATTTCTATCTCTTCCAGCTTTTCTGAAGGACTTCTTTCCTTGCATGACATCAGCGGCTGCACTCTCCATCTCTGCTAGGGGTGTTTGGCCCCAGGTTGTCTTCCTGGTGTATAGTTTCTTGGCATGATGGCTTTACTACAATGTTTATGACATTAAAAATAAAACATATATAATGTAATATTACACAAAAATATGTTTAAGACTAAACCTAACTTGTGCTTCATGGTGCCACCGTTTTAGAAAAAACAACATCTCTTAGCAATTCAGGCTAATCTTCAGCTAGCATCAATCACATGGTTTTATATGTTGGAAGTTCACCAACATGTATGATATAAATTACAACAGTTGATTAAGTTTAAAGCAAGAAAATTTACTTTTACATGCAAAAAACACATTTTTGTGAAAAAAAATACTTTCCACAGCACCAGCACCAACTTCTCCTTCATGGCAAGGGGGGAATGAGAGTGGCTTGAAAACATAATGGTCAAATGACCACAAATGTGTTCCGTTGCCTAGATACAGTGGGTGTGTCACATTACCCGATGTCCCGCATTACCCCGCTCTCCTGTACAATCAAACTTTTTTTTGCCTTTAATGGATCGGACTAAGAGTAAGCTGTGAAGAGGGGACAGAGAGAGAGTGGGAGAGGACATGCATAACGCTGACCCTATTTTGTATTAGATAATAATGTTACCTAATGTATGAAGGGCAAGGTTATATATTCTGTTTTCACCATGACCCAATAATCGTTTACTGTATCTAAGAGTGTGTAAGATAATTTCATTTCATTTCGCTTTTATCCAAAGCGACAATAAGTGCGTTCAACCATAAAATGTAAGGCAGAAAGTGATTATCACAAATGTGGGATCATTGAAGGATCGATATATACAAAATTAGAAATTAATTCTATAAGACTATTGTATTCCATCATGACATTAATTATAGGGCTGTGAGAGAATTGCGAGGCCGCTGTATCAAATCTGGTAGCGCCTCCTTTTGACTAAATTCTAATGTGAAAACTTCTATTGATCACGTTAAACCATCACACAATCCTGTAAGGTGTCATACTAGAACTGGGACCCAATAGCACAACTCTCATACAGAGTTCAGTTTTCAAAAATAAGTGTTTTTTTATTACCAGGCAGGTTTTGGTACACGTGGTCAAAATTATAAGGCAAAGGTATCCGAATCCGGAGGAAAAAACGAGGTCAAACAATAAAGGAAAACGTGCTTAAGATGAGACAAGACTTTGTGAGATAGCTAGAACGCTGCATGCAATACGAGATGAACTGGCACTGGACAAAGGGAAGCACAGAGACTTGTATACAAGGGGAAGGCAGGGGCAATTGAACACAGGTGGAACACATGAGGACTGGTGCAGACAATCACAAGGGTCGGGAAACAGGACCAAGACAGAAAGTCAAGATGGCAAACACACAAGAAGCAGAAACTACAAAATAAATTTATTCCAAACAGTGATCAGCCCAAGACTTTGCTCCTGTAGTATATTTTTCCCATGATTTTTTCAGCCTTTGATTAATTTCTTTATAATCTAGAGTCTACCTGCTCTAGTGACTCTCATTAGTCATACATCATTTTAAAAATAAACACAATGCAAGAGTGCAATGAATTGTTCTAAAGCAGAATTCAAAACAACAGACCCTATTTTTTGCGAAAATACTCTTTAATTAGACTCACACGAAAGATGTCAGCCACCCGGTAAAATGGATCACAGCAATTAGCAGCTCTGGCCCTCAGGCTTCAAGCCTACCCTGTTTGATGGAGAGGATGAGTGGGGCGGTGTGGCCTAGGTGGTAGAGTGGTGGTAGAGTGGTGGTTCTTCAACAAGAAGGTTGCCGGTTCAAATCCCACTCTTCCCCATATGCATGCCGAAATATCCTTGGCAAGATACTGAACCCCTAAATGGCCCCTCATAAATGTTGAGTGAAATAATTGTAAGTAGCTTTGGACAAAAGTGTCAGCCAAATTACATGTAATGTAATGTTGAGGTTAGAGTCCCAGACTCTACCTTTATGTCTTTGCTAACAGCGTTGAGTTCCAGATATCTTCTCACACAACAATGCCAAGTTTGGGGATGGCAATTTCAGTTAAAGGAAGAAGGGTTGGGAAAAGTCTCGCTTCTTATTTCATTCACTAAGAAGTGTGGGCTAGGTTCTGTCAGTAATTAAGCAGAATATTTATAATTTGTTACAGCAGCAGCTTAAGTTGTGCATCTCACTAAAGTAGGGCTGCTCGATTATGGAAAAAAAAATAATCACGATTATTTTGGACAATATCAAAATCACGATTATTTAAACGATTATTAATATGCCCTTATTCTAAAAAATGCCAAATAATCGTTTCAACTCGATTATAGTAGTTTGGAGATCGTTTATCTCCATAATCATAATCACGATTAAATTTCGATTAATCGAGCAGCCCTACACTAAAGTGTAGCAAAAATAATGGGCTCCACACGGACATCCAGCTGTGTATCCTCACTGTTCCACATGTGAGTAATCACTGAAATGTTTGTGTGTTACAGGTGTCTGGTGTTGTGGGCAGGGCCGATGTTTTGGCCTGTCTGCTGTTCTTGCTGACTTTTCTTTCCTATGTTAGGTAAGATGACTCTGTAACACACACACACGTATAAGATATTAGATATTAGTTTGCCAGAGAAACAGATGATAATGTGTTTTTAATGCAGACAACATAATGCAGTTTTTCATTAGCAGCTATTTGGCTGCTACAAAAGATGATCATACAAGGTTGTGTGCTGGTTGGCAACATCCATCAACCTCCTACAGAGTGCGGTTATCATAGACTGTATATGGAGGTGGTTATGCATGTTCAGAATTTCCTCCTTGGTTATTTTAAAGTACATGATTTAAATCAGAGTTTGTAAAATTAAGAACACTTTTAATAGTTTGCATATTTCAGAAGCTTGCACATTCTCCCTATCCCTGTTGCTCTTCACTGCTTCCTGCCACAGTCCAAAGACATGCAGGTTTATTAGAGACACAAATTACCCTAGTTGTGAACGTGAGCATGAATGGGGGTTTTTCTTTATGTTTTGGGATGATCTCAGATTTAAAGCTATAAATAAATCATTACTTATCTTTGTGATTTGACGGATCTTCTGTCATCATACATTTATATACATATATTCCCTATGATGCATTTTGTCGTTCTTTTTTCTTTCTCTCAGAAGTGTGGGTGTGTGTGTCCCAGAGGACTCTCTGCCCTCCACCATGTCAGCATGTTCTCTGATTGTCAGTTTGTTGCTGGGCACTTGCGCCATGCTGATCAAGGAGACAGGCATCACAGTGTTTGGAGTGTGCGTGCTCTATGATGCCCTGGTCCTCTGCTGCAAGCCTCTTATTAAGTAAGCACTCAGAGTCTTGGTTTGTTTTAAATGTTTTTGTTTTAACTTATATTTAATTGTGTGGTAAATGTCCTATGAGCATGCACATACTTTTTCAGCAATCAATGCTATATTTACTATGTGCGTGGCATCATGATGGACATGATGCATTTCAGATTATTTGATACTTATCGTGTCTACCAAACATGATTTTTGTTGCTCTGTATCACATACAGACCATGGGTGTCATTTAGGGCTGAACGATTAATTGCATTTGTGCTAAAATCGCGATATGATAAAGCGTGATTTTCTAATCGCAACGTGCGCGATTAAAATGTGCGAAAGAGAGTAGGGCACTGGACTGCTGTCCTCAACCGCATCAAGAATGCCGCTGGACCACAAAACTCCTCTGATCCAGAAGATAGCAAGCCTGCATCACCTACAGGGTCCTTAAGTCTTCGGCCGACGTGGCGGACACACAGAGCGTGCTAATCTCGCCGGTGACCGTGGTACGGGCGGCGGACCTGAAAATCGCTCCCCGGAAAAAGCTCCGGGGCTCCAGAGCCCCCCCGGTCACCTACATGCACATCTGTGAGACGGAGGTGTTCAGCATGGGGGTGTTCCTGTTGAGGCCCGGCGCCTCCATACCGCTGCACGACCACCAGGACATGAACGGGAATCTACGGAGCTGCTGATCTGCAAGCTGCCCTTCCATCGCATCCAGCTGGCCCGCCGCATCTGCGGACACAGAGCTTAAACTGCTGCTGCTCCACTGACTATAACAACGCCGCATTCCTACACTTATAAAATGCATTTCAATGTGGAAGTCATCCAAGTATTCAGAATACGTTACTCAGATTAGTTAGTCAATCAATCAATCAATCAAATTTTATTTGTATAGCCTATATTCACATATTATAATTCGTCTAATAGGGCTTTAACAGGGTGTGACATCCTCTGTCCTTAACCCTCAGCAAGAGTAAGGAAAAACTACTAAAAACCCTTTTACAGGGTAAAAATGCATAGAAACCTCAGAGAGAGAGTCACATGTGAGGGATCCCTCTCCCAGGACGGACAGAAGTGCAATAGTTGCCACGTGTAGGAAAACATCATCCAGATTAAAGTTTTTAGCAGCATTGATGAGGGTTAACATCCCGAAGGATAACCCCAACATGACATGCCAAGCAGTCCCGCTGCAATCACAGTCCATGGTCAGCAACCAGCAGGACCACCATCCACCATCCAGACCAGGCGCTTCTCCAGTCCGCAGTCATCGTCCACCGCCGCCCACCAGGACCCACCACGAGCCGTGGTCCTGGTCCACCGCCCGTACCCAATGCCAACGCAACACAGGTTCCGCCACCAGCACCACGATCAGCCCACATGACACAGAATCCGCCACACTGGATCCAACACCGCGACCCCCGATGAGCTATCCACAAATCCACTCTAGTGGGTTTATAAGGTACTAACAGCGCTATATTATTAAGGGTCTTGAAGGTGAGGTTCTAGATTTAACTGGAAGCCAGTGTAGCGATGCTAATACTGGAGAAATGTGCTCTCTTTCTTTGTTCTCGTCAGGACACGACTTACTGCTGGAACCTGATAATAATGAATTACAATAGTCCAGCCTCGATGTAACAAAGGCGTGGACTAGTTTTTCTGCATCTTTTTGCGAAAGGACATGTCTGATTTTTGAGATATTATGCAAGTGTAAAAAGGCGGTCCTAGAAATTTGTTTTCAGTGACTATTAAAGGATAAATCAGGATTGAAGATCACTCCCAAGTTCCTGAGTGTTTTGTTGGAAGCAAGGGCAATGTCGTCTAGCGCAGCTATATCATTGGATAATGTATCTCTAAGGTGTTTGGGGCCAAGTATTATAACCTCTGTTTTGTCTGAGTTTAATAATAGCACCGGTTCCCCTAAAGGCTGTGTTCTTTCACCTCATCTATTCTCCCTGTATACCAACAGCTGCACCTCCAGTCACCAGTCCGTCAAACTCCTGAAGTTCATGGATGACACCACCCTCATTGGGCTCATCTCTGATGGGGACGAGTCCGCCTACAGGTGGGAGATTGACTATCTGGTGACCTGGTGTGACCAGAACAACCTGGAGCTCAACGCGCTGAAAACAGTGGAGATGGTTGTGGACTTCAGAAGGAACCCAGCCCCACCCACCCCAATCACCTTGAGAGACGCCCAAGTCGTCACTGTGGAGTCCTTCCGCTTCCTGGGCACCATCATCTCCCAGGACCTCAAATGGGAGCTGAACATCAGCTCCATCACCAAAAGAGGGCAACAGAGGATGTTCTTCCTGCGGCAGCTGAAGAAATTCAACCTGCCAAAGTCAATGATGGTGCACTTCTACACCTGCATCATCTAGTCCATCCTCACCTCCTCCATCACCATCTGGTTCGCTGCTGCCACCGCTAACGACAAAAGGAGGCTGCAGCGTATCATCCGTTCTGCTGAGAAGGTAATCGGCTGCAATCTGCCATCTCTACAAGACCTGTTTTCCTCTAGGTCCCTGAGGCGTGCAGGCAAGATTGTGGCTGATCCCTCCCACCCGGGTCACAAACTCTTTGAGGTTCTTCCCTCAGGCAGGAGGCTGCGGTCCATCAGGACCAAAACCGCCCGCCACAAGACCAGCTTCTTCCCGGCTGCCGTTGGCCTCATCAACAAGGCCCGGGACCCCCACCTGACTCAGACTTTTATTCCACCCCCACACCTCAAGGATGTGTTTAATTAATAAATTAACACATTATCTCATGTTATTATACTGTATTACATTGCATATTTTAATCGGACACTGTTTAATGTTTTGCATTTTGCATTTCACTTTTTACTTCACTTTTATATCTTTTATCTTTCATATATTTTTATTCAGAAATGTTTATGTCAAAATAAATGCTACTTTGTATAAATATTGGAAAAAAGTGAGTAAATAAGAAGTAAAGAGTGAGTAAATATATACAGGTTTTCTATTTTTTATTGCTTTTCCTATGTATGTTGTATTTATTGCGTTTTATGTTTCTATGTTCATTGTATGCACCATTAACCGGAGCAAATTCCTTGTAGGTGTAAACCTACTTGGCAATAAAATACTTCTGATTCTGATTCTGATAAGATGGAATACGTTACAGATTACATTTTTGGGCATGTATTTTGTAACGAAATACCTTTTGAAAGTATCCTTCCCAACACTGGAAATGTTACTGATTTGGGAGCAGTAAGACAACCATAATAAAAAAAAAAAAAAAATCTCAAGATAGTAAATTTTGCACACAGGTTTTAAAAAGTGCATGGCTTGTGTTTATACTTACAATAACTTTGATTAAATTATTTAAATGCACACCGATTTCTTCTTGTTTCTGTAATGAGCAGTTAAATAAAAATGTGGGAAAGAATATTGTACAGTAAATGTATCTTATTTTGTGTTGGTCATATTTAAATCATTCATTATGTTTTTTTGGGGGAGGAAAAAAGAGGATAAAATAAAAAAATCGCATATTAAATCGCAATATTTTGGGAAAATTACATTATTTCCCACAATTATTAAAAGCCGGAAATGGTGTACGCAAAAGAAATCTCCGATTTGTAGAGCCGTGCCAACGCACACCTGCACTCAATGTTCTCTTTACAAATCACAGTCCACCTTGAAACATTCGTATGTGGATCTGCCTCCAAATCCTGAGCTGTTTGTTAGTGGGGTGGAGGTAAAGAGGGATTATATAGGACAGCAGTGATGTCACTTTTGAAAAAATAGTGTGAAAAACTGCCACTGCTGTGGATAACAAAATGTGTGAGAGTGAAGCCGATAGAAAGAACGGAGCCTGGAGTAAAAACAAAATCACAGATCAAAATAATCTATATCAGCTGATCAGATGTCGCTGAACCCTCTACTCTTCCTCATCCTTCCATTTGCCTGCAAACATCACGCAGAACCCGGCATCACTGTCACGGCAGTATTTATTTATTTAGAGCAGTGGTTCTCAACCTTTTTTCAGTGAAGTACCCCCTTCGAAGAAAAAATTCTGCCGAGTACCCCCTAGCCAGCGCAAAGCATTTTTGGTTGAAAGAAAGATGTAATGTGATTTATTAAGCCTTGTAACTAGACACATTCAAATTTAAAACTCCATCAATGTCCATAACATTGCTCATTTGTAGTGGTCTCTCTTGAACTATTACGAAATAAAAAGATATAAAATAACTAAAGACTTTTATTATTATCTCAATATAAATAAAGATTTGTGCACCTCAAAATAATTATCAACTTAAAGTGACCTCTTTTGGGATCATAATAAAGATATGTTCTCAAACTGAACTCATGAACTTAATTATAGCTAAACACTTCTTCCCAAAAAATAAATCATTAACTTAGTTTTAAATAAAAGATTAGCTCAAAACATATTTTTTTAATATTCATCATCTTAAAATATCTTCTTTAAGGATTGAAAAGAATAATGACAGGTAGATTGTTTCCGTTTGCTTTGGGGAGGCTTTTCGCATCGTGTCTTGAGATGACCTGAATTCAGAAAGTTTCCTCTTAAAAAACTCAGGTGGCTTACCAACATGACTTTCATGTTTTGTCTGGAGATACCGCTGAAGATGTGGTGGCTTAATGCCACTGCTGGCTAATCTCTCCCCACAGAAAAAACATAAAGTGTAAATAACCCAATCTATGTTATTGTTAATATTATTGTGTCTTTCTGTTATTTTATTGTGACATATTTGCTCGCTTTAGGGTCATACAATTTCATTTCCGCTTTTGTATTACATGCTTTTATTTTGAAAGGGTACCGGTAGAGACGCGGACTTATTGTTATGAATCATTAACTTCACAACGGAAAACTTTTCCATTTTAGCGCCCCTCCGAAGAGGCACTAGCTCTCACGGTGTTGTTTAGGGAAGGCTCTCTGCTCTGGTTTCGCCATCTTTGGTACTTGTCCCTCCGTGTTTCAGCAGCATTGCTGCTGCACTTCAACTCGACTCCATTGTTGAAGTTTTCAAGGCAGGTGATGACAGGTGATGACAGGTGGCGTGTGCCAGGTTGGGTCAAACCATCGGTATGGGGGAGACTCTGTTTTTTTAGGATAATTAAATTGAAAAGCCTACTGAATATAAAATTTAGTTCATGAACTTACACTTATATTTTATTGAATATTTGTTAAATAACAATTTTTCAAGGATTTTTGAATGGATGCAGCGCTTTGTTGTTACACACACAGTGTTAGAAGATTATTAAAACCTATTAATGACTTGGCTCAGTAACTCGGACTGACAACCTTCTATTTGTCTTTTTCCTTCAGTCACCTATATAGCTCCAGACCAGGCAACCTCCTCTACATCTGCAGCCCCTTCGTCAAAAGAGCCTGCCTAATCTCTGGATATGTGAGAACTTTTTTTCTTTTACATTAAAAAGTACAATTCAGTTAGTTTCACATGTTTAAGTCACTGAGCTACCAAACACCACATTACTGTTGGCCAAGTATTAGATGGATTTTTACTTTGATAAACATATGGTTTTCCATCCTTCTAGAACAGGAGTCGGCAACCTTTATTATCAAAAGAGCCATTTTGCCCTCTCTTTCACCAAATACAACTTGATGGCACAGCTTATAAAGTTTTATATATAGTTATTCTCAGTGACCATTGCCAGTTCACACTTAAAATGAACTAGTTCAGAGTTAAGTTCATGCAGATTAAAATGAACTAGCTCACTCTTTTTTTATTGGGATGATTTTGGTGACAAACGTCCGGTCATGTGTTATGAATCGATGGTTTCGGATCATGTCTGCCCTCCGCTCCGCTCATTTTAACACATTTTTCATGATGTTTAAATGCGGTCTCAAAAACTCTAAAGCAAATCAAACAAACACTGAGTTACTTCATGTACTGATCAGGTCCTGATAACTAATGATGCGTGTTTATTAGTTATAGTGAGAGAAGGTTATAGTGGAGGAGGACAAAGAAACTCGTGCTCGGTATAAACCAACTGTAGCTTCTGCTCTGATCATGGAGCAGCTGTTACCAGAGAGAAACTCTGTATTTTCACTGTTTCCACTGTTCTTCAACAAAGTCACTGACCGGCTGCTTGCGTGAACAAGCTCTAATCTCACTGTGTGGGTCTCTGAGCCTGTGGGTCTCTGAGACAAAATGTCTGTGTGTGTGCTCCCAGACAGCGCAGACACACGTCTGCGCTGTCTGGGAGCACACACACAGACATTTTGTCTGCTTTGATGATTAAAAAAAATTAAAGTGAGTGACATTCACTCACATGCATGTGTTCAAAATCAAAAATGTTTCCAGTGGTTGTGGGTTCCCCACTGTCCTGTGATGGAAATCTGGAGATACAAGAGGCTGGAAACAACAATGTTATCTAATAAGGGGCTTTCTGCAGGAAGGATCAACACACCCGAGAGTCCTAAGGATCTCAGAGTGAAGATGGAGAACAGTCAAATACAAGGGTCTTATATAGGAGGACAAGGAGGTTTGCCTGAGCCAGTTCAGACTGGTTCTGTAGGGTAGTTTAAGACTTTAATATCGACTTTGCTTTCCAATGCAGTCACCCTCTCCTCCATGGTAACAGTGTTATGTTGAGGGCCGGCCCTAGCACATTTGGCGCTCTAGGCAAGCTTCACTCCTGGCGCCCCCCCCCCCCCCCCCCCACACGAAAACTTATTATAAAATTATTTCTTTCTTCGTCGAAGTTGCTTGGACACACACACTCTAACCACAAGCCTCAATGTGCTAGCATGTTCTGACAACACCAAGGAGGTTTGTACCTCAATTTTTGCCTCATTTTACCCTTATGTTAGATTAATTTTTTTAGTGTCAAAGTATTGGTTGGAGATATATGTTATGGGTCCCAAAATTGATACCACAGCAACAAAGTATATCTGTAGAATACAGCATGAATGCAGCAGCAGTAACGAAACAGAGCATTCAGTTCCACATCCAGACTGCATCTTATTCAAATTAGACACAATTTCTAGTACAAGCATTTCTTGCAGTGTAACTGCATTTTTAAGTGCATAAAACATACATTCAATTATTATGGTGTCTCTTTCCTCCAAACATCTTAATATACATCATCACTCATAAAGAAATATAAACATTTACAATATATACCTATTGAACATTTGCTTATAACTGGTCTTTATAAGGCACAATAACAATACATGAATTACAGAGTCTGTGTGTGTCGGAGCTGAACTACACACTGTAAAGTAAACAATATACTATCCCGACCCGCCTGCAAGACGACGTGCAGGTAAAATAAACACCTATACAGGCGAATGTAGCCCCGCCCACCTAGTGCGCGAGTGTCTCTCCTCACTGCCCAGCGGAGTTTCTAAGTTTTACCAGTCAACACGTCTCAATGACACCCGTGGTGATCAAGCGAGGCTTTAGGAGCTAACGTAGGTGACTCTCACCCACTACTACCCTGTAGAATACAGGATGGAAGCAGCAGCAGGAACGACACGGAGCATTCAGTTCCTCATCCAGACTGCACCTGACAGTACGGGGTGCAACTGGTCCCGTGCCAAACGTTCCACCTGAGTGCTGCTGTCATTTACTGATTTCTCTAATGAAACTACTTAAATTACTGTCAGAGTAATTAAATACAATATTTTTGGCCATACCACATAGAGAAGGGGGCGCCTAAAACTCTGCCTTTTTTATTTTATTTTATTTTTTGCTCTGTGCAGTTTTTGGCGCCCCCCTCTGAATGGCGCCCTAAGCAACCGCCTATGTCGCCTGTAGGAAAGACCGGCCCTGTGTTGACTTAAGCAAGTTTTTTACACCGAAAACCAGAGGTGTAAAGTAACGAATTACATTTACTCACGTTACTGTAATTGAGTAGTTTTTTTGTGTACTTTGTAATTTTTTGAGTAGTTTTTTAAATGGGTAATTTTACTTTTACTTAAGTAGATTTTGACTGAAGTATTGTACTTCGCTACATTGGAATTACATCCGTTACTGAGTAAAAAAAATATATAGTTCAAGGCGCAAGGCAATTCTAACTGCAGTGGTAGATGCTGCATAGAGTGGATGACGTTCCCTCACGTGCACTTTCAACATATGAAACTGATCGTAAAGTTCACTGTGCGCAAAAAATATGCGCGACATGCACAACACTGCACTGGGAGCCACTGCAGAGGGGCTGAAGAGCAACCCGCGGCTGCAGAGCTGCGAGTTCCGATCCCTGGCTACGGCGAAAGAGCGATTTGTTTACTGCGCCGTCGTTAAAGAAATGCGGACGTCAAAACATTAGTTCGGCTATAATATTAGTTCCGTCTCGCATTTTCCCCTCCGGTCGCGCGCACCACCTGTTATGACTCCGCGCACCACACAGTTTGAGAATCACTGCGCTACACAGGGCCGGCCCTAACACATTTGGGGCTCTATGCAAGCTTGACTTCTGGCGCCCCCCCAACTTTCAGACGGTATTTAGCCCTGTAAGACTGCATTTCTTTTGAAATAAACACAACAATGATCTCAAGACAGCGTCTCTCAGGTGAAGGAAAACATTCTGTAACGTTTTAGCTAGACCTCAGATAATATGAATTTTTTTTCCGTTCAAATTCATTATTTGTCTGTAGCCCTATAGTCAATTCGCTGTTAAGACTCGGCTTTTACCTGAGTTCACTTTATACCACCTGAATAATACCTATCCTAACCTAACAAATAAGATTAAGTTATATTTAGACTTTTTAAACAATACTTAGGCCCTGAATAACAAACAGCATCTCACATTTAAAACTGACTTATCATTAGGTAACTAATAATAAACCACACAGAATAATGACTGTCACAAAAATCTCCCTAGTTTAAGAAAAACTTTGTGTTCACATGGAATAACAATCACCTGTTACAAACAGGAATATCATACTGGTATAAAAGAAAATACAAAAGCCGGAACTGGAAAACAACAAATAAAACGATCAGTTCAACCCCCCTGTTGCAGGCCTGTTAACTGGATTATTTTTCGGCCAATAATAGCTACTCACGAGCACCCCGATAATATTGCCTTCAGTAGGTCCGCTAGCATCCACACATAGCTAAATGGTCGTCCAACGAGGCTGAATGGAACTGCTAGCGTTCTTTTGAACTTGTTCATGCACAACACTGCCTGAAACTCAACACTGGCCTACCTGCCTCGGCCGCCTGCAAGCAACTCTTCAGCTGTGCTGCTGTTCACTGCACAGCGAGCCTGGATGAGCTCTACTCACCTTGAAATTCAGCTGCTGCTCAAACTGAACAAGAAGTTTGTAGACTACTGCTCTAAAGGTGGACCAAAGTTTAACCAAAAGTTGAAATATACAGTGGGACAGCAGCATTTAAAATTTTTTATTTTAACTGTCATGTGGTTCATGTCTTGACATGTCCTCCTAAAAGTTGATTGATTATTTATTTAAGCCTCGGAAAACACATTGAGGAATAAGACCCTCATTTACAATGGTGCCGAGGGGCAGTTATTAAATGTTGTGTTGACATGTTAAATTTTTAATGTTTGACATGTTTAATGTGATTGCACTTATATTTGTAAAGATTATCCTTTAATAATTGGATTTATGACCCCGTGTCCTTTTTTGCACTGTAGAGGAGCGGGCCCCATCAAGTTGTTGGAAGTAACTAAGTAACTTTTACTTAAAGTACATTTTAAATGAGCTACTTTTTACTTTTACTTGAGTAGATTTTTAGATGGGTACTTTTAATTGTACTTAAGTAAAATTCATCAAAGTAAAGGTACTTTTACTTGAGTACAATATTTCAGTACTTTTTACACCTCTGCCGAAAACAGAGTCATTCATCGAAGCACACAAAAACAACAGCCCAGAGTTTCTTGTGTGCGGGAGACAGACTCTTCATTCACAAGGCTGTGATTGACATTAACGACTGACGTGGCATCTTCAGGAATGGAGGTATTCACTATCTGAGTCTAGGAGTAAAACTTCACAACTGACCTTTCACTGTTGAGGCAGCGATTATATCAGTTTTTAAATTGTACTTTACATTTATATAGGATGAGTATGTGACTGAGGACCAGTTAATTCTTTCTGGTATTAAGGTTATGTACTTACATGATTCTTGATGTTCCGTGTTTGCACCCTCATACAGGGTTCGTACGGTCATGGAAAACCTGGAAAAGTCATGGAATTTTAAAATGTGTTTTTTCAGGCCTGGAGAAGTCATGGAAAAAAATAATCTCCCAAAAGTTTTGGAAAAGTCATGGAAATTTGTTATATTTTCATGTTGTTCATTTTAGGGATGGGCATAATTAATAGACGATGAGTTTCGTCGATGACATTATTTTTTCATGGATGAAAACTATTGCATGTTCACTATGTGGCAGGACGTCGGAATATCCGAGTTGCCTTGAACGCAGCACAGCGAGGATGTTAGCAGTTGGAGAAAGCAGTCCGGAGCTAACCTCAGCTGCTCGGCTTCATGTCCACACACTGACCAGACGCGGAAGCGAGGCGTGAGCGCTAATTCCTAGCGCGACAGCGCTTGGCTGTTCACACCGGGCGCGGTAGCGACGCGTCGCAGTAGCGACGCTGTTGCAGTTAATTTTGGAGCAACAACTAAGTATGTGCTTGAAAAAAATGTCATTGAAACCTGAACAATTAACTAAACTTCGAGCATGTCTCAAGGACATAAAAACCTGGATGACCCGCAATTTTCTCTTATTAAACTCAGATACATTTTTAGTTATATACAGGACTGTCTCAGAAAATTAGAATATTGTGATAAAGATCTTTATTTTCTGTAATGCAATTAAAAAAACAAAAATGTCATGCATTCTGGATTCATTACAAATCATCTGAAATATTGCAAGCCTTTTATTCTTTTAATATTGCTGATTATGGCTAACAGCTTAAGAAAACTCAAATATCCTATCTCTAAATATTAGAATATCATGAAAAAGTATACTAGTAGGGTATTCAAATAATCACTTGAATCGTCTAATTAACTCGAAACACCTGCAAGGGTTTCCTGAGCCTTGAAAAACACTCAGCTTGGTTCAGTAAACTAAATCACAAGTATGGGGAAGACTGCGGATCTGACTGCTGTCCAGAGGACCATCATTGACCCCCTCCATCAGGAGGGTAAGACACAAAAATAAATTTCTCAAAGAGCAAGCTGTTCACAGAGTGCAGTTTCAAAGCACATCCACAAAAAGTCTATTGGAAGGGGGGAATGTGGCAGGAAACGCTGCACAACCAAGAGAGATGACCGCAGCCTTAACAGCATTGTGAAGAAGGGTCGCTTCCAGAATTTGGGGGAGCTTCAAAGACAGTGGACTGAAGCTGGAGTCCAGGTATCAAAAGCCACTGTTCACAGACGTGTCCGGGAAATGGGCTACAATAGCCGTATTCCCATGGTCAAGCCACTTCTGAACTCAAGACAACGGAAGAAGCGTCTGACTTGGGCTATGGAAAAGAAGCACTGGACAGTTGCAGAGTGGTCCAAAGTCCTCTTTTCAGACGAAAGCAAGTGTTGTATTTAATTTGGAAGTCAAGGCGCCAGAGTCTGGAGAAAGGCTGGAGAGGAGCAAAATCCAAGTTGCTTGAAATCCAGTGTGAAGTTCCCACAGTCAGTGATGGTTTGGGGAGCGATGTCAGCTGCTGGTGTTGGTCCACTGTGTTTCATCAAGTCCAGAGTAAATGCAGCTGTGTACCAAGAGATTTTAGAGCACTAAATGCTTCCATCTGCTGAAAAGCTCTATGGAGATGAGGATTTCATTTTCCAGCATGATCTGGCACCTGCCCACAGTTCCAAAACCACCAGTAACTGGTGTACTGACCATGGCATTACTGTCCTCGATTGGCCTGCCAATTCCCCTGACCTGAACCCCATAGAGAATTTGTGGGGTATTATGAAGAAGAAGCTGAAAGACACCAGACTGTGGTGATTCTGTTGTTGGTTGTGTTGTCTTTGTCTCCCTCTCCTGTTCTGTTCCTGTCCTGCAGGTGGTGTCTGTGGTAGGGGGTGTGGCTGGCTTCCTCACTTCACCAAACAAGGCACACCTGCAATCACTCAACCATCATCCACTCCATAAAAGCCTGGTCCCGACTCCACTACTCTGCCAGATAATTCCGTCTTGTTCGGTAGCGTACCTATGACGACCTCTGATTCTCGCCCTTTGTATTTTGTTTCGTATTTAACCATTAGTGTTTTCTTTTGTTACACAGACTCCTCGGTGTGCCTTGTTGCTGCTCCTCGTTTTTTTTTCGCTTTTCCTCCTGCGTTTCCCCCCTGGATTATTCGGCCAGCCAGCACCCTGCCTCCACAGCCTGCCTGCTCTGTTTTCTGGTGTGAAAATAAACCTTACTCAACACTAGACTGCTCTCTGTGTCTGCTTTGGGGTCCAACCAAAGAACCACCCGTAACAGAATTATCTGGCCAAAATGGACCCCGCAGACGCAGATAAATTTAGACAGGCTCTTTCGAACCACGGAGTTCGTATGGGTCAGCACGAGACGGCTCTACAAGAGATTATGGAGACACTCCAGAATCTCTCCTCTAATGTGGCACAAGTCGGTGGCCGCTTGGACCAGCTGTCTACTCACCTCACCACGACGGTTCCCGTCCACCCTCCAGCTCCGGTTCCAGCTCCTGCTCCTGTACCACCAGCTCTTCCCATCGCTCATTCTGCACAACCCCGGGAACCCTTCATCCCCACGCCCGTCAGGTATTCAGGAGAATTAGGGTCATGTAGACAATTTCTTCACCAGTGCAGTCTCGTTTTTGATCAGCAGCCACTCACGTATTCCTCAGACCAGTCGCGGACCGCCTTTGTTATGAGTCTCCTGTCGGAGCGCGCCGCGGCTTGGTCTGTTGCCATATCACGCGCTAACTCCCCCATCTGCGATTCCTTTCAGTCATTCTCCGCCGAATTTCTCAGGGTTTTCGACCATCCCCTATGTAGCAAGGAGGCCAGCAGTCGGCTCCTCTCGCTACGCCAAGGGCAAAATTCAGTAGCAACTCACTCCATAGATTTCCGCATTCTCGCAATCGAGAGCGGGTGGGATGAGCGGGCCCTACAGGCAGTTTTCCTCCGGGGTTTGCGGGAGGAATTGAGAGACGAGTTAGCGGCACGGGACGAGACCACCTCTCTGGATGAGTTAATTTCTTTAGCTATTCGTTTAGATAGCCGGCTCCGTGAGAGACGTAGGGAGAGATCAGAGAGAGAGAGACACGCCCCTCCCGTGAGACAGACAATGAGCTCTCACCATCGGGGTTCTCCGGAATCTTCTCGTCCGCCATCCTCTCCCCACGGGACTCCTCCGCTGACAGCCTCTTCTCCTCTCTGCCCCGAGGAGCCCATGCAACTAGGACGGATGAGGCTCACTCCCACGGAACGTCAGCGTCGTCGCCTCCAGAGGCTCTGCATGTACTGTGGGCAGGAGGATCATCAGATGGCTCATTGCCCTGCACTGCCAAAAGGGGGGTCTCATCAGTCACCGGAGGGGCGCTGGTGAGCCACTCATCTATTTCGTTGTCTCCTCCTCGCCTGCTAATTAAGGGCACCGTGTCATGGTCGCAGGGTTCCCTACCCCTGTCCATCCTTATTGACTCCGGTGCAGATGACAATTTTATTGACTCTGACTTGATTATGCAATCCCACATTCCCTCTGAGCCTCTTCCTCAGCCCAAGGATGTGTTTGCCCTTGATGGTAGGCTCCTGGCTCGTGTCACTCACCGTACTGTTTCCATTTCGCTACTACTCTCCGGTAACCATCATGAATCCATATCCCTGTACATTATCCCATCTCCCATGTCTCCGCTAGTGTTAGGTCTCCCTTGGCTAAAGCTCCATAACCCACACATAGACTGGTCCACCTTCTCCATAACCAATTGGAGTCTTTTCTGTCACTCCCACTGTCTGCATTCTGCCATTCCCTCCAGGCCAGCCACCACACCATCTCCACCCAAACCGGTCGATCTCACCTCTGTTCCCTCTGTTTATCACCATCTCCAAGAGGTGTTTAGCAAAGATCGGGCCTTGTCCCTTCCCCCTCATAGACCCTATGATTGCTGCATCAATTTGCTTTCGGGCGCCCCTATCCGTCCAGTAAATTGTACAATCTGTCCAAACCCGAGACAGACGCCATGGAGGCTTATATCACAGACTCGCTCAAAACCGGCCTCATTCAACCCTCCTCTTCACCTATGGGAGCTGGCTTTTTCTTTGTAGCCAAGAAGGATAAGTCGATCCGCCCCTGTATCGACTATAGAGGATTAAATGACATCACTATTAAGAATAAACATCCCCTTCCCCTGATTGACTCAGCCTTTGGGCCCCTACACAAAGCAACCATCTTCACCAAATTGGATCTTCGTAATGCCTATCATCTGGTCAGAATAAAGGAAGGGGACGAGTGGAAAACCGGCTTCAACACTCCGTTAGGACATTTTGAATATCTTGTAATGCCTTTCGGTCTCACCAATGCACCTGCTGTTTTTCAAACACTTATTAATGATGTGCTTCGGGATATGTCGAATAGGTTTGTTTTTGTTTATCTAGATGACATTTTGATTTTTTCACGTAATTTCAAAGAACATGTTCAACACGTTTCACTGGTGCTTAAAAGACTTCCCCTTTGATTGGTCGCCGGCAGCAGAGGCGGCGTTTGCTAAACTAAAGTTTTTGTTTTCCTCTGCACCAGTGCTTGTCCATCCTGACTCTGCTGTTCAGTTCGTGGTGGAGGTGGATGCTTCGGACTCCGGTGTGGGGGCGGTTCTTTCTCAGCGAACCGCCTCTGACCAGAAGCTCCAACCCTGCGCCTTTTTCTCCCGCCAGCTCTCCTCGGCAGAGAAGAACTACGATGTAGGAAACAGGGAGTTATTAGCGGTCGTCCTGGCCCTCCAGGAGTGGAGGCACTGGCTTGAGGGCTCTATTCACCCATTCATAGTCTGGTCTGACCATAAAAATCTCTCCTACCTTCGCTCTGCCCGTAGGCTGAACTCACGCCAGGCTCGGTGGGCCTTGATTCTGGGACGCTTTAACTTCAGTCTAACCTTCAGACCCGGTACCAGGAACATCAAACCAGATGCTTTGTCCCGTCAGTTCGCCCCTCCGGTGGAGGATGCTGCGGGGAGTACCATCTTACCTTCCTCCTGTGTGGTTGGAGCAGCTGGGTGGGAGATCGAGGGAGTGGTCCAGGGAGCCCAGAAGGACCAACCAATTCCTCATGGGTGTCCACCTAACCGTCTGTTTGTTCCTCCAGCTGCCAGATCCGCAGTTCTCCAGTGGTGGCATTCCTCCAGGATTTCATGCCAACCTGGTTCCCACCGGACTTTGACTCTCATACAACAACGTTTTTGGTGGCCCTCGATGGCTGCAGACACTAAGCTGTTCGTTTCCGCCTGTTCTGTCTGCGCCCGGAGTAAGGCTCCTGCCGGCCTGCTCCTTCCCCTGCCCATTCCCCACCGGCCGTGGTCCCACATCGCCGTCTACTTCATCACGGGCCTGCCGCCTTCGGAGGGAAACACGGTTATACTTACCATCGTTGACCGCTTCTCCAAGGCGGAACACTTCATCCCCCTGCCGAAGCTGCCATCCGCCCTCGAGACGGCCACTATTCTGGTGCAGCATGTGTTCCGTCTCCATGGCATCCAGGTAGACATTGTATCAGACAGGGGTCCGCAGTTCTCCGCCCGTGTGTGGAGAGCCTTTTGCCAGGCGCTGGGGGCGTCGGTCAGCTTGTCGTCTGGTTACCACCCACAGACGAACGGCCAGACAGAACGGGCAAATCAGGACCTTGGGGCGGCTCTGCGTTGCGTCTCATCCCGCCATCCGGCTTCCTGGTCCACCCACCTCCCCTGGGTAGAATACGCCCACAACTCCCTGGTCTGCTCCGCAACGGGGATGTCCCCGTTCATGGCTGCCAACGGATACCAACCTCCACTCTTCCCAGCTCAGGAGACGGACGTGGCAGTACCCTCGGTGCAGGGGCATCTCCGGCGTGCTCGTCGAGGCTGGCGTGAGGCCCGGGCAGCCCTCATCCGTACCGCTGCTCGCAATCAGAGAGTAGCGGACCGTCATCGTACCCAGGCCCCCGGATTACCAACCCGGTCAGAGAGTATGGTTATCTTCCCGGGATTTATCACTCCAAACAGAATCCCGGAAACTCACACCCAAATTTATTGGCCCGTTTGAAATTGACCGGGTTATTAACCCCTGTGCTATGAAGCTTAAGCTTCCCCCCTCTCTTAATATCCACCCAGTTTTCCATGTCTCTCTCCTCAAGCCAGTGTCTACCAGCCCGCTAAGCCCTCCGGCCGAGCCCCCGCCACCCACCCGGAGCATTGATGACCACCCTGCCTATACGGTTACCAAGATATTGGACGTACGTCGGCGAGGCAGGGGGTTTCAGTATCTGGTGGATTGGGAGGGTTATGGGCCGGAGGAGCGGCAGTGGATTTCCCGCTCCCTCATTCTCGACCACACACTCCTCCATGATTTTTATTCTGAGTTCCCGGACAAGCCGGGTAGGCCACCAGGAGGCGTCCCTTGAGGGGGGGTACTGTGGTGATTCTGTTGTTGGTTGTGTTGTCTTTGTCTCCCTCTCCTGTTCTGTTCCTGTCCTGCAGGTGGTGTCTGTGGCAGGGGGTGTGGCTGGCTTCCTCACTTCAGCAAACAAGGCACACCTGCAATCACTCAACCATCATCCACTCAATAAAAGCCTGGTCCCGACTCCACTACTCTGCCAGATAATTCCGTCTTGTTCGGTAGCGTACCTATGACGACCTCTGATTCTAGCCCTTTGTATTTTGTTTCGTATTTAACCATAGTGTTTTCTTTTGTTACACAGACTCCTCGGTGTGCCTTGTTGCTGCTCCTCGTTTTTTTTTCGCTTTTCCTCCTGCGTTTCCCCCCTGGATTATTCGGCCAGCCAGCACCCTGCCTCCACAGCCTGCCTGCTTTGTTTTCTGGTGTGAAAATAAACCTTACTCAACACTAGACTGCTCTCTGTGTCTGCTTTGGGGTCCAACCAAAGAACCACCCGTAACACAGACCCAACAATGCAAATGAGCTAAAGGCCGCTGTTGAAGCATCCTGGGCATTCATAAACCCTAAGCAATGCCACAGGCTGATTGCCTCCATGCCACGCCGCATTGATGCAGTAATCTGTGCAAAAGGATTCCCAACCAAGTACTGAGTGCATTAATGGACATTTTCAAATGTTTGATTTTGTTTCGCTGTTATAAATCTTTTTTTTACTTGGTCTGAGGAAATATTCTAATTTTTTGAGATAGGATTTTTGAGTTTTCTTAAGCTGTAAGCCATAATCAGCAATATTAAAAGAAAAAAAGCTTGCAATATTTCAGTTGATTTGTAATGAATCCAGAATGCATGACATTTTTGTTTTTTTAATTGCATTACAGAAAATAAAGAACTTTATCACAATATTCTAATTTTCTGAGACAGTCCTGTATACTTGGCCCTAAACACCTTAGAGATACATTATCTCAAGATATAGTTGCGCTAGACGACATTGCCCTTGCTTCCAATGAAACAGTCAGGAACTTGGGAGTGATCTTTGATCCTGATTTCTCCTTTAATTCACAATTTCTAGGACAGCCTTTTTCCACTTGCGTAATATCTAAAAAATTACACATGTCCTTTCGCAAAAAGATGCAGAAAAACTAGTCTACGCCTTTGTTACATCGAGACTAGACTATTGTAATTCATGACTATCAGGCTCCAGCTGTAAGTTGTTAAAGACTCTACAGCTTGTCCAAAATGCCGCAGCAGCAGTCCTGACGAGAACCAAGAAAAGAGAGCACATTTCTCAAATATTAGCATCGCTACACTGGCTTCCAGTTAAATCTAGAAAAGAATTTAAAATTCTCCTCCTCACCTTCAAGGCCCTGACTAATATGATGCCAAATTCGGGCTTACTTGTCGTACCTAAAGTCTCTAAAAGTAGATTAGGAGCCAGAGCTTTCAGCCATCAAGCCCTTCTCATGTGGAGTTATGTACCACTTTCACCTCGGGAGGCCGACACCATCTGTTCGTTTAAAAGTAGGCTCAAAACCTTCCTTTTTGAAAAAGTTTATAGTTAGAGCTAATTAGTTTGGCAGATCGTTACTTGTCCTATGTTTTAAAATAGGAAGCGTTTAGTTTAAAAAGGCATAGAGGTATTGATGGTTGATCTACTGAGTGGGCCACATGGTTTTCATCGTACTACCATACAAACCTAGCCTGACGTTGTCATACTCACAATTCTAGACAGAATGTGAGTCTGATACCGCTCCATTGGGCTGTGGTTATGGGGAGTGTTTCAACCGCACCAGAAAAAAAATGACTCTTTGCACAATAGGATAGACCAGCGGTCGGCAACCTGCGGCTCCGGAGCCGCATGCGGCTCTTCAGCACCTCTGCAGTGGCTCCCTGTGCAGTGCATGTTGCGCATATTTTTCGCGAACGGTGAACTTAACAAATCAGTTCTTTCATATGATGAACGTGAGTGAACGTCACGTTCACGTTCATTTTTTAAATAATCATCGTATCAGGCCATCATGAAATACCAGGAGCAGGTGAATGTGTGTAAGTGTGTGTGTGAGTGTGTGTATGTGTGTGTATGTGTGTGTATGCTCTCCCAGATAGCTGACACACACACAGAGCCTGGGCTCCGCCCCCCGCCCTGAGCCCCGCTCACTCGCTCAGAGAGACACATTGAGAGTGACTGACCGGCTGCTTCATTGAGAGTGACTGACCGGCTGCTTCTCAACAGTGGAAAACAAAGAGTTTCTCTGGTCTCCGCTGATCAGTGATCAGCCTCTAAGATTCTTGATCAGAGCAGAAGCTGCAGGTGGTTTGTACCGATCTGCAGTTTCTGTGTTGGCCTCCAGTCTGACCTGCTCTCACGTTTTGTTTTAATATTTCAGCAACTAAAATATGCGTCACATCCTATTACGTCCCGGCGCTCTTCCCTGCAGGTCGCTAATCTATAGTTCCGACCCCCGGCCTCAGTAATCTAATCATGGATAAATCCCAGCAAAGAAAAGTCTGGGAGGGAAATAGAGTTTAATTCTTCGTGGACAAATGACTTTGCTTTCACTGCCACCAATGCTGTCTTACTATATGTATGTTTGATATGTGGCAAGGAATTAGCAAACAATAAGAAACGTAATGTTGTAAGATATTTCCAGAGCAAGCACACAGCATCTGCTGAAAAGTACCAAGCTGGAGATGAGCAAAAAAAGCTGAGTTCTGTGTTTAATTTATTCCAAAGTAGGTCCACACATGTATTTTGTTCTCCAATTCATAAGAGTTTGGTGATTTTGTAACAGGTAAAAATAGCAGTTAAATGTCAACAGTTTTTTTTATTGTCGTTCTATTATTTAATAAATGCAACAAACTATAGTTGTTATATATATTGTATAACTATATATATATATATATATAACTTTATAACCTGTGTTATCAAATATGTTGTGCGGCTCCAGACAGATTTAATTTCGTATCGCATCGAAAGCCTTTTTCTAGCAAATAGTGGTTGTAAACACTCAAAAGGGTCCAATCTGAGTCAAAACCGTGTCCTGTAAGGGTCCATACATCACCATTTGGGGCTATGTGACTATCATAATTGAGTGTCAACGTATTGGGGAAGTCCGAAAGCAGGGGTCAGAGCGACTGAGGGGACAGTCTGTAGCGCAAGAGAAAAGGCATGGTCAATATCTGGTAAGTTGTCACCATCTGAGCAGAAATCATAAGAAACGCAGTCCCTCATATCCCTTGTCTCCTCACCGTGAGCTAGTAGAGGCAGTTGTAATGCACGTTCAGTGTCATTCTTTTGTATCGCAGAGTCTATGACACGGAGGCACAGGGCTCGAATGCAGGGAATACAACAACATCCGCAGATGGCGAACAGGGCTATGAACACTGCAACAGATAGTATGAAGACCATTTGCCAAAGAATTTAGACGTAAAATCATCCCATGGTTTCACGCCAGAGTGTTCCTTCATTTCCACAGAGAGTGAGCGCAGTCCATGGAGTGCTTTAGGGGGGTGGTGTCTGGGGCTGTGTTGTTGGGGATGAACGTCAAAAACAGTACCGTCCCCCTAAACCCACATAACCCAGAGTGTCTAAAAGGATGCCAAGGTCTTTGCCTTGGTTCCATTTTTCCTTATTATTTAATTAAAACACATGCATGGAATTATTTCAGAGAGAAAATGAAACATAAGAAACAATATCAAACTCTAACACTGTGGACTCTGTTAAATGATTAAAATTAATAAGCCAGGCGCAGGGCGTAGTCGGTCAGGGTGGAGGAGGTGGAGTTGACACCGGATGGGAGTGGGTTGTGGAGACATAGAGCCCAGGTCCCAGAGATTGAAAGGAAAACAAACTGAAAAGTGATTAATATGCTGCAACTGAGTTTACAGTAGATTATATAAGCCTATATTTGAAAAGGAAAATAAACAAATAATCAAAACAAGACATACAGGCAGACCCATCTTTTGTGGTCAACAATTTCTTTACAATTTTGAGGAGTAATAGCCAAATAAGTGGACATTCAAAAATAAAAGATTCAAAAAGTGGCAGAAAAGCAACAGAAATCTTTGGCATTTCATGAAATATTAAATGATTAACAAGCTGAATTTCAATTATCAGCAAATTTAACAGCATTTGAGTATAATTTTGTTCAAACCATTTTCCAAAAGTCATCGACTGCTTCATTACATCATAATTCAGAAGCTTTGACGTCAAACTGCCCTGTGGTAAAACAGGCATCACATACAAAGGACAAATGTGTGAGACAGCTGAAACAAAACAAAACAAAATTAATAAAAGTCATTCTGCCACACTTTCCTTTATGATAAAATAAAAACAAAAAGTAGAGCTTAACAACATCTTTCAAATTAAGAACATTGGACGTTAAGATAATTGGTGAAACAAGACAAACAAAAAGAAATTCCCTTCTTCTGGTTCTTTAAAAGTTAAAGTGTTGCAAAGAAATTAAAATATAATTATTGATATGGTATTCAATCAAGTGTGTCAACAAGGGGGCTTGTACTATGGTTTGTGCTTTTCATTTAAGATTAAACACGCTATGAGTTAAAGTGTTTTAGACATCTGTCCCTTTAACTGGATTAAGATTTCTTCTTTCAATGGTGAAACATATTTATCTTTAGGTCGCAAGAGTCTAACAATAGTTACATGGAGGGTGAATCAAACTTCTATTTTAAAGGCCAACTGTAAATAGATTACACATGTCTTGATTATTTAATCTTAAATGGATAATTTGAATGTGGAATTAAAGCAACTGCCGGTGAAACCCCAAAAAATAAAAATATCTAATTCTAGGCAGCACAGAACTAAGTTTAAAGTTAAGTTTGAACTTCTCATCCTGATTGGATTGATTTTACTCATATAGAAAGCACATGAATTATTTTCAGCTTTAAGAAATAAAAGTAAATAGCAAAGCATTTCAACAAATAAAGAGAAGAGATAGATTTCCCCTTCTCATCAAACCTGAGCAGAGCAAAGCAAGATCAGCTCTGTCTAGCTTCACGGGGCTCATTACATCAGAGAAACGAGTTCTCGATACTAAAAAACAAAAACAAATATCATCTTCATTGTCACAAAACAGCAGTTGAGAGTGAAACTTTTATATGGGTGTAAAATGGCTCAAAAATAATACAAAACAGAGAAAGAAAAATAAAAAAATAAAAATAAAAAAAAAATACCTTGCACATTAACTGTACCTAGAGATGAACTTTTAAAGGTCACATTAATGTGATTTGGTTAATCACTCATCCTTGAAGTTAGATTACGAATCAAGTAATAAATTGTCTGAAGTATTAAACTGGTGTATCCTATTATCCCTACTGTGTCGGTTAAAAATGAGAATAAGCTATTTAATGATTGGATTTTATGCAATAATTTGGAGGCCAAAACCTTTTCTCCTTTCCTCTGATGGATTAGATATATTGGCAAAAATCCCAAAATAACGAATTGGTACCAAAAAGTGTAATTTTTGGTACCATTTTTGGAATTTTTTACTTCTGAATGAAGCAATAGTAAAAACAAACAAACATACAAACAAACGAATAAACAAACAAACAAGCCTCCTTATGATCTCAACACCAGTTGCAAGCTGTGAATTCGGGCTTTCCGACTCCCAAACACTCTTATCTCCCTCTTTTCATCCTGTGCACTAACAAAAACGTTCTATTATCCATCTCAGAGCAAGATATTACTGAATTGAAACATCTCACGCCTATGGATCTTTCTTATTTCTAAACATAGCTTTATCTTTCTTGTCCTTGTCCTTGTTCATCTCTCAAACCTTCAGTCAACATTCTTTAACTTTCTTTGGCAAGTCCTTTACACGTTTACTCTCACATCCATACATACAACATACATCAAATGGCAGGCGTATATTGCCTCTAGTCTAGTTTTTGTATTGTTTCTGTCTCTCCTCTGTCAGTCAGTCGGTTTTCTCTCAGTCTCAGTCAGTTTTTTCTGTGCCTCAGTCAGTCGTTTCCCTCTCTGTCTCAGTCAGCAAGCTGACCTTGACTCTTTTTCTTCCCCTCGTTTCTCGTTTTCACAGACACACTTTTTCATTCACATTAGTTCTTTCAGAAAGAACTCCCTATATTATATAATCAATATTAATTTATAATTATTATATTAGTAATTTCCTCCATACTTGGGCCGCAAGCGCCACCTAGAGGGCCGCAAGAAACTTTCGGTTTTGCACCTGTGGGCCGCTTGGGCCGTGGGACCGCGTAGGTTATCAACTGAATACACCAGATATGTTAATTAATGTGTACGCGCAGATTCGGGTGACGCCAGAGCTACTAGCCTATGCTATCCATGAGACGCTCAGTTACAATGCAGCCTCCGACCACATGGTGGCGGTACTGCGTTAGTTGTTTAACAAGCTCACAGAACAACAGAAGAAGATCGACATTCAGCTAGGTAGTGATGGAGAAGTTTTTAAAGAGGAAAAATGAAGATAAAAGTGGTGCTGGACCCCCCCAAAAGACAAAATGTGTGCGTAAATACAATCCCGACTTCATTCGGTATGGATTTGTGAACGGGGGTAGTGAGGAAGAGCCGAGAGCCCAGTGTGTGGAGTGTGGGCTGACGCTATCTAATGAAGCTTTAAAGCCCTCGAAGCTACAGCGGCACCTAGAGACCAAGCATCAGACGCTCGTGGGAAAGCCGGTAGAATTTTTTAAGAGAAAAGAAAATGGGCTGCAGATGCAGAAAAAACCTATTGTGTCACTGACTGGCAACTCTAAATGTGCACTGAAAGCAAGCTACCTCGTAGCCAGACGTGTGGCACAGAATAAAAAACCATTCACCATAGCGGAGGAGTTGGTTCTCCCTGCCGCCGTGGATATGTGCACAAATGCCGCACTGCTGTTGGTTTTTGTTCGCTATCGCTGGGACAGTAGTTTGCACGAAGACATTCTGTTCTGTGGAGAGCTACCAACACGAGCTACGGCTCAGGAATGTTTCCGCTGCATTGATAAATACTTCACTGAGAACGGCCTGGACTGGCAGAACTGTGTCGGGGTGTGTAGTGACGGCGCAGCGTCAATGACTGGCAGGCATCGCGGTGTCATCAGACAGATACTGGAGCGTGCACCAGAAGCTAAATGGACACACTGTTTTCTCCACCGTGAAAGCCTTGCAGCGAAAAAGATGTCACCAGAGTTCCACGAAGTGATGACTATATGTGTGAAAACCATCAACTTTATTAAAAACAATGCTGTGAACTCCAGATGTTTTGCCAAGCTTTGTGAGGACATAGACGCAGATCATGTCCAGCTGCTCTATCACAGTGAACTGAGATGGCTCTCAAGGGGACTGGTCCTCAAGCGTTTGTTTGAACTGAAGAATGAGGTCTTCACTTTCCTCACTGAGAAAAAATCTCCTTTTGCACATTACTATGCTGACACAAAGTTCACAGCAAAACTTGCCTACCTCTGTGACATTTTTCACTACTGAACCAGCTGAACATCTCTCTTCAAGGAAGAAACAGCAACATATTTTTTGTTGCAGACAAAGTTCAAGCTTTCAAGAGGAAACGTGCTTTGTGGACAAAGAGGGCCCAGGAAAAGAGGATGGACATGTTTCCACTTTTGTCTGACATTTTGGAAAACTGCCCTCAGGTGATGATCAGTGACTCAGTCTCTCAGCACCTCTCACAACTGGCAGAGAAATTTGATGAGTACTTTCCTGAGGATCCCAGAGAGGGGCACATGTGGATTTTGGACCCATTTTCTGTGGATCCCACTGCAAATGATGTTTCTTTGCCCTCATGTCTGGAATCACAGCTTCTGGACGTTTCCACCGACAGCACTTTAAAATTGCAGTGGGGCAAACTAGACCTGGGCTCCTTCTGGATTGCTGTCTCAAAGGAGTACCCATGTCTTGCACTGAGGGCTGTGAAACTCCTTCTCCCATTCACAACTACATACCTGTGTGAGTCAGGGTTCTCCATTGTGGCCACAACTAAAACCAAAGCCCGAAACAGACTCAGAACAACGCTGGAGGCTACTTTGAGAGTGAGCCTTTCCCCCATTCCACCCAGATTGGATCTGATTGTGTCTCAGAGGCAGGCCCAGGTGTCTCATTAAGAGTTGAAGATAAAAAAAAATAAGTTGTAGCTTGTTAAAAACGTACTGTTTTGACTGTTCATTGATTTGGTTGTTTATTTGTTCAAGATATAAAGAGCAACATCTGGTTCTGCCATGCAAAAATGAAAACTGCTGAAGCAATTGTTAAATGAATCTGCTGATTATAAGGCTATAGTCATTTGCACTTTATTTCAATTTAATTTAGAGTTTATTTATTTAATTTAAAAACATATATTATAGAATATAAATATATATTCTATAATTAATTATATAACAATATAATTATTAATATAATATTTATTTTTGAATGCATTTATTTTATCACCACCTTTTTTATTGATTGATGATTTTTATTTTGGAAACAAAACACTTTTCCTGTGTTGTGATTTGAGTTTAATATGTAAATAGCCTATTACAAATGCATTTAAGGCAGATTAAACTGTTCAAATTCATGACATTTTCTTCCTTGTATTTCTTGCTCCGTGTATTATCAGCAAAAGTTATTGAAAGTTTAATAAAAATATTTGTGGTGATCACATTTTATCATGTCATTGTATTATTTATTTAGCTTGTTAGTTTGTTAAACTGTACATGGATTTGATCTATTATTGAATAGAAATGAGTGAGATCAATTAACTACAGTGTTAACATTTAATGGGCCCCTGGTCACTTTGCACTGAAAAAATTGGGCCTCAGGGTCAAAAAGGTTAAGAACCCCTGTTCTATGTTTTTTAAAATGACCACCTCTATTTAGTAGTCATCATTTTGTTTGCTTCTTTAACTACTATTTTCACAAGTTTTATCAAATACTGTTGGCAGAACTTAGATGTGGAGGACGCATTGCCATGTATACTTGGTCAGAACAGGAAGCTTCTACTACAGAAATAGTTTCAGTAGCGCCCATTCTTTGGGTGTTTAACACAACCAAAATACACACTTTTCCACAATCTATTAATATTCTGCCAATATCTATTCCAACCCTCAATACCCTTTCAGAACTGTGACTCAAAACACTCTTTGTGTTCGTAATTACCTTGATGTCACAGGAAACCACCCCACACTTTTCCCCTTTAGTCCCAGACTAGGAAATCCCTGATTCCCTTTTTCACTTCATATCTGACTCCGGACACAGATATGAGTGTGGCCCCAGGCCATAGGATCCCAGATCCTTTAAATTATAGTGCGTGCTCCAAGCACCACTTTTTCAGTGTTCCAAACACTTCTCAGTCCCAGACTGTAAAATGATTTATAGTGCGTGCTCCAAGCACCACTTTTTCAGTGTTCCAAACACTTCTCAGTCCCAGAAAGTAAAATTATCTATATCTATAGTGCGTGCTCCAAGCACCACTTTATCAGTGTTCCAAACACTTCTCAGAAAGTAAAATTATCTATATCTATAGTGCGTGCTCCAAGCACCACTTTATCAGTGTTTCAAACACTTCTCAGAAAGTAAAATTAACTATATCTATAGTGCATGCTCCAAGCACCACTTTATCAGTGTTCCAAACACTTCTCAGTGTGGCCCCAGGCCATAGGATCCCAGATCCTTTCAATAAATGTAAATGGTTCCAAACCATAGGGTCCCAGACCCTTACAATTTCCTTCACTTCACTCTTATATACTTACATCTTGTATTTCTCTTTGTTCACAGTTAATTTAGTTATTTTTCCAATCACAGACGTTTTAGTTATAAAAAGGTCGCTGCTCGCCTGTTTTAGGTTGACCGGTCTTTTCACTGTGAACAACGAGATCCTCGAGATGTCATTTTATCGTCAATACGATCTGTCCTTTTTTCCTTCACTGGATCACGTCGGGGTCACCAATTTTGTCGTCGCCAGGCACTAAACTTGACTGCGATTGGACAAGCGTGTTTGTTGATCCAGGATTTGAGAAGGAATAATTAGACACTTATAATTGAAGTTCTGGAAATTGAACAGTTATTGTAAAACAATGAAATACTTACAGAGAGTCTCTGGGGTTCTGCCGGACACGTCACCAGGTTCACTGGATCATGTCGAGAAGAAGCTCACCCACATCCTAAGTCCACAGTATATATAATCAGACACAGGGTGCAGCACAGAGGCGGGTCTTTTTCTTTGAGGGAATTCAGTTATTGGCCAGATGTATACTGTTTCCTCAAAGTGCAGTTTTTTGCAATCACTTTCAACTGACCAGGTGTCCCACTACTGTGGCCTTGGCCAACAGGGAGCCTGCTACATCGGAGAGACACAGATTAGACACCGAGGAGGATTTCATATCTTTTTCTCACCACGTTTCATGAAACACCTCTTTGTATTAATTCTGGCATGACCTCTCTCTTTCCTGAGAACCTGTGCTTGTTGTGCAAACCCTGTGTCTGAGTGAAAAAGATAGACATCATCCCAAGAAAAGAAACAGTTGTAGCATAAGCATTATTGATTATCTAGATTATGCAGCTAATATTTATTCACAGGATATAGGTAAAATATAGTCACAAGATACAGAGAAACATAGATATCTCAACACCATCTGGGCCAGCTGATAAATTAAACTTTTTCCGAATCCCGTAGGAAGGACGGCAAAACATCTTTTCGATCTACAAATGCTTTCATCGCGTTTCTCTGTTCCTCTTTCAAAATGAATGCGCTGTCGATCTCTTCTAAAACAGACTCAATGGCATGTTTGTTGAAATTTAATTCAACCCAAGCGCACTTTGATGATGTGGTTGATTATGTTACTGTTAATCATCTGTCCATCATCGTATAAAGCCTGCCCAGACATTAGTTTGGTCCGAACAGTTTCTGTTTAGGCATAATTACTTCCCAACGGAGCGATTCCTGTTGTTAACCTGAACTTCCATAGAAATTTACAGGGGCACTAACTGACAAATTATTCTTTCTATGCAGTGATAATACTCCATGCTGAGACATTTTCCCCTCCATTCTCCCTCTTTCAGGTGGTGCTCATCATGTCAGTCAGGCTGTGGCTGATGGGAGGATCTATGCCTCTCTTCTCTGAACAGGACAACCCCGCCTCCTTCTCCCCTCACCTGCTTACCAGGTCAATGTCTCTCGCATGCATGTATAAACACCAGTAGCAGGCGTTGAATGAGTTTTTAAATTGCGATTGCTGGACGCCTTTATTGTTCAATTAGATAAAAGTGTATTTGTTTACCGCCAAATTACAATACACATTAAAACAGGGCACTCTATATATCAAATCCATTGAATTGGTTGAGGATCAGTGAAAATTGCAAATTTATCGACAAGCCTCATTTGTCCATTCAGTCTATCTTTGCTTTTCTTCCTTAATATAAAAAATAAATACAAGGGGTTTAAACGTTTTAGCACACTTGAACTCTTCTACTGTTTAGTAGTCTGCACTTCTGATGGAGATAATAACTATAGCCCACATTTTAAGGTATATGAAGAGGTTGTATTGCTGTAGGCCATGTTTTTCCTTCAAGTGTTGAACACTAGCATTACATTTTTTTGCATGAATAAAGTCCTAAACCGGGTTTCAGATCGTTTATCTCCTTTGTTTGGAAGAATTTCTGTATCGTATGCACAACGCGGAAGCGACGCCAAAGCGGGGCGTAAGCGCTAATCCCTAGCGCGCCGGCGCTTGGCTGTTCGCACCGGACGCTGGAGCGACGCTGAAGCGCCAGGCAGCGCTAATAATATCACCCGTTGATCCAGTAGTATAAAAGCATATACTTACTTGTTGCTCCAACATTGAGCAACAGCGTCCCAACATTTGTCTTTTTTGGTGTTGTCTTTATACAACATGTTCCATGGATCATACACTGTACTTCTCCACTTCAATTATTAATTTAATGTCATCCATGTTGAAGACCTTCTCAGCTGTTTGTTCCGTTTAATGTCGGGTGTCGAGGGTAAATTACGTATTCTCCACTCAAGCCTATGTGGAGACTACGTAGCCCCCCCTCCCCCCGTACTGGATTCTGTTGGAGCAGAAGCCAGTACAATTGAAGTCAATGGTGAGTCCTATTTCAGACATAATATAATAAGAGAAAAAACACAACCTACTTCCATCCTGCTCGTGTGGTGTCATCCATGTGTCCGCAATAGATTTGAAACAAGGTCATTTACACCGTATTTTTAGCCTGAAAATTCACCGTAAGTGGCTAGTCGGTCCGTGAATGCGCCTCCTAGGAAGCTATCAGCGGAACTTTAGGCTTATAACTTTGTGTTTATTAGCTTGTAGCAAGACAAGTGAACTATTTCTTTAACCTTTTACAACCACCTGTTTATTTTTTTCTCTGGTAAACTGCCAGACACATACAGGTTTAGATAAAGAGTGAATTTTAATAATTGACATTTTTAAGTCAATTAATGTTACAATTAATATCCTCTGTATGTTACTAATTTATTTCTTCTAACTTCCTTTTTTCCCCTACCATTTCTCTCCACCAACCATCAACCATTTTTCCTTGTCCTCAACATCCTCTCTTTGCTCCCTCCCTACAGGATTTTGACCTACTCTTACCTGCTGTCATTTAATGCCGGGTTGCTGCTTGCCCCCATCGTGCTTTGCTACGACTGGCAGGTGGGGAGCATTCCCCTGGTGGAGTCGTTGAGTGACTTTCGCAACGTGGCTGCCATTCTGCTGGCCATTGTAATGGTTGCACTTTGCCTGAACTGCATCTTCTCACTGCAGGTAAGAGCAAGAATGTGACAAGCAGCTAAAATGTGCATTTCTCAGGTCTTCTTCCTCCTGTTGCTTTGCACCTCAAGAATAAAGTGATCACTGCCCAGGACAAGAAGGCCCTCCAGCACCTCTCTGGAGAAACCTTCCACTTACTTCAGGAAAATTATAACACCAGGGTATTAAGAAGTACATGCATCATCACCAGGGACAGCACACATCCACAACACAGCCTCTTAACACTCCTGCCATCAGGCGGAAGTTACAGATGTGTGATATCCAGGACAACAAGACTGGCAAACAGCCGCAGCCTCTTTCCATAGGCCATCATGAGAAAACACAGCTGCCTTTACCACCAGTAGGACAGTGGAACGTTAGAAAATACTGACACACACAACAATAATGCGCTGTTTGACCTGTGCAATAATGTAAGAGAGGGAGAAGAACAAGGTACCTAATGCACCAGTAAAGACCTCATGTTTGCTATATCCAACTGTTGGTTTAAGAACTGTCAAAATTCAAGCTGTAACATTAATGAAGATACCACATTAGGCCTGCTCTCCAAGACTTGAGCCTTGACAAGCCCTCAGTCCCTTTCCCTGTTATTCATCTTCTCAAAGATGTTCACATTGTACCTTATGGCCACAGCCCTCCCAAGCTTCGAACGTGACTCACATTATGTACAAGAGTTTATACTGTAGTAATACTATAGGTCAATTAACAGTCTGTAATGCTATCAGTTGCTCCATCTTAATATTTGTAGATGTTCATAATGTTTATGGTGTCAATGTCAGCTAAAGCAGTGTGTTTGTATTGCACTTTCTATAATACACTATTACAAGTGGAGGATAACTTAACTTGCTCAACATGCTTGTCATTGTTTATTTGAAGTTTGTCTATATTCGCTATAGGTCCTTTTCAGGCAGTAATGCTGTAATTTAGCCCGTTGAAAAAGCATAATAAACATCTGATTGGAGTAACACTAATAAGCACTCCACATTGCATGCTCTCATTACTGCTAATGAGATAATATACTGAGCCTAAAGAAGGGGCATCAATACATAACAGCCATGTTACTGTAAATAAATGTAGCCACTGTGGGATAGCATGAATGAAGAGAAGCAGAGGCAGTATGCCTTCTGAATATACTGTAAATGGTCTTATATATTCACTCAATAGGAAAAGGAATCAACTGTTACAATATAATTTGTTTTCCTCAACTGTTGTCTCTGTGTCTGTGTGTGTGTGTGCTGGGTCTGAATTATAACAAATGTGCTTTTAAGAAATGCTGTTTATAGCTGTTTCCAGTACCAGTACTGCCATACAAGCCAGTAGCCCGTCAGTTTTACCTATAACCTCAGTAAAAAATACTTTTAACTATATACCTGATTCAGTAGTGCAAGGATTACTGGACCATATAGAATCTAGCTAGTGTTTACACTTAAACTCACACAAGGTTCGAAGAGCCATTTAACCATTTATTGGCAGGTCGATGAAAAGATGGAGGAATGGTAAAATGGATCCTTCTTTCTGTTCAATAAACAAACAAAAATCGTTTCTTTCCATGTCAACCATAAACAAGAATAACAACAATGGTACATATGTTTTCTTACATATTTATTGATTTAAGGAATCATTCAAGTTTACATCATGTTGTTTTTATAGGAAATATAATCAAGTACAGAATAACTAAATAAACAACATCTCCTATAGATTGCAACAGATTACGTAATTATTATTGTATATCATTCTGCCTCTTTAGGAACAATATATCATGATCTGTTAGGTCAGATACAAATTAAATTCGGATCCATCTCATGTAGGCATACTCACAGTTATATATATATATATATAAATATATATATATCAAAGTAATATAAAACAAACTTACTGGTTTGGCAGTATGGTCTCAGACAATGGGATTTGAAAAGACACACCCAGCCATTCTATAACCTCCCCATCTCTAATCTCCTCCCCTGTGCACTCACTGACAGGGGAATCTATCCGCCCTCTCCCTGTCTCACTGAATAGACAATCGGGCTTGGGATTTTGGAATACTCAGCGCACCCTCAGATTGGGCTCGTAATGTTATTTTGATTAAAAGGCTGAAACATCCCATGACGCTAAGGAGAACAAATAAAGATATGTCCCTAACATTCGCTGGTGGTCGCTTATATCTGTCAACATCAACTGGTGCTTGGTATTTTAAATAGTGCTGTAGACCTTCTAAAATACTAGGGGTATTGTCCACCTTGTCCTATGCTCCAAATAAAACAAATACCATCATGACACCCTCCTGTAAACCCTCAGTTGTACAAAGTTGCATCGCTTTAAATGTTGCTTCTGCAAAGAATAGGGGGGGGGCTTAATTTTCTTCTTTCCTTTCAGAAAGTACGGTCCAATGTTTCCTATGCTAAAGGAGATGTGTTAAGAAGCAGTACAGCTCTTTTCCTTATCATTTGGAGAATTTGAACAGCTGCCAGCCTTTGAGGTACTTCTGGTCAAAGGAAAACTTAATTTCCGAAAGCAGCCTGTATGTGTAAAGTGTTCTCCTAAAAGTGTAGCGGTGCCCCTGGTGGCTAGGTCCTCAAACAACATGTGATTATGAACAATCTGTGTTTGTCTTCTGTATCCCCCCCCCCCCCCCTTTTTGCTCTCTGCAGAGACAAGAGAGCAGGGAGGTGTTGGTTGGAGTGTTGTTTCTGGTGTTTCCATTCATTCCTGCCAGTAACCTTTTCTTCAGGGTTGGATTTGTTGTGGCCGAAAGGGTTCTCTACATGCCGAGGTGAGTGTGTGCATGCAGGCATCCACAGTATCTATGGATAGTTCTAGTCAGACTCTTGTATGATAACTTAACATAAAGCAATACATATTCTTTCATTCGATATTCTCTTGTTTTTTTTAAACAATCACCCAAAGATCACCAAAGTCTGAAGTTTTTCTAAAACCTTCCAAGTATAAAACCATTAGATCCTTATTTAATTCTTGTTTCTTCTACAATTGTACTGTTCACTGCAGGTAAATAGGTTACACATTTTAACAAATTGATATCACTATGAAATGTGGTCAGTGAATAATTTACAATAAGACATTTATTCATTGTATTGCATGTTTTATGAATTTCCATGAGTAAACATGCAAATTAGGTATCAACTCATTTTTTCGGAATATTAGATATCCGGTTGAACATTTTTATTTTACAGGGTTGAAATACTTTTTTTATAGAGGTTTGCATCGCAATAATTAAGTCTATTCGTAACATGTCTTTAGAAGCAATTTTCCAACATAATATCGAAGAACATAAAATATATTCAGCCCTATGTATATATAAAAACATATCTATTTTTTTGCCAATGGCCATCTCTGAGGGCTATTGATCAATTTAGTATCCATGTAAAAGATTTTGGGGCATGATCTGATATTACTATGCTATCCTAATGGTAATCCTTGATTTTGTGTCTAATCTTTGTTGATACGAGAAAAAAAAACATATTCTTGAATATGTTTATGTGTGCTATAGTAACAATAATATTCAATATTATGAGTTCAGTTCAGGCAAAATTTCAGAGGAGTTCAGATCCTTCAAAAAGTTTAATATCAGCTTTCTAGTTTTTCTTTGAGACAAATTCAGGCCTCTAGACTTGTAGACACTAAATTAAGTTTGTCATATAATACGCTTCCTTAAAGTATAATACATTGGTCCTTAGGTTCAATCATTGAATTCTCCTTGAACATGGGAGCTGTAAGAGGCTCCAAACACGTGTCGTTGCCACCTTCTCTTAATTTTAAGTTAGTTAGATGGCATCATATGAGATTCTTGTATAGAAACTATGTATGCATGTTTTCAAGTTTAATTGTTTCACATACCTGGTTCACCTGTTTCAAGAACTGATCATTATAAAAAAAAAACTGCTTTATTCACATGTATGTTCCTGGATGTCAGGGCGTCGCTTCTTCTGCAACAATTAAGTTAAAACTCTGCGTTGCGTCATAATCTGCTAGGATAACTTCCGTCTGCAGGAGTGTTTATGTGTGTGTGAGTGCTCGTCTCTGTCCCTCTTTACACACAATGTGATAATCACATATATTTAATTATTAATTGATGATGGCGGCTCATGTCTCCTAACTCTGTTTGCAACAGCCCCCAGGGGGTGGCATCGTAATCTTAGACCATGCAGACTATTCAATGTCATCATGGTTCAATAAAGCTGAACAGAGCAACTGAATAATGGTAGTTTTTGCAGAGTGAAAGGTGAACAGTAGCCAGAGCATCAAAATTGTAATGTACGAGACCATGACTGAGATCACGCTAGTAATAGCAAAGTCTGGATAAGGAGTCACCAGTTACTTCAATTGTATTGGATTAGGCTGCAATACTGTTTAACCCTGTGACTCCTAAAGGGTTTTGTGGCCTCAAACACTTCACCAGTGGTGAGTAAATAATGTGTGAATTTTCAGTTTTTCGAACTATCCCTTTAAAATTGATTTCAAGAGAACACGCCTAGTCTCCACTATGTTTTGCAATACATAAAGGCACTTTAAGGTTTAATTCTCTTTATTTTTCAAGAGAAAACATGTAGTCTCCAGAACGTTTTGCATTATGTTGTTTTTTTCAAATAGCAGAAAATGTAGCTCCTTTTATTACCTAACACCGAAATACTAACATTTTCCCCTTTAAATTACAATATTTCTTGTTCAACATGTATGGGTTAGTTTCTGTAACATTGGGGGCAACTGGTTATTATGCCTTTATTGAAATTGGATAGCTGCTTGAAACTAAGCTAACTTTATCAAAATGGCTTCACAAATGTGATATTCAAGTTAATTTCACAATGACATCTTGCACACAATAAATGCTTTATGCTTGTATACGGTGTATATGCTCTTGGATGGAACCAGAGTTAAGAAGGCTTGAGACTAAACCCTACCATCTGAAGCCTCTCAAAAACACACACACCCAAGTATAACCATGTAACAGGGTCAACAAATTTGAGGAAAGGGATTGAGATTGTGTTTTTTTTAAGAGCCCACAGCAGGCCAACTGTAGTGAAAATATATGCAGCCATGAGACATCAAGGGATTTTAGGCCATTAAGCTATATCACATCTTTTTAAAGAAGAGTCAGTTGAACTTAACTACATAATAAAGGACTTAACAATACATTTTTGCTTTGTCTCTCACCCTCCCTCCTATCCATTTCTTTACTTTCTTTTTCTCCATCATTGTACCTCCCAAACTTCCTTATAATTTTTCCTTTCCCTTTACTTCCTTCCTCCCTCCCTTTTCTGTAGTATGGGTTACTGTATCTTAATGGCTCATGGCATGGGTCGGTTGTGTGCGGTGGTAGGCCGCTGGGGCACCACAGTCCTCAGTGTCTCCATGCTGTTGCTCCTACTTCTCTTCTCCTGGAAGACCATCCAGCAGAACCATGTCTGGCTAACCAGGGAGGCCCTTTTCAAGTAAGCATGGGGAATTATTCTGAAGACTCAACTCATCTTTTCATAACAGTGATATGTTGAATTACAACAAGATTAATGTCATGTATAATATTTAAATTTTCAAAAGACACTTACCTTCTACTTTATTGCCACATCTGCCAATTTTTTGTAATGCATTTAATAAAACATCAGTTAAATAATTAATTGCTGCCAGGTAACCTTAATGTGTTTCTGGTGGCTTGTGTCCTGCCAAGGAACAACAAACCCCTCCATTCTGATTTCTGTAACTGATATGGAAATTCAGCAAAAGAAGAAGGCCAAAGTCTCCCCTAGAATGTTAAAGTTGTAACTCATTTATATTTTATGAGCCTAAATTGCCAATTGGGGGGTGGGGGAATACCAGTATTTAACAGCACACTGAGTTATTGTGTTGTACCGTATTGTAGATAAATAGATAACGGATTTCTTCACGAGTCTACAACCAATTATCTATAATGACAGAGTGAAAACATGTTTTAGCACAGTGACTTAACTCTATGTCTGAAATCTAAATCTCCTATTTATAAGTACGTATTGAGACCATTTGGCGTGTCTCTGAACTGTGCTCAACTCCATTCAGTCTGTTATAAATATCCTTAACATCTGTCTTAAACTTAAGTGGAGTTTACCTTACAAACTGAACTGGTTCTGGCAAATCTTATTACCTCTGGCTTCTTGTAGCCGAGGAGCTTCTTATTTACTTCTGTGACCTCTGCCAGGGAAATAGATGATGCTTCCCCCGACTCTTCAAACTTTGCTTCATCCACTGAGACTGTGTAGAATAGGTTGCTATGAAGTTCTCTTTCTACCGCCTGCCAATATTCTGCAGCAGTTCTCCGAGACAGTCAAGGAGGATGGACTCCATGTCCCCAACCTCCCTCAGGATGACAGGATTATCTTCTGGAGGAGGCAGTTCACCCTCACTATAAATTTGGGTGTGCCAACTCTTTTCTTGATTGCACTGATCCCTCATCAGCAGCTGATTAGTTAACAGCCCTTCTCTTCTCTTTACCTGTGTCTGCAACATACAACTACAGATCTGATGATACAACCTCAAAGTAGATAATCAGTTGTTGGTGCTGCTCAGGTGTTGTTGAAGCAAGTGCACTTATGTACCATCTTATGGTTGAACATGGAGTTATTTATGGCCAATCTTGCACAGAAGTCAAATAACAAGGCACTGCTCAGGCTCAGATCAGATAGGTCATTACTCCCAAACATTGCCCCCAGCACTGAAGTGCAACAGCAGGAATTATTGGACCCCAGGTGGAACTCTTTCCAGAATCCCACCTAGGGATATTAAAAAATGTCAGGTACTCTGAACTGCACAACACCCAGAGCTTTCTCCTAATCAATTTGAAGTTACAAAGAGGCAGCCCTGTCATATCCAGGTTAAATTCCGGTCACTCTGGGTATCTCCTTAAAATTAGTTTATGGTTGAGGAAACCATGTTCATGCGTTGAGGTGGGCCCAACTATTTCTAGCTGGTGCCACTCAACCAGCTCAGGCTCCTTCCTCACCAGATGTGACATTCCATTTCCCTAAGACTTGTCTGCAATGCCAGACGTCAGCAACCAGAGGCTCCTGCCTTTGCCTGCCACCAGGAACTACATACAGTGGGTACGGAAAGTATTCAGACCCCTTTAAATTGTTCACTCTTTGTCTCATTGCAGCCATTTGCTAAAATCAAAAAAGTTCATTTTATTTCTTATTAATGCACACTCAGCACCCCATCTTGACAGAATAAAACAGAAATGTAGACTTTTTGCAAATTTATTAAAAAAGAAAAACTGACATTTCGCATCATTTTGTCATAAGTATTCAGACCCTTTGCTGTGACACTCATATTTAACTCACATGCTGTCTATTTCTTCTGATCCTCCTTGAGATGGTTCTACTCCTTCATTGGAGTCCAGCTGTGTTTAATTAAACTGATTGGACCTCATTAGGAAAGGCACACACCTGTCTATATAAGACCTTACAGCTCACAGTCGAGTCAAAGGAGAATCATGAGGTTGAAGGAACTGCCCAAGGAGCTCAGAGACAGAATTGTGGCAAGGCACAGATCTGGCCAAGGTTACAAAAGAATTTCTGCGGCACTTAAGGTTCCTAAGAGCACAGCGGCCTCCATAATCCTTAAATGATAGAAGTTTGGGACGACCAGAACTTTTCCTACACCTGGCCGTCCAGCCAAACTGAGCAATCGTGGGAGAAGAGCCTTGGTGAGAGAGGTAAAGAAGAACCCAAAGATCACTGTGGCTGAGCTCCAGAGATGCAGTAGGGAGATGGGAGAAAGTTCCACAAAGTCAACTATCACTGCAGCCCTCCACCAGTCGGGGCCAAAAAAAACATGAAGGACTCCCAGATTATGAGAAATAAGATTCTGTATGATGAGACCAAGATTGAACTTTGCAGTGCCTGGTTTTCTCCACACATACTGCTAAGTATGTGTGGAGAAAACCAGGCAATGCTCATCACCTGCCCAATCCAATCCCAACAGTGAAACATGGTGGTGGCAGCATCATGCTATGGGGTGTTTTTCAGCTGCAGGGACAGGACGACTGGTTGCAATTGAAGGAAAGATGAATGCGGCCAAGTACAGAGATATCCTGGAAGAAAACCTCTTCCAGAGTGCTCTTGACCTCAGACCGGGCCGAAGGTTCACCTTCCAACAAGACAATGACCCTAAGCACAAAGCTCAAATAACAAAGGAGTGGCTTCGGAACAACTCTGTGACCATTCTTGACTGGCCCAGCCAGAGCCCTGACCTAAACCCAATTGAGCATCTCTGGAGAGACCCGAAAATGGCTGTCCACCAACGTTCACCATCCATCCTGACGGAACTGGAGAGGATCTGCAAGGAAGAATGGCAGAGGATCCCCAAATCCAGGTGTGAAAAATTGTTGCATCATTCCCAAGAAGACTCATGGCAGTTCTAGCTCAAAAGGGTGCTTCTACTCAATACTGAGCAAAGGGTCTGAATTCTTATGAACAGGTGATATTTCAGTTTTTCTTTTTTAATAAATTTGCACAAATGTCTACATTTCTGTTTTTTTTTCTGTCAAGATGGGGTAATGAGAAATAAAATTAACTTTTAGATTTTAGCAAATGGCTGCAATGAAACAAAGAGTGAAAAAGTTTAAGGGGTCTGAATACTTTCCGTGCCCACTGTAGCAGTCAAGCCTGATTCCTATCCAAGTGGGTAGTCGGCCATGTGGTTGTGGCTCCATGAAGCTTTATCATCCTCACCCGTACAGGGCCACATGGGTGAAGGCCCTTCCTTGTTGTGGCTCCAGCCTTTGTTTCCCTTGCCCACCGCAGCTCTTGCATGAATGTGTCATGAGTTTTTATGACTTGCTCTCAATAAGCCCCATTTCTTGCCTTGGGAAAAAGTTAATACATCTGTAGAGAAACTTGAAGATAGCAGCAGACAGACACATTCCGCCCAGTCCGATAGGGCTTGAGAATATTTCCCAGGAAGAATGGGATAAACTACCCAAATTAAGACCTACAAATCTTGTACTGAATAACCCAAGAAAACTGAAAATTGTTAGAGCTGCCAATGAAGCATCTACAAATTACTGAATGACATGTTAAGATAAAGATTTTAGTTTTGGATATTTACTAAATTTGCAATACTTGCAATTATTGATTGCCTACTGCTGTTGACAAATGTTATGTTTGAATTATGAGTGACCTTTGTAATACTTTCAAATTTAATTCTGCACCACAATAAGATGTGAAGAGTCTGAATAATTTCTGAAGTCACAATACATACCTTTATGCCAGACAGGATTAAAAGCCCTGGGGTCGGATTTATAAAGGATTGCGTAGGATTCTTACTAAAAGTGTGCGTACGCACACCTGAACGCAATGTTCACAGTCCACCTGGAAACATTCGTACGTGGATCTGCCTCCAAATCCCCCCTCCACATGCCCACCTTCAACCATTAATGGTCAATGGTCAACGGCACGAACATTAAATGATGCCGCTGACCAATGGGTTTCCACCGTGAGTCCTGATGGAGGAATGGCATCAAGCGATGTGAAGAGGAGGTGAAACTTTCTGACACTGACATCATTTTTCTTTCCACGAAAGGGTTTATTCCAACAGGGATTACCGATAACCTTTTTTGTCTTTATTTAGATCAACATAATGCCTTCTCTTCTTTTCCTTCCTTATCTTCCTCCTTATTTCAGGTCTGGTATCCAGACTCTGCCTCACAATGCCAAAGCCCACTACAACTACGCCAACTTCCTGAAAGACAGTGGCCGACACAAGGAGGCCATTCACCACTACACCACTGCCCTCAGGTGTAATATCATTCCAAATTGAGACTGTATATGCTTCTAGCACTGTGTTTAAACAGAAGAGGTAGCATGAGCACTATGTTAGCAGAGCAATGTCTTCACTCATTTACACCATAAATGCATAAAACAAATACAAGAAAACTGAATATCCATACAACATGAAAATACACGTTTGATGTTGTTTATGGACATATTGTATGAGGAAAATGCAAGTCTTTAAATGGCATGGATAGACAACTACTTGGATAAAAAAAACATAGAAGCATGAAACAAATAACTGTCTTCGAAGTTCCAAAACTCTTATTGATAAGGAGACAACAGTAAGAGTGACAACAACAATAATATAATAATTCTGCAACTACCATGCATGCTCAATATAAATAATCTTGTTATATATGTAAAGGTAACACTTGTGGGATGTCTGTGGAAGTGTGAGCATCAATAAAGATGTAACCGGGTCAGACATAATGAAGATGTAACAAGTTATATGAAATAAGCCTAACAAATGTATAATTTAAGAGTGAATACCTCAAATGAAATTATGCAGATGAAACTTCTTTATTTACCCTTATATTTAGCTATAGGTATACAATTTATCTAATTACAAGTGCTTCTTAAATAAAGTGGTGTACAAGCTCTCTAAATATCACTCCACATATGGTAGCATAGTATCAGGTGATTTTAAAGTCAGACAACATGTACATACAGAGGATTACGGCAGTCCATTGGTCAGTTTCAACGATTGACATAGTGTATCTAAAGAACTGTCAGAGCCATCTAGGGATAGCCTCTAAATTCCAGACATCAACATAATTCACCAACTTCAAGGAAGTGAATGCAATCCGTCCTGAGACTGGCCAGACCAAAGGCTTCATACAGTGCATCCGGAAAGTATTCACAGCGCTTCACTTTTTCCACATGCTGTTATGTTACAGCCTTATTCCAAAATGGATTCTATTAATTTTATTCTCAAAATTCTAAATGCAATACCTCATGACAAAGTGAAAAAAGTTTGTTTAAATTTTTTTTTTTATTATTAAAAATAAAGAAAACGGAATTATGACTTGTACATAAGTATTCACAGCCTTTGCTTAATAATTTGTTGAAGCACCTTTGGCAGAAATTCAATCAATCAATCAAATTTTATATTCACAAATCACTAAATCACATCAGATAAAATTAATTATCTCCATTTCACTGTCGGGTCAGTTATGATGAGTTGGTCCTGGCCTTTCTTGTCTTTTTCTTTTTTCCCCTTCTATCTATGTTTTGCCGTTTCTTTCTCGGTCTGCAACAGCTGTTGGTTGTTGGTATGGTTTTTACACCTGAGTGAGAGCTGTCGTCTTTCTTCTGCTTTGTTCCTCATCTGTGAGGGAAGCGGGACTATCTCCCTGGGCCTCTGTCTCAAGTGGCGGCTTCTTTCCGCAATGGCTGGCGTGTGTTCCGGTGGTGCTTTCTTTCACATTAACCGCTGTAGGTGTGGTGAGGAGCCCTTGATAGGGTCCTGTCCATCTGAGTTTCCTTCAATGTTTCCTCTTTAGGTCTTATAGTACCCAGTCTCCTGGTTTCAGGTTATACAACTGGCCCTCTGCTGATTGCAGTATTGCTGCATTTACCTGTGTGTATAAGGCTCATGATTTTGATTATGTGCACACAGTACAAACCTGTTCTGGCCCTTCCCCTCCCTCTCATGGTCATTAACACTACCGGTAGTGCTTTAATCCATGAGAGTCTTGTGTCATCACAGCACTTGACCATTTTGTTTTTAATTGTTCCAATGTTATCTTTAAACTTTTCCACCCCTCTCTGGATGATAGGTGCAATGCTGTTTCAGATTGATACCTGAAGATGTTGAAGGTTGACTATTTGCATAGTTACTAATGAGTTCCGTTATCACTGTTGATTTCATGTGGGATTCCCAGGGCGAATGATTTCTCGCACTAACTCCTTTGCTACTGCAGGGCCATCTGCTTTACCTGTAGGGAAGACAATATTCCTTTCCTTCACATGGTGTTAGTTCAATGAAACAAATTTGCAAGTGATCAAACGGTTGGCCAGGGGCTTGTATGTCCTGGCCTCTTGTAGTGTTGCTTGTCAGAAACTTTTTGAAATAAAACAATGTGAGTAATTTTGTGAAACCCGACAATTTTCAATAAAAACAAAAACAAACAAAACAACAAATAAACATTTAATCAGACATGGAAGGCCGGCCTCAGATTGACATACATTGTTCAAACATGTACATTCTGCCTACTCTATGTTGTTAGCATGGCTCTGTGCTTCTGCTAAATCTGTGAGAGAAATTAAAAAGGAGTATCAATTACAGTATGTTGGTTATTTTTGCCACTTTCTTTGCTGCTGTATCTGCTTGAGCATTACCTGTTGGAACAGAATCATCTTTGGTGTGAGCTTCACACTTACAGACAGATACCAATGTAGAGAGTAAAAATGGCTCTTAATAGATTTAGGTTGTTGCTGTACTTCTTGATATCATTCCTGCTCTTAGACAGAGAGGCTGACCCAATGCCAAACTATCTAATTTCTTTGAGGAGAAAAACTCCACTGGTCGTTGTACTATACTGTTGTCATGAAACCCCTTTCTCATTTACAGTCTGTGTAAATGACCTGTTTAGATCAGGTTGTCGGTTGGTGTCAGTCCTTGGCCATGCATAACATACAAGAGTGTAGCCTCGGGGGATGCATAATCACAGATCCACTGTTTACAGTAGCCTGTCATCCCTAAAAATTACATTAAATGTATTTTAGTACACGGTGTTGGAATATTGAGGATGGCTTCCACTCGTTTTGAGCTCAATTTTTTACCGTTGCTAGAAATTTTGTGTCCTAGGAAAGTTACACTTTTCTGGATAAAGTTGCAGCTTAGACAGCCTGGTCTGCAAGATTTTTTTTAGCATGCTACTGCATAATAATGCTTCTTTATTTAATAGGCATTCTTACTGGTGAGTGTGCACATAAAATGATGACTCTGTTTTTTTAAATACTCATCTTAATATACACACTTAAATTTGCAAAAAAAAAGGCTTAAAACCTTCTTTCATGATAAATATAGTTTCTTATAGTTAGAGCTGGCTCAGGTTAGTCTTGGCTATTAGTTATGCTGCTATAAGTCTAGAATGTTGGGGGACACGTAACTCATGGAACTTCTCTTTACTCTTCATCTCTCTAACTTTATCACACTTCTTCATCGGAGTCCTTATGCTTTATCGTTTGCAGATCCAGAACTTAGGCTGCGGCCATATCGTGAATCATGATGGTGGAAAACAAATCAGAGATCATGATCGTATTGGTGGATTGTGTTTACTGATCCTATTGATGGATCCTGTATCGTGTTTGCAGCTGATTGTGGATAATGGTGGTGTACCATGATCGAGGTGGCAGCTAATGGTGGATCACGATGATGGATCCCAATAGTGTCAGTGGGTTATGATCGTGGTGGCAGCTGATCGTGGACTATTATTTTCAACAAGACGTCTTGATATACAATATGCACACATCACATACTCTACCATTAATGACAATAACTCTTCAATTTATTTACTTTTCATTGTGTTATAAATAGCTTTTTTCTAATCAATGTTGTAAATAATCCTATTTTGCTGATATTCTCCATTACACGTGGCATCTTTTGCACTTCTGTCATGGGAGGGTTCAATCACATGTGGTTTATACGTTTTTTTCCCCCTATTAATAGGGTTTTTGGTAGTTTTTCCTTACTTCTGTTGAGGGTTAAGGGAAGAGGATGTCCCACATTGTTAAAACCCTATGAGACAAATTGTGATTTGTAAATATGGGCTATACAAATAATATTTGATTTGATTCGATTTTACTCTGCTGAAAAGCTACTGGCCAGAGGATGCCGCACCAGTGGCGAAAGACAACCATCAGCATGATGTGCTAGCTAGACTACATGAGGGTCACCAAGGGGTGGCCGACACAAGCCGGGGTTCCCATTTAACCTCCAGACCTCGCACCCGCAGGTGCATTGCCTCCCACTCCAGCTCTTTGTTCCTTAGCTCCACCTCCTTAATACAGAGCACAAAGTTGAGCTCCGTAAAATGGCAAAATCATCCAATTGAAACTCCATCCTATTACTATGAACAAAAAAACTGGCAACCAGAAGAATACATTATCTGCCACGTCTTACCTAATGAAATGAAAATGCAAACAAAAAAATGAATGGAAGAGCCCCCAAAACAACAAACAAAAATAACCCTTAATGCGAACAACCTAAACTTACCTACTCAAATTAAAGAGAAAAAGACACGTTACTGACCTAACTCCTAATCCAAATACAGGAACGTGGTCGCCATGCACACTACTGAAAAAGCTTATGAGATGATCAGCCTGTGATTTCCAATTTTCACTCTGATTTTGGTGGTATTTTATATCCAGCTTCAAGGGGTAATGGTTTTGGTTTCCATTGACCCTTCTAACGTTATTGGTTCTCAATTAATTACACAATGTATATCAGTAAAGATTATCAACGTGAATGTTTTTTTCATTGAGATACTATGTGTAATTTAAGTTTTCAATCATTTACATTTCATTTGTATAGCCCATATTCATAAATCACAACATAGGGTTTTAACAAGGTGTGACGTCCTCTGCCCTGAACCATCAATAAGAGTAAGGAAAAACTACAAAAAAAAACAACCTTTTAACAAGGTAAAAATAACATAGAAACATCAGAGAGAGACACATGTGAGGGATCCCTCTCCCAGGACAGACAGAAGTGCAATTCTATTTGCAGCATTGATTAGTATAAATACTTTGTTGAATAATGGAAGGTAAATGAAATCCATAATGAAAAATGATGGATTATTGAGAGTAACGGTAGAGTATCTGAGTATCAATATTGTATATCAAGCAGGCTTGTTGTAATCATAGTCCATGGTCAGCAGCCTCCACGATCAGGATCCACCATCACAATCGGATGCAGCCATAGTCCACAATCAGGATCCACCTCCGCCATCAGGGTCCACCACCAAAACGATACTGGATCCGCCATTACAATCACAATCTCTGATTCGCAATCCACCATCATAATCAACGAAGTGAGAATTAAAAGACAAATCGGAATCTCTTTTCATTTCTTTGCCAAATAAATGATTAACTAAACCTTGCTAATTTCTCTCAGGTGTTTCCAGAGTTGCTGTTCTGTCATCTCTGTCGAAAGCTAATCCTATAATATATGGAACAATGTTGCAGTATAAATATTGCCATGGCACCAATAAGGACACTATAAATGTTTATTGCAATTACACAGAGGAGTTTGTAGCATTGAGACACAGTAGCAGTAAATGTCATTACTAAAACTCTGCTGATTTATCTGCCCCGGAGATAATCCCTATAACTGTGACAATGCACTTAGTCCAATCAGGATCGTGTTATGGGATGCCTCCATGTGAAAGGGTTCAGCCATCAGAGGCTCCTAAGTTAAAAATAGTTATTAGCTATTCTCAGTTCCAGCAGTTTATTCACAAATTGTTCACATACTTACTTAACTGTGAAAAAGAGAGTGAACTATTTGTTTTACTCTCCTCTCCCATTTTTTCCTCTGTTCTCACATCTGTCATCTCCTCTTAGGTTATATCCTCGTCATGCCAGTGCCATGAACAATCTTGGCACTCTGACACACTGCCCAGAGGAGGCAGAGTACTTCTATAGGAAAGCACTGGATACCAACCCTCAACATAACCGCGCTCTCTTTAACCTGGGCAACCTCCTCAAGTAAGTATTCTCACAAACACATCAAAATCCTTTTTGAGAACACATTTTCCTCCAATTCTTAAGAAAGAACTACCTTTTTCTTTAACCCTGCCCAATGTATGACCACAAACATATATTTAATCATTCAATCACCTTCATTTGTTTTGACCAAAAACCAATAGGGACATAGAGACTGATGATTTTTTTTTTTCTTTCATTAACTTAATGTCTATTTTGTCTTGCTCTGGTCCATGACCTAAGGGGTGTTTTTAACAAACCGGGGAAACACGTTATTTCAGTAACTCTATCTAATTTTCAATTTGTCCTGTTTCATGGGGGATGGTTTAAATATATTAGACCAAAGTGATTGTGGGAACTGAACCCCAGCTGGTCAGGACAGGTCAGTTTTTAGTTCAATCAGTAGAGACTTGATTCATGTGCACAGAGGTTAAGTGAATGTTTTAGTCTTTGGAATTTTATTCCCTTGTGTGAAATCAACAGGATTAAAAGAGCAGGAATCGAACAGGAATTCCCCCCCGGGGCTTCATACTGGTGGTGGTTCAATAAGTCAATCAAATTTGTTTGGATGGCCCATATTCACGAACATCGTGTCATTGAATGACGGCTCACTGCGGAAGAGAGGAGAAGGGATTTAAAGTTTGAAAGCTGCTGAATGATTGGCTGGAAGATACCGTGGCAGATATAATTGTCTTTAAATGGTTGTAATTTAGAAACGCCCACAATCAGCTGATCAATAAGCAGGTTAAGTCTTCCTGCCTGAACTTACGCTGTGCTTCATTTCAATCATGAGAGACTTGATTTACGATTATAAAAGTGCACAGAAGGGATGTGAATGTTGTATTCTTTTGTCATTTTAGACCCCTGTGTTAAATCATCAGTATTAGAAGGGGGTGAAGCAGAGCTCAGAACAGGAATTCCCCCAAAAATAGGAAGAGAAGACAAACAAATTGAAGAAGGTGGATGATTTCAGAGGAGAAGTGAGATTATATCCAGTTGATGTAGTACTCTAGGCAATAGTGAAGTAAAGATTCATGTCTTGGTAAGAATAGATAATAATTATATCATTTATCGAATAAACTTATTTATTAGATAGATATATAGAGATGATAGCTCTTGTTAGAATGCATCTGCAGCCCCACTGATAATGATATGAGACAAAGGTGTGGAGACCAAACAAGTAAAAAAAAAAAATGAAACATTAGTGCAGGGGTGAATAAATAAATAAAGTGTAGAACATGACCAAAGGTCAACAAGACCGAAATAAGACTAAAGGTAATTTGACCAACAGAAATTATAAATTGGAACAGCAAATGGAGCAGAAATTAACTCAGCTTGACAAAGAGAAATCAAGCTGAGTGCAAGATCCAAATGTAGAACTTAATAAAAGGTCACCAAGGACCAACTTAAAAAAAAAGGTCATTCATCCAAACATTTTTTTTTTATTTCGATTTCAACAGAAATGAAGTCAGCTTGACAAATTTAAATGAAGGTCTTAAGGACCGAAAGTAAAAAACAGATCAGGGTTTTAGAGAACTTTTATCCGAAAGGACGGTGTTTATATCCGGCCAGATATAGGAAGTGAAGGCAGAATAAGACCATCTTTCCAAATTTTGTAGGGAAGAAGATAATAAACCTTGATTGGCTGCAGAAGTAGCGGCTCTTATCCTGAATGAATGAGGTGAATAGAGCTCGGGCGATACGATACTTTTAATGAAGACTTGTTTAAGATGGGGATTGAACCTTTTTTTGATAGAGGAAGTTTCAGTGAATTAGGAATAGAGGACAACTGGGGCTACTAGAAGGTCTAATTTGTAGACAATATCATAAACTTGAATGGGCAAAAAGGGGAATTAGTTCAAGCCATAATGATGGAAAATCTGAACATGAAATATACAAAATACAAATATACATATGTTAATACACACATTGGTAAACATTCATTCAAACAACAGTAACACTTCCACCATAAAACACACAGCAGCACGTGCGCTGCCCGCACATCAAGACCATGCGCCGTTTGTGTGTCCCCACCCAAAAAGCATGGCACAGTGGGTGAGCTCCCTCATGTTCAAACTACCTTGATTAACCCTGTGTAAACAAATATCCCACTTCAGCGCCCTCCCCACGACCTATAACACACAGCACAAGCTTGCAGCCCCCATATTACAACAGAAACCTTACCTAGAAAAGGTGAAAGGACACTGTGTTTGCTGGCTTCACATCCAAGTGTAATGAACGAGCCACCCCCTCTACTCTCCAAACTAGGAACCCTTTGGAGACCAAAGCAACAGATCGCAGACTACGTACAAACACTCTTTCTAGAAAGTTCATCATTGCATGAAACTTGTCGGAACACTCAGCTTTATCAAAAGTCCATGAATGCATATAATATATATATATATATGTGAGCACTAGATTTTTTTAATAGTCCATGAGTGTTTGGGTATGTGAGCACTCTGTTTTCTTTAAAAGTCCATGAGTGTATGTGGGGTGTGTCTATATATGCCTTCTCGGTGTGCGGAACAACAAGCTGGTAGTTAAGCTGCTGCACCGGGGCCATCCACGTACTTAGGGTTAACAGATTGCTCTGTAGGATCCTGCTGGGCACAAGTACCTGAAGTTGCTTTGGGGTCCAGCACTGCTACGAACTGGAATGCCGAGCTGGTTATATGTGAAAATCCTCGGAGGGCGTCTATCTCTCACCGGTCGCTGGAATCCTGTTTCAGTTTCTCTGTTATTTTCAGAACAGGTGACGGCGTAGCTTGTACTCTCTCTCCCAAAGCTAGTTTTTCTTGAAATCTATTCATATGGCCTAATGTCTCCTCTTCGTTCAGCGCAACTCCTCTGTCCTGAGCCTCTTGCGGTTGGGGTATGTCCTGTTACTGATGCTGTACATTTTGTGAGGGCCTTGTGAGTTTCCTGTCAGCATCCTCTCGGTCTGTGATGTCCTGTGGCCTCATCACAGGCCGAGGTTGAATCCTGGGCATAAGATAGTACCCACAGTCATCGTCGTCTTGTTAATGAGGTTCCTTCTTGTCACTGCTGTTCTGAGCTGTTATTTGTCTCTTTGATGTTGCAGGTTTTAGCTGGATTTCTAGCGGTAGGTGGTCACATGGCAACAGGAGATTACTGTGTAGTATCCTGCTATCTCTCCCTTAACCTTGCTCCAGCAGTACTTCATATATTGGCTTGTTTTTTCCCATTTGACGGATGACTTTATGAATGCAATCTTCCCAGTGGCTCCAAAGCTTTCCCATCCCACCTCTTTGTATCAGATTCCGAACGTGGACACAGTCACCCTCGTGCAGCACAGAATTCCTTACTTTACAGTCATAGTTTCTCTTGCTCCTCTCAGAGCATTTCTTTGCATTTCCTGCTGTAATATTATAGGCCTCTTGCATATGTTGTTTCCATCTTCTCATATATTCCTGATGATCTGCAGTTCCTGTCTCAGGAGTCAAACCAAACAGCGTTTGACTTGACCATTCCCTTCTGGGTGGTATGATCACTCCACAGCTCTTATGCAGCTTTGCAAATAACTGATTTTCGAATTCGCCTCCCTGATCATGGTGGACTCTCAAAGGAAATCCAAACTTCAGGGCATAATCATTAAACACCTTATCTGCAACTGTCTTGGCCGATTTAGAGGTTGTAGCATAAGCTTGTGCAAATCGTGTAAAATGATTTACTATCACCAATATGTATTCATAACCCCCTTTACATTTGTGTAAGTTTAGGAAGTCAATGGATATCAATTAAAATGGCTGTGTTTGGACAATGGGGGTGAGAGGGGCTCTAGTCTGTCTAGAGCAGGGATGCCAGGGTGAAATTGGACAGGGGGCCAGATTTTTTACAAGCGAGACCTCAGGGGGCCAGATTACACTTTCGGACTGAAAAGGCCAAACACTGACTCAACACATGGATAGGTAGGCTATTTGAAATTATTCATGAATGCCTACACATCACTAAGAAATTGCATTGGCACCAAAATAGCCTCAAAATGAGGCCTACAATTACATAGCCTAAAGTAGGAGACAGTTACCCTCTAAAAATGTAACATTTTCCTATCCATGCAAGTAGCCTACATTTATAAATTAGAAATGCAACGTGCAAAGTGTAAACTGTTAATTACTTTTATTATATTTATTGAAGGCTTGCATGAAAACATGTCAATGCATAATTAGGCCATTAAAAGAAGTCCAGGCCAAGTAGGCCGAAACGAGTCACAGAAAGTAAGCGCCGGAATAAAGTAGTCCAACAATAGGATTCCAACAGGGACTAGTAAAACAAAAAGGTTCTTGAAAAAAATTTCAAATATGAGGACATCTAAACCCATTAAAATCAACCCCAACCCATATTTCCACACGGCCATATGCCTATACAGCACTAGCCTGGCTATCAGTCAAGCCTAACCCTGTGTATTCCCTCCCACCCATATCACACTGGATTATGAAAAATGGGGAGACCAGCCTGCTTCAGCTACTTGTCGAAGCCAGACCGTTTAAATTTCACCAGTTTGTCCATATCGGAGACAGTTTCTGGGTAGTGGCTATTTTCATAACATCATTCAGATGTCAGTTCGTCATCTCTTCACTCCTAACATTAACACTCGTCTTCTCCCTCTTCTTCCTCATTCACCCCTGACCCACCAACAAACCAGCCAATGAGAGCCTGTCATCCCACAAAACCCCACAGCCATTGGTCAAGAACTGTCACATGTCCCACCCCGACCTGTTCACTGACCCTCAGGACATCTCAGTACTTATTCAACACAGTGTACTTAGCCAGTAACAACCATAGATATATATATATAAGGCTAGATGTCTTGTCCGCGTTGCCGGCCAATGGAGTCGAATGTCCATACATGGCAGCCATCTTGCGACAGGGTGCTCGCTCACCCATTAGTAAGTACCACTACAACACAATGTTATGGGTGAGTGAGCCCCCTGTCGCAATATGGCCGCCATGTGTGGACGTTCGACTCCATTGGCCGAGACATCTAGCCTTGTATATATATCTATGGAAACAACATCTTGATCAGCACTACCGGCGCTGCTGCAGCTGAGGCGGGCAGCAGCAATAGACCAACTGACGGTTTCCACTGAAAATGTAAACAAATAAATAATATAACAAAAAATATATTCTCCACTTATCACCCGCGGGCCAGATGTGACGTACAGTCGGAATCTCGAATGAGGGATGTTGTTCGTTCCATACCTCGGTGTACCATTTCCTTGTGTCTCAAAACTGTTGCCTTGTACTTCTCTGGTAGCACCAGTTGTTTTCTGTTGGGAGTCTTTTAGTGAAGTATACTGTCTATACTGAGTTTCTACCAATCCCTGAGTAAACACTTGCTCTGAGCACTGAATAATTTCAGTTGCTGCCCCACCGGCCTCTTATCTAACTGTCTAGCATGTATAACAGGGCCAACGTTCTGATCATCTTTCTGGGCTTGACGTGTAGCTGATCTAGAGAAAAGCATAGGTAACCCTGTAGCTCTCTCTGCACTTTCGGAAGCCCTCGTGAACCAAACTGTGTTCGCATCTATTGTTTCCACTGCTTGCAGTGTTGCTTGTCTGGAATGAGAAGAAATTTCCTCTGTACATTCTTCCATCATTGTTCCGATTTCACAGGGCATTCTTGAAAGACTATCAGCATCACAGTTCTCTTTTACTGGACGATATCTGATAGTTAAGTGAAAATCTGCTAGTCTAAGTTACCCAGCTATATCCTGTGGCGTTGAGTTTGGCTGTGGACAATAAGCTGATTTTTATTGGTGTACACCGTGCACGGTGAACTAATCAAATAATCTCGAAAACGCTCAGTAACAGCCTACCTCAATTCTAGAAATTCTAATTTAGCTGAATGAAGATGGTAATTCTTCTCAGCTTTGGTCAGTGTGCGGGACGCATTCGCTATACCGCTGTTGCTATGTCCAGCCCTAATTATTAAGTTAAGTTGGCTGGATATTTATAACTTATTCTTCTGTTTTGTGTTGTTATTGGTTACTCACCTCTCCTCTCGTTTCAGATTCCTCACTCCCTCCCTCGTGTGTGTGTTCCACCTGGGTGATTGTCAGCTCCTCCTTGATTGTTTGCACCTGGTCCTCATCACCTGGTGTATTTAGTCTGTGTGTTCCTGTGTTGCGTTGCCAGTTGTCTTTGTTACTCCATGTTCCTAGCGTTCCAGCATTTACTCCTGATAGCCTTCCTGTTACCGATCTCTGCCGGCTTAAAGAGTTACGTCTCTGCCTTTTCCCTGCCGGATACTCTGCCTTGTGATCGACTGCCTGCCCGTGTACCGACCTTGGACCGTATCTATCACGAACTCTGTCGGTGTCTGCTCCCTGCTGGATTAACGGATTACGAACTCTGCCGCTGCCTGCCTCCGGTTGGATTATTGTACCCGTGTTTGGACTGCCTTAACTTGTACTGCCATTCAACAGTAAAGTTGGTTAACTGCACCTTCTTGTGTCTCCGAGTCGTTCGATTGGATCCACACACTAGTCTGCACTCCTTACAGTACGAAGTGGCCAATAAAATGGATTCAGCCGACTCCGGTTCCGGGCTCACTGTCCTGACGGCACCATTACTGCAGCAGACGGAGGAACAATTTAATGCAGTTCACCTCGAGATGCAGGGGATGTCGGAGCGCCAGGAGAGCATTCACGGCCAGGTTAGCTTTTTGACTAATCAGGTCCAAAGGCTCATGGATCGTCTGGACACCTTCATCGCTCCGAGTGCTGTTCCAGCTCCGATCCCAGCTCCGATCCCAGCTCCAGCTCCAGCTTCACTTCCCGCTGCTTCTCCGCCGGCTGTCCCGCCACGTCTCTCTCGTCCCGAAAGATTTTCCGGGGACTCTGGCGACTGTCGGTCATTTCTGGTTCAGTGTGGGCTTCACTTCGAGTTAAATGCGCCAGCTTTCCAGACGGAACGTTCCAAGGTGGCGTACGTAATTTCGTACCTCTCTGGCAGAGCAGAGAGATGGGCGACAGCTGAATGGTCAAGAAACTCACACATCTGCTCCTCGGTTCAGCTGTTTACAGAAACGCTAAGCAAGATCTTTAACACCACGAATCCCGGTCGAGAGGCGGCGAGAGCACTGATGGGATTTCGCCAGGGCAATCGGCGTGTCTCGGATTACGCCATTGAATTCCGCGCATTGGCAGCCGATAGTGGGTGGAATGAGGAGTCCTTGTTCAATGCCTTCCTATATGGGTTAGCAGAGCCCATTAAATATCAACTTATCAACCGTGAGTTGCCAGAAGATGTGGACTCGCTCATTGCTTTGGTGGTTAAGATCGATAAACGTCTCCAGGACCGTGGGAAATGCAGACCGGAATATTCTGCTCCTGTCCAGAGGGGGCAGTCGACTTCAGCTCAGCAGTTCTGGCAAGCTCCGGCGCGGTTCACAACCATGGCCGGCGCAACAGCGCCCTCTGCTGGTGCGGAGGAGCAAATGCAGCTGGGACGCACCAAGCTCACTCCAGAGGAGCGTCAGCGTCGAGTCTGTGAGGGTAGATGTATTTATTGTGGGCAGAAGGGTCACTACCTCTCAAGCTGTCCAGTGAAGGACCAGGCAACGGCAAGATATACACTGGTGAGTCACACTACTGTGTCTTCTGTTCGACCTTGCATGCAAGCCAAGCTCATCACACCTTCTCAGACTGTCAGTTATCCTTTCTTGGTTGACTCCGGAACTGATGAGAATTTTATGGACTGGAGGTTAGCGAAGAAATTAAATTTAAGATTAATTCCTCTTCCTAAGCAATTGGAGGCTCATGCTCTAGATCAGTGGTTCTCAAACTTTTTCTGTCATGCCCCACTTATGAGCGAGAATATTTGTAATGCCCCACCCGCTCCCTGCCCTAACAAAATTATTAAAAAATAGGCCAAGATTAACTTGCGTATTTTAAATAACATACACATTAACTTCACATCACTTTCAGGAATTTCTGCTAACCAATTACAACTTTTTTTGTGACATTTGTCACTACTTTGCCACATCAATCTGTGTGCTTCTTACAAAAAATAGTGCAATACCTTTGTCACGTTTAACTTGTGTACTTAAATAGCATGTACATGAACAATAACTTCACATCACTTTCAGGAATTTCTGATAAGCATTAAAACTTTTTGTGACATTCTTCACTACATTCCTCCATCAATCCGTGCTATTTCTAATATGGAGAAAAAATGTATTAAATTACAATCACTTTGTTTCCAAGATGATAAAGTTCAACCAAAAATAACACATGCAGAAACAACTCACTATGTAAGAACTCAAGTCAACTGTATCAGTGGCTGCAATGAGACTGTTTTACACTGCACAACTTGTCAAAACGGGGTTTTAAGCTTGATAATGCCACTCTTAAATCATTTTCAATATTGAGCCAAGATCTGTACTTTGATTTAAGTGAGGCCACAGGAGAAAAGCCCATCTCACAGAGATAGGATGTGGCAAAGGGAAGCAGAATCCTCCTAACCCTCTGCCCTATGAGTGGATGCTCCTTCATTCCTCCACGCCAATCCAGAATTCACTCAGTGTCTTTGCTGTAAACCTCAGCCTCAGGCTGGAGTCAGATGTCATCTCAATGAACTGGTCCTCTTCAGTTCACACCGGCCGCGGAAGCGCTTCGCCGCGCGAGCGCCATTTCTGTTACTCAATTGTGCCGTTCACATCGGCTGCGCCTCGCGCCCTGCACCGATGGTTTCGGCGTCAAGTCTTCCGGCGTGAACAGCCAGGCGGCTGTGCGCTAGAGAACTGCGCTGAGCGCCTCGCTGAGTGCCGCGCAGAGCGGGGTGGGGCGCTGGACCGGGAGGGGGAAATGTGATGCCGGGTTCCAACCATACACAGAAGCGTGGTGCTCCAAGCTGAGAGCCGCGCTGAGGGCCGCGCTGTGGGCCGCGCTGAGCGCCGCGCGCTTCCGTGTATGGCTGGAACCCGGCATCACATTTCCCTCTCCCGGTCCCGCGCCCCACCTGATATGCCTTCACGCCCCACCGGTGGGGCGGGCCCCACAGTTTGAGAATCACTGCTCTAGATGGACGTTTACTATGTAAAATAACGCACCGGACTGATCCAATTCAGATGATTATTTCCGAGGAACATTCTGAAGTTCTGAGTTTTTACCTTTTCGACTCTCCATCACACCCTCTCATTTTGGGTTTTCCATGGCTCTCTAAACACAACCCCCACATGAACTGGGTCACAGGGGAAATAACAAGTTGGGACAGAAACTGTTCTGTAACCTGCATTTGCGCTGTGTCGATCTCCAAGGTATTCCACTCTTCTGATGTTTCTTCTCCCAAGTGTCTAGAACTTCCTGCGTCTCGATCTGCGGTCATCTCTCCCCGCACGATTTCATCAGACGCTGATTTCCCAGATCTCTCCCGAGTTCCTCCATGTTATCTAGACCTCAAGGAGGTCTTCAACAAAACACAGGCTACCTCTTTACCACCTCATCGACCTTATGACTGCGCTATTGACCTGCTACCAGGTACTTCACCCCCTAGGGGGCGCCTCTATTCCTTGTCTTCACCCGAGGTAAAAACGATGACAGAATATATTGACTCCTCCCTGTTAGCAGGACTCATTCGGCCGTCCTCCTCTCCTGCCGGAGCTGGGTTCTTGTTTGTGGCCAAGAAAGATAAGACGCTCCGCCCATGTATTGATTATCAGGGATTAAATGAGATTACCATCAAGAATCGATATCCTCTTCCCCTCATCTTCTCTGTATTTTAGCTTTTAAGGAACGCTAAGGTCTTCACCAAGCTGGATCTGAGGAACGCCTATCACTTGGTGAGGATAAGAAAAGGGGATGAGTGGAAGACTGCCTTTAATACCCCAAGTGGTCACTATGAGTACCTAGTAATGCCATTTGGTTTATGTAATGCGCCAGCGGTGTTCCAGGCGTTGGTTAACAACGTTCTTCATGATATGTTGAACCAATATGTCTTTGTTTATTTAGACGATATCCTCATCTTCTCCCCAGATGAGAACACTCATGTCCAGCATGTTCACCAGGTTCTCCAGCATCTTCTCAGCCACCAACTTTTCGTTAAGGCAGAGAAATGCGAATTTCACGTATCCTCTGTCGCTTTCCTAGGGTTCATCGTCTCTCAAGACAACATCCAGATGGATCCGGCAAAGGTTAGCGCAGTGACTGAGTGGGCTACTCCCACTTCTCGCAAACATCTCCAACGCTTTCTGGGTTTTGCAAATTTTTACAGCCGTTTCATTAGGAACTTTAGCACTATTTCATCTCCATTGCATAAACTGACCTCCTCGAACATAAGGTTTCAGTGGTCACTACCGGCTGAGAGAGCCTTTCAAAAATTAAAGGAGAGATTTACTACCACCCCAATCCTCACGCTCCCGGACCCTAATCTTCAGTTCGTGGTTGAGGTTGATGCCTCAGACGTAGGAGTCGGGGCCATACTCTCGCAAAGATCAGAAATGGACAAGAAGCTCCATCCCTGCGCTTTTCTGTCTCGGAAACTTTCGCCCGCTGAACGAAATTATGATGTGGGGAATAGGGAGTTACTAGCTATAAAGTGGCTCTGGAAGAATGCCGTCATTGGTTGGAGGGGGCAGAACAGCCGTTCTTGGTTTTGACTGATCATAAGAATCTCGAGTACATTCGGTCCGCCAAACGATTAAATTCCAGACAGGCCAGGTGGGCTTTATTTTTTAATCGCTTTAATTTCTCACTGTCATATCGTCCCGGTTCAAAGAATTCGAAAGCAGATGCACTGTCTCATTTGTTTGACCCTGGTTCTGCCCCGAGATCTCCTTCTAATATCTTGCCTCCATCCTGTGTGATAGGGGCCGTTACCTGGGATATTGAACAAAGGGTCACACAGGCAGATGTTAATAGTCAGGTGCCGGACGGATGTCCCCCGAACCAGTTGTTTGTGTCGATTCTACTTCGTTCCCAGGTCATCCATTGGGCTCATACCTCTCGGGTTTCTTGTCACCCTGAGATACGGCGGACTCTCTTTGTGGTCAAACACAATTCTGGTGGCCATCCATGGAGAGAGAGCTCAGGGAATATGTGATGGCCTGTCCTGTTTGTGCTCGGAACAAGAGTTTGCGACGTCCACCCCCTGGTCTCCTGCAGCCACTTCCTGTGCCTCATCGCCCCTGGTTTGACATCTCTCTGGACTTCTGTTATCGAATTCCCTTCTTCGAAGGGTAACACCACTATTTTAACAGTTGTTGATAGATTCTCGAAGATGGTTCCTTTTATTCCCTTGCCCAAGCTGCCTTCGGCCAAAGAGACTGCAGAGGCTGTTCTGTTGCATGTTTTTCGCATTCATGGATTTCCGAAGGATGTGGTGTCAGACCGGGGTCCACAGTTTGTTTCTCAGTTCTGGAAGGCGTTCTGTTCCCTCCTTGGTGCCACAGTCAGTCTCTCTTCCGGATACCATCCCCAGTCAAACGGTCAGGCGGAGCGGATGAACCAGGAGTTGGAGACCGGTCTTCGATGCCTGGTCTCTCAAAACCCGGCCACCTGGAGCAATCATCTCATCTCAGTTGAGTATGCACACAACACATTACCCAGTGCATCTACCGGCCTTTCTCCATTTCAGTGTGCCTATGGCTACCAACCTCCACTGTTCCCCGACTTAGAGAAGGAGGTCAATGTCCCCTCTGCCCAGAGGTTCATCCATCGGTGCCGTAGGATCTGGAGTGGGATCCGGGAGGCCCTTCTAAGAAGCTCCGTCCGTACAAAGGGGGGGGGGGGGGCGGACCGACGACGCACCCTTGCACCCACATACCAAACAGGCAATAGAGTCTGGCTGTCTACTCGTGACATCGAGTCCCGCAAGTTGGCTCCACGGTTTATTGGCCTGTTCCCCATCTCCAGGATTATCAACCCCGCTGCAGTGCGACTCCAGCTGCCCAGTTCTATGAGGGTGCATCCCACCTTTCACGTGTCCCGGATCAAGCCTGCATTGGAGAGCCCGTTGGTTCCTCCCACCAAGCCTCCTCCTCCTCCCAGGATCATCGATGGAGGGCCGGTGTACACGGTCAAACGACTCTTGGCAGTTCGCCAGTACTGCCAAGAGGTCGCCAGTACTTGGTAGACTGGAAGGGGTACGGTCCTGAAGAGAGGAAATGGGTGTCTACAAAGAACACTGTCGATCCGGACCTCATTCTAGACTTACACCGTCTACATCCTGACCAGCCTGGGACGTCCAGTGCCTAGGAGGGGGGGTACTGTTATGTCCAGCCCTAATTATTAAGTTAAGTTGGCTGGATATTTATATCTTATTCTTCTGTTTTGTGTTGTTATTGGTTACTCACCTCTCCTCTCGTTTCAGATTCCTCACTCCCTCCCTCATGTGTGTGTTCCACCTGGGTGATTGTCAGCTCCTCCTTGATTGTTTGCACCTGGTCCTCATCACCTGGTGTATTTAGTCTGTGTGTTCCTGTGTTGCGTTGCCAGTTCGTCTTTGTTACTCCATGTTCCTAGCGTTCCAGCATTTACTCCTGATACCCTTCCTGTTACCGATCTCTGCCTGCTTAACGAGTTACGTCTCTGCCTTTTCCCTGCCGGATACTCTGCCTTGTGATCGACTGCCTGCCCGTGTACCGACCTTGGACCGTATCTATCACGAACTCTGTCGGTGTCTGCTCCCTGCTGGATTAACGGATTACGAACTCCACTCTGGGATATTATTTGGAAAATGTTTATTTCTTATTAGTGATCTCCTGTGGGTCACTCTGTGCACCCTGTGCGTCTGATGACACAGTCACGTTCACTGCAGTGATTTGATGAGACACGCACAGTGTTATAAGATATTATTAAAAAATCAACGACTTGGCTCCGTAACTCTGCGAGCAAAACAAAGCTGTTAGTTTTCATGTAAATGATGAAGTGGATCAATAATCTGGCTTCAGTTCACCACCTCACGTCTGCATCGCCACTTTCCCGTCTCCAAAACGTCCATACGCATGGGTCTAAGTTTGCTTAGAAATAGGCACATTTTCCCGTCAAGTTCATTTTTATAAATCCCAACTTTGGTGTGAGCATTGGCGTACGCCCTTTCCAGGCCCCGTTTTGTGTGTATGCAACGATTATAAATCCGACCTCTGGCGAAATACACTCATTTTCCCGTCAAGTTCGTTTTAATAAATCTCAACTTTGGCGTGAGAAGTGGCGTACACACGTTTCAGGCCCCGTTTTGTGCGTACGCAACGGTTATAAATCCAACCCCTACTCTCTTTGGCCATAAAACCCTGGTGATAGGCTTTACCTTGGTCTAGCATTGAGAACCAGGAGTTTCCTCCAAGACCATCCATGATATCTTGTACTCTGGTAATAGGCTGGCGATCCGGGAGAGTTTTTCTGTTCACCTCACGGTTCAATACATAGTCTTAAGCCCCCAACATTTTTTCGAACACAGATGACTGGTGATGCATATAAGGGCGGTGTGGCCTAGTGGTTAGAGTGGTGGCTCTACAACAAGAAGGTTGCCGATTCAAACCCCACTCTCTCCCATCTGCATGCCGAAGTGTCCTTGGCAAGATACTGAACCCCTAAATTGTCCCTCATAAAATGTTGAGTGTACTAATTGTAAGTCGCTTTGGACAAAAGCGTCAGCCAAATGATATGTAATGTAATGTAAATTAGATTTCTGAACCCGGCCCTGTGTGATGAGATCAATCAAATAGTCTTTCCGTTCCCGGTACAATGGCTTCGGCACTGAAAGGTAGATTTTTGCAACATGTTCTGTATCTTTCAGTGATATTCTGAGTTGCAGTTTTTGCTACACTATGGACCACAGGTCCATAGTGTTCTTGTCAGGAACACTATGGACCACAGGTATGATTTTTGTTATGGTTGCTTTTTATTATTCACATCTACACACAGATAAATATACACACGCTGGCTCTCTTGCCATTCATTGTCTTCCTGCTCAGGGCCATCCGTCAGAGCGGGCTACTGCTGATAAAGAGGAGAGGGTTATTAGTTGACCTGGAACACCTGTGCACAATCAGACTCTCCCTGGCACAGCTCCCAGAACCCCATCCCCATTCCATCCCCTCCCTCCTGCTGATGACACCCCACTACCACAAAAACATTCTCCAGGAGGCGCATTGCTGTCCTGATCTAACATGTTCCCTTATGGATCTGTTGATTTGGAAGGCGGGACATGTCAGTGAAACCACACTTCATCAGATATAACCAATCAGAAACTGAGATTTCAATGTAACTTACGTTTCAATAATGCTCTCCTACACACCATCACTCTCTCTCACACAGACTACTATTCCCATTCACATATCTATCTGGGTTTGTTAGGCAGTGGACCCAGGATGCAGACTTTAAACGAAAAGTGTCCTTTTAATAGGTAAATGTCCAACAGGAAAAAACAGGCAAAGGAATCTCAAAAAGCACACAGGGAAAAACACTAAAAGCTTAGTCGAAGAGGCATAGGGACGCAAGCACAGGAGATGAAGCGTAACGACATGGATTAAGACAAAAAGACAACGAACCGACAAGGGGAAGCACAGAGACTTATATACACAGAGGGAAGGCAGGGGCAATTAAACACAGGTGGAACACATGAATATCACAAAAACAGGCAGTGAAGAAAGAAAACACACTAGGAGCAGGGCCTACAAAATAAAACAGGAAACAGAACACAGGGAGTGGGAAAACCAGAGACACAGAAACAACAACACATAAAATCATAAACAGATGGATATACATGAAACACAAGGAGGTACTAATAAACTGAAGTTACTCTTGAAAAAGAGGCGGAAACTAAACGTCTTACATTCACTGTCATTTTCTGCCTTGAACATGGTTATTCGCATTCACATTTCTCTAACATGTAATATTATTCTATTTCAAATATAATATCTCTGTGCAAGATAGAGCAGTGTTGTGTGTGAGAGAGTATGATGGTGCATGTGAGAGAGTACAGTAGTGTGTGTGTGAGAAAGTATGATGGTGCATATAAGAGAGTATAGTAATGTGTGTGACAAGTATTCATTATCTCTCATAGGGCCTCTCATAGAATGGTGTGGAACGCACTGGAAAAATCAAAGACTGTGATTCTCATTGTGCGACCAGCCTCGATGGATAACATACGTTTGGATTTAGACGTCGTCGGAGCCGATCGGCACATCTCTACTACAAAGACACACAGACATATATATAGTTAAATTTGTTTATTGGATATTCTTTTTGAACTTTGTTTGTTTATATCTTTTTATGAATAGACAAATATATGTGTCTTTAAGTGGGAATTTTATCAACCTCTACAATGCCAAGAACTACAAATCCTTCAACTTGCTAACTGCTAAGATGTTGATTTGGGTATTCATTATTACGTTTGTTATTAATCAAAGTTTCTTACTCCTAGTTAGTGATTTTATGAGAATGACAAAGTAAATTGGCTTTATTTTCCCTTCATTTGAGGGGTGATGCCCAGAGTTAACTTTAATGTCAATTCAATCTGTTACTTGATTTAAATATGAATTGTTAATGAATGGATGCCCAACGGTACAACTTTACTGTTACAAAAATTACGATGTCTGTGTTGAGATAAGTATGAAAACAGTAATTAACTTACAATAAATGATTATGAGAAAGACTTTAGTAATAATGATGTGAAGACGGCCATGACTGTGACAATGAGAGTAAGAATAAGGAGTCCTTTATTAGTACCACAATTGGGAAATTTGCAATTTACAGCAGCAAAAAGACATCAGTAGTAATAAGTAGGAATATAAAAAAATGTATAGAAAGAAGGAAAAAGGACGAAGTTATAGAAAAAAATGATCAAAGTGAGATAGAGCTGCTGCAACAGGCAGCCATTAGGGGGCGCCATCTTAAGGCCTCATTATACTCGTGTTGCACGGACGAACGCATGCACGCAAGACATGCAACACGCCCCTTTCGTGCCCTCTGGCGTCTTGCGTGCGTCCCTCGATTTTTCTAACTATACGACAAAACGACGCGAGCCTCACCCAGCCCGCAAGGCTTGTGATTGGTCGGCTGACTACATCCCCTCCGGAGTCTAGTTTCCGGTTTCATGCCCCACAATACGCGGAAATCAAGGAAGATTTAACAGAACGAATATTGACCAAATAGAAGAGCCCTTGGCAGAAGAGATCCAAAATGACCACTTGTATAACCCGTCACTGACTGGCCGATTTGTCCGCCAGAAATAGGCTATGAGGAGCCGGAGTGGCGATGTAAATAAACAGTCGACGAAGAAGAAGACGTCTGTTCTTTGTGTGTTTTGTCTTTGAAAAAAAACGTTACTCCGCCTATGGTTCTGGTGGTGAATTGCGTTGCAACACAAGTAGCACGTTAGAGAAGTATAAAAAAAAAAAAACGAGTCCGTTGATGCAGCTGCGTGGCCTTCCGCGGTTGCAGTGGCAGGTCTAAAAATAGGCCTTTGGATTCAGGGTGATACCACTGATGCTCTGTTCCAGGTACCAGGGGAAGGCAAAAAAGGCTGAGGCTCTACTGATTGACTCCATACACTTCGGTGCCCATTTTGCTGATGCTTACGCCAGTCTGGCATCACTTTATGCAGAACAGGTGAAACATACAGAAAGTGCACTTCCTACGACATTCACAACATTCTCATAGCCATATTTGGCTTTTTTGCTCAAAGGAGTATTATGACTCATCACTAATTACTGAACTAAATTTGCTTTAGCTGTAGATAGTTGATTTGTGTGCATGTAGCTGTAATATAGTAATGGCACATAATTAATAACAGGTTCATTTGTACACTTTACAGCTTCTTGAAACAATGGTCTAGGTCATGCCTGTTTTAATTAAACCTGAAATATTTTAATCTTCATTCTCCCACAGAAACGCTTTCCTGAAGCCAATGAAGTATATCTGAAAGGCATACAGAACTGTCCAGACAATTCTGATCTGCATAATAATTATGGTGTGTTTCTGGTAGATACAGGTGAGTGGTACCTATAGACCTTGTGGTCATGAAAGGGTTGGTCAATACAGGCATAGGGGACAAAATAGGCAGGATGGTCAAAATACATTTACTAAATTAAGCTTGAATTTATCAATATGATACACTAAAATTGTTTTCAGACATGACCCAGAGAATTAGCTACAGAGTATACCCAGAGTTTGCTTTTCACACATGCACAAAGCATCGGGAAGGTTCTCTGCACAGTGGTGTTCACAGCAGTGACAAATCCCCTGCATCATTCAGGGGAAAGGTGGTGCAGCAGGCAGTGAAGAAAGTAACGTATTTATTCCACTGCGGAGATCACATGATTTACTTGACAACACACAGACAACCGGCTCTTATCGCCATAAACCCTTCGATTTTGAGGTCGTTGTCTTCTAAGTGTATGGCTCTGCTTTGTCATCTGGGGATATTTGTTTGGTTTTTTTTTTTGGGGGGGGGGGGGGGGGGGGATACTCCTCTTCTTTGTTTTACACTGAGGTCATGTCTGAAAACTTCTTATAATTTCACCTCAACTAATTCTGTTGATACCAGGAACCACGCAGGTCTCATGATCAGTAGGAGACATTACATTTGGGAAAACATGTTCACATAAATAGTTTTGTCTCCCTCTTTCCTTCAATCTGTTTTCACTCTATACTTTACATTCATCCATTTGCTTTTTCATCCTTCTTTTATCTCTACAACAGGAGAAGGAGCGCTAGCAGCAACTCACTACTTGCAAGCAGTTCGACTCAAACCAGCACACTATGTTGCAATGGTAAACCTGGGCCGCCTTTTCAGATCATCCAATGAGAATGAAGCAGCGGAGTCTTGGTACAAGAGGTGAAGATATGAAAAGCAGGACCGGCATGTGCACTTCTGCCAGTCTAAGCGAAGAATACTCCCGCCCCTCTTTTTGCAACATACCGTACCAGAAACAACATACCAATGCTAATATGCAATACACATAAAGTGCTAGTGCACTAGATCACTAGTGCAATTAAGTGCAACGCTAGTGTGCTCAAAGTGCCAACAGTATTAAAGTGTGCATTACCCAATATGCGGGCATTTTGCGGAACTGTAACCGGATCCTCAAACCAAATAATATGAGTGCAATCTGTCCTATACACCACTTTGTTCCGTTTTTTATTTGGATGATTAAGATGACAAAGTTACGATTGTGTATTAAGTTATATATCGATGGTGTCCGATCATGAATCCGGATCGTTCACTGACTGCATTAAAATGTTTACGAATTTTTCATTATGATCAGACATAGGGTCTACTCACAAGACTATTCCAAAGCATTTCACATACAGGTGCATCTCAATAAATTAGAATATCATGGAAAAGTTTGTTTATTTCGATAATTAAATTCAAAAGTGAAACTCATATATTATATAGATTCATTACACACAGAGTGAAATATTTCAAGCATTTATTTCTTTTAATTTTGATGATTATGGCTTAAAACTAATGAAAACCCAAAATTCAGTATCTCACAAAATTTGAATAATGTGAAAAAATGCAATATTGTAGACTCACGGTGTCCCACTCTAATCAGGGAATTATCTCAAAACACCTGCAAAGGTTTCCTGAGCCTTTAAATGGTCTCTAAGGCTGGTTCAGTAGACTACACAATCATGGGGTCTACTTACTTGACAGTTGACCAGAAGACAGTCATTCACACCCTACACAAGAAGGGTCAGCCACAAAAGGTCATTGCTAAATAAGCTGGGGGTTCACAGAGTGCTGTATCCAAACATATTCATAGAAAGTTGAGTGGAAGGAAAAAGTGTGGTAGAAAAAGGTGCACAAGCAACAGGGATAACCGCAGCCTTGAGAGGATTGTGAAACAATGGCCATTCAAGAATTTGGGGGAGATTCACAAGGAGTGGACTGATGCTGGAGTCAGTGCATCAAGGGCCACCAAGCACAGACATATTCAGGACAACTGTCGCATTCCTCGTGTCAAGCCCCTCCTGAACCAGAGACAACGTCAGAAGCGTCTTACCTGAGCTAAGGAGAAAAAGGACTGGACTGTTGCTCAGTGGTCACGAGTCCTCATTTCAGATGAAACTAAATGTTGCATTTCATTTGGAAACTAAAGTCCCAGAGTCGAAAGGAAGAGTGGCGAGGCACAGAATCCAAGTTGTTTGAAGTCCAGTGTGAAGTTTCCAAAGTCTGTGATGATTTGGGGAGCATGTCATCGGCTGGTGTTGGTCCACTGTGTTTTATCATCGAGGGGTGTATATGGAGTTTGAACGTCTGTGAGGGGCTTTTAGATGATGGTTTGAGCAGATGACCTGGAATCGAGATTAAAGTTGGCGCGGGGGGGGGGGGTTAAATGCCATGTCAGTGTCATTGCCACCCTTCTTACACTTTGTTATGCCACTGCGGTGGCGACCAAACAATACCTGGTTTTCTCACCTCCAATTCACTCACAAGCCTAGATTTTAGTGTCTGATAAGTTGTGCTTGTCAGTTTTCCTCTGTGTCATGATTCACTTTATAAATTAAATGATCAGTATGGTCATGTACATGCATCAGCATTAATGAGGTGCTTTGCATTGAAAATGTGCGTGTACCATCTTACAGTTTTCAGGTGTGTGTGTGCACACAGATTTATAATATATAATCATAATATTGCTTTGCCATTTTCGGCCTCTGTGCTCACATACATTTCTAGTATGAATACGAACTGTAATAAAAGAGGCCCCTGGCCACTGGATGCTTGCCACCGAGCCCCCTTCCCAGGTCTGACTCCAGGTTGGGGCCACTGGTTCCCTATTCCAGGCATGATTAACATCAGTCTGTTACCATTTTTCATGATGGTTTTCTTCATCACTGTCTGACCCTTCCCCTGTATTTACTTGGCCTTGGGAGACCCCACTAGAGGCTAGTGCTCCAGACAACACAGCTGTCATGTCACTTTGACACACAAACCCCTTCACCACGATTAGGTAGTGTAATGGGACATTCTGTATTTAGATATGTTTAATGAAAGAATAGATTAGGGTTGGATTATATAGAGAATACTATGACAAAATGTGTTTCTGCAGTTTAGACTTGTAACACTAAGATCTTTTCGTAACTTACTCTGCTCAGATGTGTATTGCTGGAGACTTCTTCCTGTTGCTAAACAAAGGTTTAACAGCAGGGGCCATTCTACTGTTTACAACAGGAGATTGCAGGGACTATAGGTGTTGTTGACCAGAGACAGGGGCCACTGGGAAAACAGGTTTCCACACTTGGAGGCTGAGCAGAGGCCTGATGTCATTGTGTTGTGGGACTTCAAAGGGGTCCTCATGCAATTGATGCAGACAGAATGTCTGACCAGCCTGGTTACAACACGCAGAGAGACGATTGGATGAACATTCTGCCTCTGTGAAAGGAGGGGCTTATTTTGTTTAAATGAAATGACTTGTCATTGTTCAGGGCCTTTGCCTCGCATCTGTCACTGTGATTATAAGCAATGTGCCCCCATCCGCAGATGTGTAGAATTAGACACCAGAAGATAATTGTTTGTTTGGGTCATGTATTAAATATTCTATTACAGTAGCGATTCACAGAGATTGATTAAGTCTTGTGAAGGCATATATTTGCACAGAGAAATCTGTTCTGCATGTACTTGACCTGTATGCTGGATGTTTGTCATCCCTGAGTGTAGCACATAATCAACTGGAACATGCTTAGCTGGATGAGCGCATTTCCTTTCGAGGTAGACTCTGTGTCGTTTGTTTATTAGAAATTTTTCAAAGGTTATGCACAGTGCCAGACGCTTATCATACACAGTATCAGACACAACGCAAAATCAGATGTTTTTCAAAGGTTGCGCAAAGCATTTACATTCAAAAGTTCTCTACGACAACTGCAGATTACAGTTTCAGTGCAGAAAGAGTGAGTCGGTTGCTGTTGAACCTGTACATGGCTGTAAACCACCTCCATAACAAGCCATCCTCATGACCTTTGACCCATTGCCTGCAGGGCGCTGCAGATAACAAGGAAGGTGGACATCCTTACACCGCTTGGAGCACTGTACTACAACACAGGCCGATTTGAAGAGGCTCTGCTGGTGTATAGAGAGGCTGCAGCCCTGCAGCCAGACAACACAGACATTTGGCTAGCTCTGGTGAACACACACACACACACACTGACATGTTTATCTATAGTTGTGAGGACACTCATTGACATAATGCAGTCTCTAGACCCTTACCCTAACCTTAACGCTCAAACAGCCAATTCAATTTGCGAGGACCAGCCAAAATGTCCTCACCATGGTGGCATTAAACCAAAATTGCCCCTCATAACCATAGACAGACATGGGTGCACACACGCACATAACCCTAATCCATTTGTGTTCCCTTAAACACTTTGACAAATTAAAAAAGCTACTTCTCTTGTTCCAAACATTTGACCAGGCTCAGGTTTTAGTCATGGTCAGCCATACCATAGAAGCAGAGAAGATAACCTTGGACATCATATCCAGAGAAGGCAGCTGTATTGAATGTTACAGACTACTGTCTGCCATCTACAGCAAGCGTGGCAACTTTACAGAGGTTTGTGTGCATGTTGCATGTGTACGTTTATCTGATGGTGTCTGCTGATGATTTATGAAATAACATAATCTGTGTTCCTAAGACTCTCACTGTTTTTTTCCTAGGTATCTAATCACCTCTGCTTCTCTTTTAGATAAACTGCTAAATTTTAAATGGACTTTTGTTGTGACCAGTAGAAGGCACATGTGTGTAATAATAATCAGCAATTACAATTTGAGAGTGGCATTCATATTTTTGTTGAACATAGTTTTTTTTTTTCACACTTTCATGTTTCCACTCACAGAACTTCCATCAGATTACAAAAATATATCACAACTATTGCAACTTAATTTTAATTCAACAAAGTTTCCAGATATTCCCTGACAGTGTTGATGCTTTTAGTGTTTTATCATATCAATAATGAGTCAAATAACATGAGAGAACAAAAAACCTACAACCTCTGATGTCTTTTATTAGAGAAATTCTACAAAAACATTCAATTTTATCAATATAAATTAACATATCTTATGAGGAGGCCTTCAGGAGTGGGGACAGGATCCTGTTCAACCAGGCATGAAACACACTGACTAAAGAGATAAGAGTGGCAAAGAGAAGCTACTATGAAAAGCTGAAAAATAGGTTTTCAGCTAACGACCCTGCATCAGTATGGAGACGCCTGCAGGACATCACTGACTACAGCAAAACCTCCCCCAGCCCCATGGAGAACTCTAAACTGGCTGAGGATCTGAATGTGTTCTACTGCAGGTGTGATCACGCAACATTAACACCTCTTACCCGCTCCAACCCAGACTTCACACAACCATCTGCAACCCGTGTTATCACCTCCGCCCTCCCTCCGTACTCCCCACAAGCACTGATTGTCACATTTGTGGAAGGAGATGGACCCAGATGCAGAGATGTTTAACAAAAACAACTTATTTAATGTAAAAAGAACTAAACTAAACAAAAAGACAAGGAAGCTTACACGAGGGGTTCAAAGTGAAGAGGCTCAGGGAATCAGGACAAGGCAGGACAGGAACACAGGACAGCGGGTAGACAAACAGGAACCACAAAAACCAAGAAGCAAAACAGAAAATCCGACCAGGACAAAGGGAAAGACAGAGGCTTATATACACAGGGAAGGCAGGGGTAATTGGCCACAGGTGCAACACATGAGGAGTTAGACAGACAATCACCAAGACAGGAAGTGAAGACCGGAACAACCCACAAGGAACAGAGACTACAAAATAAAACAGGAAACAGAATGCACACATGAAAACAACTCAAACACAAAACAAGAGAGATCTAACAGTTAACAGAAAACACTTCTACAAAATCTTAACTGCCAGATCGTTACAGAACCCCCCTCTCAAGGGCCGGATACCAGACGGCCCAAAAAACAAAACCGAGATGGGAGGGAGGAGGGGGGAACCGGAGGAGGGAATCCGGGACGTGCCCAGGTTCTCGGACCTGGCACAATGTCTCAGGTGGACGGCCCAGAGGCCGGACAGGAACAGAGTTCAAGGGCTCCGCTGGACGACCTGGAGGCCGGTCAGGAGCCAAGCACGGGTGCTCCTCAGGAGGGCGGCCCGGAGGCCGGTCAGGGACAAAGTACATAGTCTCAACCCGACGGCTCCATGGCCGCTTCGGGGCTGAGCGCAGAGGCTCGGGAGGACGTCGCCGTGGCCGCACAAGGGCAGAGTTCTGAGGCTCGTGGGGGCGGCACCTTGGCCGCTCAGGGACAGAGTTCAAGGGCTCCGCTAGACGACCTGGAGGCCGGTTAGGAGACAAGCAAGGAAGCTCCTCCTGCTCCTCAGGCGGGCAGCTCGAAGACCGGTCAGGGGCAGAGGGCAAGAGCTCCGACCTCAGCCCCGGACGTGGGTTAGGAACTGGAGCTGGCACCGCGAGGACCTCAGACGCTGGAACCAAAGTGCCGTCTGCCGGGACCCTCCGGCGCGGGACAGGTCATTGAAGTGTGCCAGCTCTTTCAGAGACAAAATACAAGGAAGGCATCAGGCCCTGACGGTGTGTCACCCTCCTGTCTGAAAGCCTGCGCAGATCAGATGGCCCCCATCTTCACACGGATCTTCAACAGATCTCTGGAGCTGTGTGAAGTCCCCTCCTGCTTCAAATGCTCCACCATCATCCCAGTCCCTAAGAAACATTACATCACCGGACTGAATTACTACAGACCCGTCACCCTGACATCTGTGGTCAGGAAATCCTTCGAAAGACTGGTGTTGACCCATCTGAAGGGCATCACAGGCCCCCTGCTGGAACCCATGCAGTTTGCCTACCGGGCAAACAGGTCAGTGGATGATGCTGTCAACATGGGGCTGCACTTCATCCTGCAACACCTCAACTCCCCAGGGACCTATGCAAGGATGCTGTTCGTGGACTTCAGCTCGGCGTTCAACACCATCATCACAGAAGTCCTCCTCACCAAACTCATCCAGCTCTCTGTGCCTGCCTCCACCCGTCAGTGGATCAAAAACTTCCTGATAGACAGGAAGCAGCAGGTGAGGCTGGGTGAAATAACATCCAGCACCCGGTCAGTCACAACCGGTGCACCTCAGGGATGCTTGCTCTCCCCACTGCTCTTCTCCCTCTACACAAATTACTGTACCTCAGGACACCCATCTCTTAAAATCCTAAAATTTGCATACGACACATCAGTCAGACAGCTGGTCCTGTGGTGCGGTCGCAACAACCTAGAGCTGAACACACTTAAAACCGTGGAGATGACAGTGGACTTCAGGAGGAGCCCCCCCAGCACTGCACCCCCTCACCATACTCAACAGTACTGTGTTGGCTGTGGAATCGTTCAAGTTTCTGGGATCCACAATCTCCAGGAACCTGAAGTGGGAACCCAACATCAACACAATTCTCAAGAAGGCCCAGCAGAGGTTGTACTTCCTGCGCCAGCTTAGGAAGCCCAACCTGCCTCAGGAGCTGCTGATCCTGTTCTACACTGCAGTCATCGAGACTGTTCTCTGCACATCCATAATTGTCGGTTTTGCCACCGAATTGGATAAAAATAGACTCCAAGGGACTGTCAGGTCTGCAGGAAAGATCATCGGTGCCAACCTGCCCACCATCCAGGACATGTACAGATCCAGAGTCAGGAAACGGGCAGGAAAAACACTGCAGACCCCCTTGCCGTCTCACTTCTGAACAGCCAACCCACTGTGGCACTGTGCAATAACTCTGGATCCTTATAGGGCCCGAGCACCGAAAACGGTGAGAGGCCCTATTGAAATTGAAAGGATTATTAGGGCCCGTGCATCGAAATCGGTGGGAGGCCCTATTGAAATTGAAATGATTATTATTAGGGCCCGAACACCCAAATCGGTGGGAGGCCCTATTGAAATTGAAATGATTATTATTATTAGGGCCCAAGCACCGAAATCGGTGGGAGTCCCTATTGAAATTGAAATGATTATTATTATTAGGGCCCGAGCACCGAAATCGGTGGGAGGCCCTTTTGAAATTGAAATGATTATTAGGGCCCGAGCACAGAAATCTGTGGGAGGCCGTATTGAAATTGAAATGATTATTATTATTAGGGCCCGAGCACCGAAATCGGTGGGAGGCCCTATTGAAATTGAAATGATTATTAGGGCCCGAGCACCTCCGGTGGGAGGCCCTATTGAAATTGAAAGGATTATTCTGAGAATTTTTAAACATGCTCAAAAAGTTGTAAAAGTTTGCAGTAAATTAGAAAGTGGTGTAAATTTACGTATTCTGGAGTATTTGGAAATGGGTGTGGCAAAATGGCTCAACAGCGCCACCTACGGAAAAGCCCCTCATTTAGCATTCACTGATCCTCACGAAAATGAGGATAGTTGTGTATCATAACAAGATGCACAAAAAAGCCTCAATTACCATTTGGAAAAAATTAACAGGAAGCCTGCCATTTTGGATTAAGTGGCCATTTTGGTCATATTCCATATTTTTACTTTGATGTACTTCTCATAGAGATTTCAGCATATCAACTTAAAATTTAGACAAGTGTCATCACAACAAAATGGAGATCAAAAGATAAACTTTTTGTCACACTGTCTGACCGTGGCGTGGCGTCAAAGTTTGATGAAATGCCATCAAAACATGAGCTTCTCTATCTCAGTCAAATTTGGTCCAATCGACTCCAAACTACACATGTAAGACAAGAGTCGCGACCTGAAGTAATCTACACAGAAATCGTGACTTAAAAACACAGCGCCTCCTGGTGGCAGCAGGATATGTCTTGTTTTTGGTACCTTTTACACTTGGATGTATTTCTCCTCATCCACTTTGTGAAACCATGTCAAACTGTGTCAAATGGGTCTAAAGACATTGATAATATAGGCTTACGGTTACTGTGACTTTTCATCATGCGGATTATTAATGGCGTGTCATCAAAGTTCAACTCGCCATGACACACGAAATTGCTGTAACTTCCGTTTTCATGGGTCCAGCTCCCTCAAACTACATGTGTGTATCAACAGCCCACCCCTGAAGATATACAGATAGTTTTAAGGAATGGGCGTGTCAAAATAACTGACTAGCGCCCCCTAAAGGGCAGCCGCGGCACTACGATTGGTCTACATCTACAAAAATCAATAGGGACATGTGTCTTTTCATGACAAAGAAATAAGTCTCTTGGACAGATATGCTAAACCACACAGGAAGCCCGCCATTTTGGATTTGGTAGCCATTTTGGCCATATTCCACACTTTTACTTTGATGTACTTGTTGTAGAGCTTTCATCAGATCAACGTGAAAATTAGTTGAGTGTCATCACAACAAGATGGAGATGAAAAGTTATTAAAAGATAGATTTCTTGTCTCACGGTGTGACCTTGGCGTGACGTCAAAGTTTGATTACACGCCATTAAAACATGAGCTTCTGTATCAAACCAGACATGTAAGACAAGAGTCGCGACCTGATGACATCTACAAGGACACCATGACTTAAAATCCTAGCACCACCTGCTGGCTACAGGAAGTGAAGCGTTTATTGTTGCTGCAGAGCTTAAAATGCACGCAAGGCAAAGACGTGCGCTTGGTCATCGATCGTTCTCTCTTCCCCGACCGCAACAGACTTGAAATTGCCTGTGCTTGGGCCCGTTAGTGCTACAACGTAGCCCTAGTTCTTATTATTCTCCGAACAATGAATTGGCTTTTTGAGGGCTTCAACGTGCTCAAAAAGTTTCCAGTAAATTAGAGAGTGGTGAAAATGTACGTATTCTGGAGTACTTGGAAATGGGCGTGGCAAAACGGCTCAACAGCGCCCCCTGGAACGCAGCCCCTAGGTTTCCACATAACGGATTTTCACCAAAATCGGGACATAGGTGTATCGTGACCAGTCATGAAAAAAAGTCTCAAGGAGCATTATGAAAAAAGCAACAGGAAGTCCGCCATTTTGAATTTAGTGGCCATTTTAGCCATATTCCACATTTTTTCTTTGAAGTACTTGTCGTAGAGCTTTCATCTGATCAACTTCAAATTCAGATGAGTGTCATCAAAACAAGATTAAGAAAAAAGTGATTTAGGGATTTTTTTTCGTCACACCGTGTGACCGTGGCGTGGCATCAAAGTTGGATTAAACGCCATCAAAACACGAGCATCTGTATCTCAAACATACATGGTCCAATCGAGTCCAAACTAGACATGTAAGACAAGAGTCCCGGCCTGATGACATCTACACAGAAATCATGATTGAAAATCACAGCGCCCCCTGGTGGTTACAGGAAGTGACATGTTTTATACTTTGATGAACTGCTCCTGGCTCCTTTACAATATACAGCTCAAATGACCTCAGTCAAGTCATTGGATCAAGGTCAGAATTGTGACATTTCCTCAAACCATGTAAACATTGATGTTTGGCGAAGGATCATCCTTCGCCAGACGAGGCGATGTTTTCATAAGTCCACTGTGCATTGTCCTATTACTACCACACTTCTGTCACATGATAATAGTACAAGCCTGAACAGCTCTATGTGTCAATATTTCCTCAGTGTAATAGCGCCACCTACTGATTCGCCAGGAAACAGGAAGTACTTTGTTAATCCACTCTGTATTATCCAACCGGCTCCAAAGTACTGACCTACTATCACAATACTGATCTGAACAGCTCCACATATAAATATTAGTTCAGGGTCATAGCGCCACCTACTAATCAGTGTGAAAATTACGTTGGGGAGAGTGTGGCCTAGGGGATAGAGCGGGTGCTCTGCAACAAGAAGGTTGCCGGTTCGAATCCCACTCTATCCCATCTGCATGCCTAAGTGTCCTTGGCAAGATACTGAACCCCTAGATGGCCCCTCATAAAAAAATGATGAGTGTTCTAAAAATGTAAGTCGCTTTGGATAAAAGCGTCAGCTAAATGACATGTAATGTAATGTAATGTTGTGGTAAAATTGTCCAATTGATACAAAATTGCTCACGCTACATCAGAGCGGCTACTTGAACAGATCTATATGTCTGTGTGTAATAATAGTGATGGCGCCACCTACTGGCAAACCTACTGCCGCAGAGCGCAAAATGGATGCAACGCGGAGACATGCGCTTGGTCATCGATCGCTCTCTCCACCAACCGCAACAGGCTTCAACGTGCGAGAGCTCGGGCCCACCAGTGCTACAACGTAGCCGTAGTTATGTTTGTTTTGTGATGTGTATTCTGTGTAAGCAACTGAGAGCCACTTTACCGAGTCAAATTCCCTGTTTGTGCAAACTTACTTGGCCAATAAACCTGATTCTGATTCTGATAAAATAGAGGTGCACTTCATCAACTCTGACTCTTGGCGCTTGGGCAAACAAGCCATCACAGATGACAGAGCTTACAACTCCTGTCCAATACACACAGCAAACGTATCTCTCCCTGAAGATCTTAACCATTTCTTTGCATGGTTCGACTGAAACAACAACCCACCCATAAATAAGCTGACATTGCAGGGGAGCCCCAGTTTGCTAACGGGGCTCACAATGTCCTGTCACACCTGGATCAGCGAGACACCTATGTATGGATTCTATTTGTTGACTATAGCTCTGCATCCTCAGAGACCCTCTTACATCCATGAACCAAGCTCAGCGGGATCCTCTAAGAACATAACATTATATTACATTTCGTTAAGCTTTTATCCGAAGCGACTTACAATAATTGCATTCAACCATGAGGGTACAAATCCAGAACAACAAAAATCAACCTGCATATTCATTGTTCTCAGTTCTTCTACTGCATCTCTATCCGCCTCCTTTCTGCCTGACTACTCTGCTCTAAATCTATTCAGACTTTTTCCCTTTTTCATTTTCAGCTCCTTCTTGCCTTCCCCCATCCTACTCGCCTTCATTGTTCAAAATACTTGCTGTTTTTTTACAGAGCCCTATGTAATTTCTTTTGTAAACCAGCAGTGACTCTCAGTAGGTTAGCAAGAAAGTACGCTCAAAATGTATATGGTTATCTATGTGTCTTGATGTGTTGGCTCTGTATTTATGTGTGCTTTCACTGTGTGTACATGCCAGGCCCTGGTTGCTCTGGATAGGGCCCTTCAGCAGAATCCTAGTGATCTGACAGTAAGAGCAGAGCTGTATTTCTCCAAAGGAAACCAGCTCCGAGAGATGAACCAGCTGGACCGGGCCTTTGAGGTATTACGCTATCTGCCACACTCTCTTCTACTTTTCTTCTCTTACCCACTGCCTTTCCCCCCACTATGTCTCCTATTCTTGCTCCAAGCAAGTAAATCTTTTATATAGTTTGTGGCTAATAATACAACACTCAAGCTCCCAGGCTGATGTATTCTGCAAAGAAAAACAGCATCTTTGGTGGGTCCGTCTGGCATGCTACGTGATGTAGCCTAGCACCGTGAACAGATGTGCTTGCCTGAACACCAAAACAGCAATGATATTCATGTTTGTACTACTGTCATGCATACAAGGATACAAGGAAACATTTCCCCCAACTAGGGCTGGTAATGAATAATCGTTCTAGTCCCGCACATTATGACAACAACATCCTCCGGTATCTTGAACGAGCACCCGTAGCAGCAGCTGTAGCTGGATGTTAGGTTTGTGAGTGTTGTGCTCTCCACGCTCTTTCCCCCCCCTCTGCTCGCGTGTCCTCCCTTGAGTACTGTGCGGCTGATTTTTTCCCACGGCAGCACTGGGCTGGAAGTTAGCTACAGCCGGCTCTCGTAGCAGCTACGGTCGGCGATCGGAGCAGCTGCTACGGCGCCTGTAGCTAACTTCAAGCTACAGCAGCTACTACCAGCGCTCGAACCTGCCGTGCCGTTCACCGTGGACTCTGATGCCGTCTTCTCGCCAAGACTCGCCAGCCGTCCTCGATTAATTGTTCAATAACGTTATTAATGGTCGAACATGAAAACTCCGGTTAAGTCTCTCCCTATCGTAATTCCATTTGACGCACTCTAGCACATAGTTTCTGAAATAGAGGAACCACAACAAATCTCAGGAGTTGTTTTTTTCCAGAGTTTTTGGGACGGTAGACATGCCAGATACCCAAAATAATGTGTAGAAGCACTACAAAAGTGGAATTTTCATAATATGTCCCCTTTAAGTTGTTAATAATGTTCATTAGGGCTGGGTATTGCCTACAAGCTCCCGATACGATACGTATCAAGATACAGAGGCCACGATACGATACGTATCCCGATACACGTTGCTTTTGAATATTGACCATGTCCTGCACAGAATTTTCTACAACAGCTATTCTTTATTATTATATTAACAGTAAAGTGAAGTCTTAGGGATTGCACTACTCAAAATACTTAAAAGTATGGCCATTAAATGATCTTAAAAGTCAAATAAAATAATCATCTTTCTAATCCCAGTATAAAAAATAGGGCGATGCACTGAAAAGATCTGTCGCTCACGTATCTCTTTCCAAGATCGCCGGATACAGTGATATTAATGTCCCTCGTAAGTGTTACGACCCTGGCTGTGTATATATGTTATTGTTCTGTTCCTCCTTCTAGAGTGTGAGCAGTCTTCTTGAGTGAGTGTGTGTGTGGGTGCCTGATCGCTAGCAGGTTGGACCTGCTGATTGGCCAGAGGGAAGAGAGGAGCCTGTTTGAACCACTGACTGACTGCAGTCTTCCTCTTTCCACCAATTCTCCCACAACCAACTTGGACCAGTGTCGGATGAATTATTGTTTTGTTTGCGTATGGATGAAAATAGAAAACTGTGTGTGGTAGCCCGGTAGGAGGGAGAAGCCATTTTGTTTTACCCTTTTCTCCTGTGTTTCCTGGTTTAGTAGTTAGGTAAGCTTTTGTCTTATTGTTAACATTTCTGGTTTGTAGCAGGAAGGTAGGGAAATAGCTTGTTTTTGTTTGTTGTTTTGGCCTGTTCTCCCTCTGAAGTGTAAATAAAAAGCTACCCGTAAACTAAAATACCTTGTGACACTGGCCTGCTTGGGAGTGGGAGAATGGGAGAAGCACCATTATGTCTCCGGGTTCCCCTAGACCAGGGGCGTAACATAAGTGCCATGTGCAGTTGCACCGCTGGGCATGCAGCAGTGCTAAAACAGACAGCATAGGGGAATTTTCTTCGGACATTACGAGTGTTGCAACTTTTAGCGGCTATAGGGTATTAGCCTCATCTTCAGCAAAGGCCAGGTCCGCTTCAGTTAAGGTCCACAGCTCCTTGGCATTCTTCCACAACGGTCAACGCTCCTCACGTGCTGAGACAAAACCGCCCCCAGCGCCCTGTTCGACGTGTCAGTCTGCAATAGAAAGGGGAGAGAAAAGTTAGGTGTATGGAGAAGTGGTTCCAGTGTTTCCCCTACCGTTCTACTAGGGGGGCGCCCCGCCCCGCCAACGGCACCTCCCGCCCCCCCTGGAAGATCAACTTAATTATATATTTTATGTTTTATTTTGTAATAAAGCGCCAGATCGCCAAAGGAATGTTATGTCTGTCTCTACATGGTCGCGCGTTTAGATCTCTGCTCTCTGTATCGCGCACGGCGGAGTTCCATCCAGATGCGCGCACACACTGACACGTGCGCGCCCACACAGGTGAGCAACCTCCCACCAGCGGACAGAGAGTATCTGAGAACATTTCTCATGAACCACCTGAGAAGCAGCTGTTGTGCAATAGTAGGAGTAGAATTGACGTTGGCTAATTATTAATAATCATGAAATATTATTATTAAAATAACAATTATTTCTTAAAAATAATAAAAAATGATAAAGCTATTAATTAAGAATAGTAACACATTTAATTAGAAATGATACGGTTATCCATTAATAATAGTTAAAATAATTAATGAAAACAATAAAATTATCAATTAAGAATAGTACAAATCTGTAATCATTGCTTATTGTCGCGGGGCACCACCCTGGTTACAGGGACCAACAATTCAATCTATAAAATATCAGTCTCAATGATATAAGTTATATTAATAATCTCAATATTTAGTATTAATGATTATATAATAAACAATGAAGGGTTTTAAGTTCGAGCACAGGCAATCATAATCCAGCTGCAATCACATACATATGCACAAATAATCACAGACTACAGATACTTTAATTACAAAAGCATTTATTAAAAAGGGGAAATAAAGTTATGTTATTCAATGACTCATCATTTTAACAACATTTCAAAGATAAACACAGCAGCAGCACTTATCACAATTCAGGAAATACATGTAAAACCGGCGGTCTACCTATGTATGTCTGTCTCGGTATGTGTGTGTGTCTGTGTCAAAGTGTCTCTCTGTGTGTGTGTGTGTGTCTATGTGTGTGCATGTGAAATACAGTTAGTGTTATTTAATGATTCATCATTTTAACAAACTCCCATATTTCAAAGATAACAACAGCAGCCGCTTATCACAATTTAGAAAACACATGTATTCATCTATGTGTATCTGTGTGTGTGTATCTGTCTGTGTCTATCAATGTGTCTCTGTGTCTGTGTGGGTGTGTGTGAGAGAGCAAGAGAGAGAGAAAAAGAAGGGGCGTGGCGATGACGCAGTCACGTCACAACCAAGATGGCGGCCAATCATGATTCGTGGAATCAAGGCCTAAAAACTCTCAAAATGGTGGTTTAACTTGCGTTATTCAAAATGGAGTCTATGTTAATGACACCATGTGGCCGGAGCTCACACTGGTGGTCGTCAGAGACAAGTTACATTTACTTTAACACTCAGCACCCAAGTGGCGTTGTGTGCTGAGGTTTGACCGGTAAAGTATCTTTAAAGTTGTTCAAACGGTCACAATGAGCTGGAGACGCTGCTCACGGCGCTTAAAAACTATGGCACAAGGCCGTAACCGGAAACCGGAAGTGGCGAATCGCCGCTAAAACACTGGAGACTCGGCGGTCTCATACAAAACAAATACATTCAAGTATTAAAACAATAAACTACGTATTAGATTAACATCTGCCCAGACAATAAAGCCTCTTACTGTGACCTACTGTCAGAACGCACAACTTCATAATCGACATCCCCCACCCGCCGTGTGACCACAAAGGGCCCTTGCCACTTGGCGAGTAATTTAGAGCTAGAAGAGGGAAGCAATACAAGTACTATTTCTCCCGGTGTGAATTGTCTTAGCTTGGCTCCTCTGTTGTACAGGCGCTGTTGACGTGCCTGGTCCTGGAGCAAATTCTCATGTGATAACCGCCCCTGTGTCTAGAGTTTCGCTCGCAAGTCAAGGATGTACTGAATTTCATTCTTACTGAGGCTTGGACCTTCCTCCCGGTTTGAGAAGATCTAGGGTTCTTGTAGAGCTGGTGCTTCTTTTTTCTTTTTTTTTTAATACTCTTTTTATTGGTTTTATGAGTACAAACATTTAGAAAAACAAGACAGACAACAAAACAACAACAAAAATCCCACCCCAAACTAACAATGAGCACTGCAATATATATCTTTGCACATGCATATATATATATATATATACACATACATACACACACACATATATACATACATACATGCATACATAAACACACATATGTATATATATATAAATACACACATACACACATACATATATACATGTATACACAATCAGAAGGATGACAGGAGACAGGCAAGTAAATGTTGCACTGAGTATACAAATGAATGAAATGAAACAAAATAAAATAAAAATAAAAAATAAAAGGCAGTTAGGCCTCCCCTTCCAGGAAAAGATTTTGAGTTATGGTTTCTGTAAGAAGGAATGCACCGGTTCCCAGATCCTCCAAAACTTGACTGATTTGTGGTTAAGGTCATGAGTCAACTTCTCAATAGGAAAAAGAGCAGAGATCTGTGATATCCACATGTGGACTGTAGGGACCTGGGGAGTTGACCACCTCAGCAAAATACATTTTTTAGCCAGAAATAAAATAATTATCAACAGAGATTTGGTGTCCGCATCAAAGAGATTGTCTAGGGTATGATTGAGGAGACACAAAGATATTTTAAAAATATTTTACCCGTGACCTCCTGAATTACAGAGTGTACCCCCTTCCAGAAAGTCTGGATCCGGTCACATGACCAAAACAAGTGAATAAGTGTACCTTTATGTATTTTACATTTATAACAAAGGTTAGAGGTGTCAGGGAACATTCTCTGGAGGCGAACAGGTGTGTAATAAGTTCTAAAAAAGAATTTAAAGTTCTGTTCATGTATGGAGATTGATGTACATTTAGGGAAAACCCCACTACAGATCTTGTCCCAGTCTATAGGATTAAACGTCACCTCTAGGTCGCGCTCGCATAACAGCTTCAAAAAGTCATAACCTGAAGATTCAAAATAGAGTAGTGAAACATAAATCTTTGATATCAGTTTTTTGGGAGACTTAGCCAAAATTATTGTGTTTTCAAACTCTGACAGTCCCATGGAATCTTGTCCTCAGAAGGGACCCTATAAAGTGACGAATTTGGAGATCCTTATAAAAGTCTTTGTGAGGAATATTAAAATCAGCCCTGATTTGCTCAAATGGTTTAACAGAGTCTGGGTCCAACAGGTCCATAAAGTTAAATAAGCCCTTAGATGCCCACTCCATCAGACCAATACTCCTAATCTGTGCTGGTAAATCTGGATTCAGAGCCAGGGGAGATCGGAAAGAGAAGACAGGAGGAATATTCTGGTATTTCCTTGCGTCTCGCCAAACTAGTAGGGTGTTATAAACAATTATGTTATTCTTGAGCTGATTTAAATGATCTATATTATTGATGAAGGGAAGGGAAGTAAGTTTTCTGGGATAACAAGATTGAGATTCAAGACCCAACCATAAGGAATCTTTCCTATTCAAAAACCAATCTGACATCATTTTAAGTTGTTCTGACCAATAGTATAGTTGTAGAGAGGGCAGGCATAAGCCTCCGAGATCCTTTGGCTTAGTAAGTGAAGAGAACCTAACTCTTGGGTGTTTATTGTTCCAAATATAGCGAGATATGTGAGAATTCAGAGATTTAAAAAGTGCTGAGGTCAGATAACACGGGAGATTTTGAAATAAATAGTTCAATCGAGGAAGAATATTCATTTTTAGTGTTAATTCTCCCGAGGAAAGAAGTTGGTAGGGAGGCCCATTTTGTCAGATCATTCTTAACCCTTTGAATTAGAGGTGAATAATTAGTTTCAAACAGATTATTTAAATCAGGGGTGACAAAGATACCTCAATATTTTAAAACCCCTCTCAGACACTTGGAAAGGAGATTGTATAGACATATCCTGGGGGATATTAAAGGGTGTAACAACCGTCTTCCCCAAGTTGATCTTATAACCCGACAAGGCACTGAATGTGGCTATTGACTTCAAAACTGCCAGAATTGATTTCTCAGGTTCATACATATATAAAAGAACATCATCTGCAAATAAGGAAATAATATGATTTTCCTCACCCACCCCAATCCCAAATATATCAGGGTTTGTTCTAATGAGCTTGGCCAGAGGTTCAATAAACAGTATAAACAGTAAAGGTGACAGGCACCCCTGTCTGCATCCCCTGCGCACCGGGAAGCCATCAGACAACAAGCCATTTGTATTAACTGTGGCTATTGGTTCTGAATAGAAGGTTTTAATCATGTTAATGAAATTAGAGCCCAGGCCGAATTTTGCTAACACCGAAAACAGAAAAGACCATTCTACCCGGTCGAAAGCCTTTTCTGCATCAAGGGAGACTATAAGTGCTGGATCTTTATGTGTGTTAAGATACTGAACAACATTAAGAGCGCGTCGTACATTGTCTGTGCCATATCTTGATTTTACAAACCCCGCTTGATCTGGATTTATTATTTTCGGAAGGATGTTTTTCCAATCTCCGAGCCAATACCTTTGCAATAATTTTGTAGTCCACATTGAGGAGACTAATAGGCTAATTGATGAACAATCTAAAGGGTTTTATCTTTTTTTAGAAGTAAACTAATGGAAGCATATCTCCAGGAGGGGGGGATGCCATCTCTCAAGATACCATTAACGGCAGGCATAAAAATTATGTGGATCTCTGGCCAGAATTTCTTAAAAAATTCCAGTGGAAACCCGTCAGGGCCTGGACACTTCCCATTTGGCATAGATTGAATTGCAGCCCAGACCTCCTCTGGAGTGAATGCAGGGTCAAAGCTGGAGCGATCCTCCTCTGCAATAGTTGGTAAAGGGACATTGTTCAAATATGAAGCAATATCAGCCTTGTCAGCCTTATCTGTGCTATACAGCGATTTATAAAAATCCAGGAAAGTACTATTGACAATCATTGGATCATATGTGACATCCCCACTCTGTGTTCTTATCATATTAATTGAGCGATCATTATTTTGATTTTTCAGTTGATGGGCAAGCAAGCGACTGGACTTATTGCCAAATTCATAATATTTCTGTTTAGTGTAAAGTAACAATTTCTGAACATGACGAGTATGATCCAAGTTAAGTTCAGTCTTAACAGCGACTAGCGCCTTTAAGTTTGCTAGAGTAGGTGACTGTTTATGTATCTGCTCTAGCCTAGTCAATTATTTTTCAAGATTCTTTCTGTTTTCCTCTAAAGCTTTTTTCTGATGAGAGCTGTAAGATATAGGGTAACCACGTAAAGTGGCTTTAGCTGCATCCCAGATCGTAGCAGAGGACACTAGAGAATTTTTATTGTCGAGCCAAAAATGTGATTAGTTGTTCCGGACAAAGTCGCAAAAAGAGTCACTATTCACTATTTTTGAGTAGAGACAAGGAACTGACAATCTTCCTGGGACATCTCAGCCTTGTCATCATAACTTATTTCTGGGAAGTCTGCATTTACTGTTGAGTCAACAGGTTTTTCCACATTAGATACTGAAATGCGATCGACAGAGAGAGAGAGAGAGACTGGTTTCCCTCAGAGCGTTCACTGTCTGCAAACTAACAGTCAGACCACAGCAAAACCAGAATATACGTCCTCACTATGGTGAAACCTTAAAACAGTGTAAAAATATAGTGATGTAAAAAATGAACTCTGTTAGAAACCACCTACATGTCTTTGCAGAATCCATAAAAACAAATTACTTCTGGAAAAGTGTAACACTCTAAACAAACAAAAACATGACGACCTACCCATCCGAAATGGAGATGTATCGCTAAACCACTTCTCTAATCTCTTCTACACATAGAAAAGAATGAACAGCAAAAACACATTCAAGTTAAACTACAAAGTTTAGAATCAACCACAAACGACTATCAGATCCCCCTAGACCCCCCAATTACATTAAAATAACTACGGGGCAAAACGAAATCGCTCAAATCCAAGAAGGACAGGGGTATTGACGGCATCCTTAATCAAATGGTAAAAATTCACAGACCTCGAATTCCAATTGGCTTTACTAATTATCTTTAATATCGTTCTTAACTTTGGGCTGATAATGCAAATCGACAAGAGTGAAGAAAAATTGGACCCCAATAACTACCGTGGGATCTGTAGTAATAGTAACGCATCAAAAGCATGATTTTATTCAGTAAGATCAATGCATCACTCAAAAAGAAATAGATGAAAATGTGAAAATAACGTCTTTTGCAGAAGAGTTTAATGTTGACTTGATGCATCAAAGAGACCAGCAGATGAAGAATATAATAACACTTACAGAGTTACATAAGCAATGTCTGAATATGTCTCATACAGCATTCTCATGTTACACGTAGGTGTTGGCCTCCTATTGGATAGTTAAGCCTAAAGTATGCATTCCTTATCATGTTGTTTCCTTATGTCTTGCCATTACATTAGATGTAATTTAGCTGACACATTTATCCAAATGACAATTAGAAATGTTTGGGTCATGGGCTGGGATTTGAGCCACTGAACATCTGGTTGGAGGACAACTGCTCTACCACATCAGCCACAGCCTGCCAGCTTGCCAGCTTGCAACTGGTATAATACGGAAAATAGTTGGAGTTTGATGCCTCTTTGTCTGGGGCTGAATTGGATTTCCCCGAGTACACTACAATGTACTGCTATCTATAACCTGACCATGGGTACTGCTTGAAGAGAAGGGAGGATATGTGGAATGAACCAAATTCTATTCTATTCTCCCAATGGTCAACTGATTAACGTGAGAGGATTGTCAAAGTTTCCTCAACACTGGTCAAAAATCAAAGTAACATGCCTTACAGTACAACTAGAGGCCAAGTTAATGTCACCCAATCGTCAATTTATTTCTGCAATGTTTTCGCCCTGACAATCTGACAAATGATTTCCATGTAATAATAATTTCACTTCTCTGCATGCTCTCTGACAACTGTCTTTTTACTCTGCCTTGGAATCAGATACTTTGGAAGGGTCAACACTGTCAACAGCACAATATTAAGAGCTAAATTTGATCGAGCATTGTCTAAGGCTTATTTACTGAAAGTCTGCATCACAAAATCTGAAAGTGATGGGTGTTAATTTGGGAGAATGTGTCACTATTGACTTGGATCATAGAAAGTAAAGGATCCACAAGTTATGGATATTTAAATCCATAAACTGGAGAGATAATGGTGTACATTGCAAGCTTAAATCTAAATAAAAAATAGTAAGAATTACATATTTATTTGGGCTGCTGTGGCTCAGAATGTCCACCTGGTTGTCTAACTTTTAAGTAACTGGTTTAATCTCCAGCTCCTCCTATCTTCCTATGGTCACTTAAACAACACACCAATTAGTCCCTAATGCAAAGATTTAATATGACTTTGTTGAGCTCTCTTTAGCTGTATCTCAATACTGTTACATTATATATGGAGTTGCTGTAACAAAATGGTATCACTGTCATCAGTAAGTCTTTAGATTTAATTTCGGTGACAACTTCTTTTGTTTTTTTCTCGCATTAGAGCTACAAACTAGCGGTTGAACTCAAACCTGACCGGTCCCAGGCCTGGATGAATATGGGAGGGATTCAACACATTAAGGTAGTGCTTAGCTACCCACTAAGAAATAACTATTTATGCAAACAACAGTAGTTTATGGTAGAATGAATGTAATTATTTTAGACCTACATCTGTTTTTGTCAAGACCGAAACACAAACAGAGAGGAATATTAGACTGTTTTCTCATAGGGTGTAAAAGTTTGATAGCATTTTCCCGTCAGATTTCTGCACCATGTGTAGTGAGATTGTATTAAAACATTTTTTAAATATGTACAGATATAAGTATGCTCCGGACATAAATCAAATCAATTTTGTGAAAAACAAGCAGCCACTGGAAAATCTAAAGTTCCTTTACCTCTAGTTACCTCTAATTGTACACTGTAATCCTAATTCAGGTAGGCCAATTTACTGTCCCTGCTTCATAGAAGTTGGCTCCTAGCCTTGCTGCAAAGAAATTTACAAAGACCCAGTTTCTTTTCTGTTCTTCTCCGTAAACTATTATTATCTAAATAAATAATGTTTAACATGATTAAACTGGCTTTTCTCTGTGTGTCTGCACATGCAGGGAGATTATGCAGCAGCTAGGATCTACTACCAGCGAGCCCTGCTTTTGAACCCTGGTTCCAAACTTCTTAAGGAAAACTTGGCCAAGCTGGACCGGCTAGAAAGGAAACTGACAGTCGAGGCATAGACCACCAAAGTCCGAAAGATTCTGCATCATCATGGGTATACATCAAGGGAGGAAGACACTGCCCACACTTCTGGAGCCAGTCTTGACAAAATAGGCTAGGATTGGATGGACTTGTTTAGACTGTAGGGTGATTGGTGTGTTGGAGTAAGGAGATGGATCATGTCACAGTTCAGAAACCCTTTGCTTCACCTGTCTTCATTATTCACCTGCCTGAGGCACCTTCCTGTCAGGTGGCTGAGGCAGAAACTGTAACTGTAACTGTTGAAAGCCAAGTTAATGGAACATAAAGTTTGGATCATTGTTTTGCAATGGTTTTGGAATGGATTGACACAAGATTAATTTATGTCTGTTCGATCTTGCAGACCTGGTAGTGACCTTGGGCCACATGCTCCAGTAACTTCTTTATAATTTTCTTAAATTTGTTCTTTAGAATATTCTGTAGAAAACTTGAATATAATCTGTATATATGATGTAATCTTAAACTGCAGAATTGTTTGCACCTGAATTCTTATATTGATAGTATGTGTTTTTAATTTGTTTTGGGTCAGGTCTGTCATGTTGGTTGGTCTGATGTTTTACTCTGCACGTTTCTGTAATCTGTGAAAAATTACTGTTTGTGTCAGAGACAGAGCAACACAAATTCAGTGGAGCTTACTTTCACTGCTTTGGTTTTGGGTCAGGTCGGATACAGGTTTAATCACCAGCTGACAGCTCTAAGCATTGGTGTGAGTTCACCGAAGTTGCATTGGGGACCCATTTCCGATCCATTCAGGCTGGATTTTGAGGGGTCTAGGAAGCATGTGGCCCCATTTTTTTTAGCAGTGGTTTTGCAAATATGTCCCTGGCCACATTGAAGCACTGCCTCCTCAATGAACACATTCAGAACATCTTCTAATGTCAAGCTATAACTGATATACTAAGATAATGGCCACTTTCGACTGTATCTCTCACGACAGCTGTTAATATCAGGTATTCCATGTTCATTTGACTTCCATTTTTCAGAACTCTATGTACAACCTGATTTAACAATGCTTCTTCAAGTATAATAAGTGTGTCTGGATGAGAATTTTGATATTTGTGGCCAAAACATTTGAAGCTTTTCATCATGCTATGTGGGAGTACAAATGGAATAATAAAAGAATAAAAAAGTAAATATAATGGTTGGAAATATACAGATATATAAAGAGAATAAGTATATGTGAGATAACCCTAAAACAAATAGGCAATTATAAAATAATAATTATAAGCATTTTCTCATTAAATTCTGTATATATATATATATTATATGTTAGAAAAACTAATGTTTTGTATATACAGGGACTTGCTATTTTTTTAAGAATTGAAAACACTAAATGTGAATTCTGTTAACCCTGTACTGCTAAATACAATCAATCAATCAATCAAATTGTAATTGTTTAGCCCATATTCACAAATCACAATTTGTCCCATAGGGCTTACACTCACAATACAAACGGTGCGGCATCTTGAGGGTGGCTTCTTGAGGTAAGGTCAAACCTGTTTTTTACCCCCAATGTGACCAATCCAGACATATATGCGATGAAATGATAATTACATTTAAACAAACGATTGGAAAATTTGGCATCTAACACAATTCAGCCGGGTGTAATCAAGGCTATTCACGTTCTAATAAGCCTTGTATTGGGCATTTGCATGCAGCCCAGAATAATTGAATTTAGAGAAGACACAATAACCTGTGTGGATTGTGTTTATGCAGAAGAGCAACAAATAATCATATGGCTCTATGAAGAATTTATATTCATATTTACCAAGGCGGGAGACATGTCATTCTTAGATTCTTAGCACTGATGACCTTAATGTCATATTAGTATAAAAATCAGCAGATCTTTCTCCACAACAACACATTGGTTTTCAATGTATATTTTGATAAACTAATTTTCAAATCCACAGGACTATGGATATTAAGCTAGATAATTTAAAGGGGACATAATATGAAAATTCCACTTTTGTAGTGCTTCTACACGGTAATTTGGGTATCTGGCATGTCTACCGTCCCAAAAACTCTGGAAAAAAACAACTCCCGTGATTTGTTGTGGTTCCTCTATGTCAAGTTATACGCTACAGTGCGTCGAATGGGATTACGACTAGAATTGACGTCACAGTCTGTCGATACCTCGGGTCGGGCAGCGCAGTGGGCCGCAGCCAGTGGGCCAAGGCGCTGTGGGAACGAGACTCTGGATTCAATTTTTCATTTGACCAGTTTCAAGCGGAGATAAAATACGTTTTTTGACCACCCAGTTCGGGGCAAGGAGGCAGCCAATCGCTTGCTTTTGCTCCGACAGGGGACACGCTCAGTGGCGGATTACACCGTTGAGTTCCACATCCTCATCGCGGAAAGTGGGATTCGCTCGTGCTGCAGAGCACCTTTTCCCACGGCCTCTGTGATAACATTAAAGATGAGCTAGCAGCTAAAAATGACTCTGAATCCCTCGATGAATACATTTCTCTAGCCATTAGATTAGATAACCCCCTTAGAGAGAGAAAGCAAGCACGTGCAGGACGCCAGCAGACCCCAGCTTCACTTCCCCGTACCACATTCAATTCCACTCCGCCATATCCAGCACCAAGTTCCACCTCCATGCCAATGAAAGGGAGCGGCGGTTCGGGCTTCGGCTTGGCCTTTACTGTGGTCAGCCCGGCCACACTCTCTCCTCCTGCCTGAACCGGCTAAAAGATGGGGCTCATCAGGTAAAGGAGTAACCCTGGTGAGCCATACCCAGTCCTCCACTTCCCAGATCCCCTCAAGAACATTACTAGAGGCAAGGTTGTTCACCAACGCCCTTTCTCTCCCCCTCAAGGTTCTGGTGGATTCCTGGTTTGATGAGAATTTCATCGACGCAGATCTGGTCGCTCAGAGCAACATTCCTCTCACTCCTCTCCCTAAACCTAGAGAGGTGAGTGCCTTGGATGGTCGACACCTGGCCAGAATAACCCACCAGAACAAGCCCCTCACCCTGGTTGCGTCAAGAAATCACCAGAAGAAATTGACTGGAGGAGAGGCATGGTGATTGGATGGAGCACTCATTGCCACGTCAACTGCCTTCGTTCTGCCAGCCGGTCATGTTCTCTCCCTCCATCACCTCCTCCTCACCCCCCAGACCTATCTCAGGTCCCCCCAGAGCACCGTGACCTCTAGGAGGTGTTCAGTAAGGACAAGGCCCTTATCCTAACTCCTCACCGACCCTATGATTGTGCTATCACTCTCCTTCCGGGACACACGCTTCCCTCCAGCCGTCTTTACAATATCTCCAAGCTCAAACACCCGCAGGAGGACTTATCAGGCCCTCTTCCTCTCTGGTGGAAGCAGGCTTCTTGAAGAAGGATGGCTCCCTACGGCCAAGCATAGATTTCCGCGGGCTTAACATCATCATGGTAAAGAACAAGTATCCACTCCCCCTGATTGATGCTGCATTCGACCCGTTACACGAGGCCTCTGTATTATCCAAGCTGGATCTCTGCAACTCCTATCACCTGGTTCGGCTCAAAAAGGGAGATGAATGGAAGACGGCATTCAACACCCCTCTAGGACACTTCGGGGAATCGGGTGATGCCGTTCGGACTCACCAATGCCCCAGCAGTTTTCCAAAGTCTCGTTAATGATGTGTTGCTTGATATGCTCAACCGCATTGTATTTGTGTATTTGTGAAAAATGTGTGTTCCCTTTTCTATCAGTCCCTTTCCTGGGATATATCGTGGAGAGATGTCAGCTTTGGATGGACACAGCTTAAGTTCGGGCAGTGAGCGAGTGACCAACCCCCGGGACCAGAAAACAGCTGCAGTGTTTTCTTGGCTTCGCAAATTTCTACCGCCGGTTCATACGGGATTACAGTAAGGTAGCTACACTACTCACCAGGCTCACCTCACCTAAGATCCCTTTCACCTTGTCCCCTAGTGCGGAGAGAGCGTTTGTAGGGCTCAAGACGCTGTTTTCCACCGCTCCGGTACTGTTTTACCCTGTTCTGTCCAAGCAGATCGTGATTGAGGTGGATGCCTCAGATACCGGGGCCGGGGCAGTCCTCTCCCACTTCCCCAGGGAACGGTTAGTTGCACCCTTGTGCCTTTTTCTCTCACCGTTTCTCTCCTGCCGAGCAGAACTACGATGTCGATAACCAGGAGTTGCTGACCATGATAATGGCGTTGGGAGAGTGGCGCCACTGGCTGAAGGGATCTGAGCACCCGTTCATCGTGTTGACGGATCCTAAGAACCTGTCGTACCTCCAGTCAGCTAAGAGACTTAACCCACGACGGCCTAGGTGGGCTCTGTTCCTGGGACGGTTTAACTTTTCCTTAACTTTCAGACCTGGTTCCCGCAACACCAAGCCAGACGCTCTCTCCCGGCAGATGGCCCCGTGACCCCCTGCCAGTCTCCGGAGACCCTCCTTTCTCCATCGTGTATTGTGGCAGCAGCTGTTTGGGAGGTGGAGTCCCGGGTCAAGGAGGCCAAGCTCACGGATCCCGGCCCAGGTAACGTCCTCCTGCTCGTTTGGGAACATGCGTCCAAGCTAGCCAGACAGCGCTTTTGATAGACAGGCATGGCTCGGACATCCTGACCGTCCCGGTAGGACGCCCGGAGGCACCCGTTGGGGAGGGGGGGGGAACCGTCACAGTTCCTCCATGCCTTGAGTGCCCCCTCCCCCTCTCCTCTCTCCTTTTCCTACATAGGTGCAGCGCATTCCATTAGATGACTCGGCGGAGGCTCACGAGGGAGCGCACCTACCCTGACTGTGCGGCGAGTCATCTCCAGTTCGTCCTTGTCACTACCGTGGTAGATAGTCGTTCTCTGCCCCTCTGTCTGTTTTCAGTCTCATAACCCCCGTGTCTTTCCCTCTGTTCTCCAGGACTCTTCCCTTGAACCCTCCTGCTATCCTCCCAGCTGATGATCTCCCGGAGCTATTAGCACCCTGTCATTCCGCCTTGTCCCATGTTAAATAAACACCCTTGAACGCACCACCATCATGCTCTCTGTTTGGCCTCTGCTCTGGGGTCCTTCCACCTGACCTGAATTGTTAGTCTGTTTTAGCCAATGCACTGTACTTTGCTGTGGTATGCTGGGGGAGCAGCATCGGAGCCGGTGACACCAACAGACTTAACAAGCTGATTTAGATGGCTGGCTCTATCATTGGCTGCAAACCAGGATCTTTTGAGGTACTGGAGGAAGAAAGGGGATTGAACAATCTGTTATTCATCATTCACAAGCACCCTCTCTGCTCTGCCCACCCAATTGGTCAGCTCTATTATATGATATTTGAATCTGCCAATCACATTTATTTTATTCGCCACAATCAGAATTTCCTGATTTTTTTTTGTGGATAGAAACTACAAGAGATGAGAATTGTACAGTCTTATTGCTCAGGGCAGGAATGACTTCCTGTATCTGTCCTTGCAGTAAACCAGTCTGTTGGAGAGAGTGATCTGCTGTCTGTCGACTAGGTGGTGGAGAGGGTGCTCATGATTGTCTATAATGAATAACAGGTTGGTGAGACAGAGAAAAAGACTGTGCCAATTTGAGAGAGAGAGAGACTGTGGCAGCCTCCTTTTGGGTTTCCTGGTAACATCATCTAACTGTCTGGGGGCTTTTATTTTGAAAATCCAGCCTCCTTCAGGCTTCCTGGTAAGGTGTCATTACAATCCAGGACTTTTTGTTTTGAAAATCTAGCCTCCTTCAGGCTTCCTGGTAAGGTTTTAACACCATCCGAGGGATTTAGTTTTTTTACCACATGGGTGCTTTTAAGTTTAAAGTCCAGCCTCCTTCATGCTTCCTGGTAGAGTCTTATTACCATCCAGGACTTTTCTTTTTAATATCCAGCCTCCTTCAGGCTTCCTGGTAAGGTCTTATTATCAATCAATCAATCAATCAATCAAATTTTATTTGTATAGCCCATATTCACAAATCACAATTCGTCTCATAGGGCTTTAACATGGTGTGACATCCTTTGTCCTAAAACCTCAGCAAGAGTGAAAGGAAAAACTACTAAAAACCCTTTTAACAGGGTAAAAATACGTAGAAACCTCAGAGAGAGCCACATGTGAGGGATCCCTCTCCCAGGACAGACAGAAGTGCAATAGATGTCAGGTGTAGGAAAACATCATCAAGATTAAAGTTTTTAGCAGCACTGATGAGGGTAAACATTTTGAAGGATAACTTCAATACTATATGTAAAGCAGTCCTGCTGCAATCGTCTCTATGATTATGGTCTATGGTCAGCAGCCAGCAGGATCATGATCCGCCATCCAGATCAGATGCTACTATAGTCCACAGTCATTGTCCCCTGCCGCTTATTAGGATCCATCATCAGCCACCGACCTCAGTCGTGGTCCACCACCATTATATGATGCCAACGCGACACAGGATCTGCAATTACCACTACGATCAGCCCGCAAGATATAGAATCCGCCATACTGGATCCACCATTGCAACCTCTGATGCGCGATCCACAATCATAATCCATGGTGCGGCCACAGCGGGCCCGGATCTGCGGGCGATAAAGCGAAGGGACTCGGGGAAGGGGTCAAGTCAGTAACATGTACTGCTGAGATATGACTTACTTCGATGTGATAGGGATGAAGAGGAGGAAGTAGAAGCTGGAAAGAAAAACTCTGTGTTTCATAAATTCCTTTTGCGTGTAAGCGTCATCAGGGGTTTTTGCCTTGTAATCAATGATACAATGATACAGGCCGAACTTGGGAGTACACTGAGGCTTAAGGTACATCGGACTGGCTACTGGTTTGTATGGTAGTACGATGAAAACCATGTGGTCCACTCAGTAGATCAGCCATCGATACCTCTATGCCTTTTTAGACTAAACGCTTCCTATTTTAGAACATAGGAAAAGTAACGTTCTGCCTCACTAATTAGCCTACTCTTAAACGAACAGATGGTGACTGCCAACCGAAATAAAAGTGTTAGATTATTACACAGGAGAGGGGCTTGATGGCTGAAAGCTCTGGCTCCTACTCTACTTTTAGACACTTTAGGGACGACAAGTAAGCCTGAATTCTTGGAGCTGAGTGCTCTAGTGGGTTGATAGGGTACTAACAGCTCTTTAAGGTAAAATGGCGCCATATTATTCAGGGCCTTGAAGGTGAGGAGGAGAATATTAAATTCTATTCTAGATTTAATTGGAGGCCAGTGTAGCGATGCTAATACTGGAGAAAATCTTGGTTCTCGTCAGAACACGCGCTGCAGCATTTTGGACAAGCTGTCGAGTCTTTAACGACTTACTGCTGGAGCCTGATAGTAATGAATTACAATAGTCCAGTCTCGATGTAACAAAGGCGTGGACTAGTTTTTCTGCATCTTTTTGCGAAAGGACATGCCTAATTTTTTTGATATTACGCAAGTGGAAAAGGGCTGTACTAGAAATTTGTTTTAGGTGTGAATTAAAGGACAAATCAGGATCAAGGATCACTCCCAAGTTCCTGACTGTTTCATTGGCAGCAAGGGCAATGTCGTCTAGCACAGCTATATCATGAGATAATGTATCTCTAAGGTGTTTAGGGCCAAGTATTATAACTTCTGTTTTATTTGAGTTTAATAAGAGAAAATTGCGGGTCATCCAGGTTTTTATGTCCTTGAGACGTGCTTGAAGTTTAGTTAATTGATGACTTTGTTCAGGTTTTAATGACAAGTATAATGTCATCCGCATAGCAGTGAAAATGTACTGAGTGTGTCCTGATTATGTTTCCTAGTGAAAGCATATATATTGAGAATAAAATTGGGCCGAGCACGGAGCCCTGTGGAACACCATGGTTAACTTTGGTGCGCACAGATTACTCATCATTAATTTGCACGAATTGGGAACAATCAGAAAAATAAGATTTAAAAACCAGTTTAGGGTCGTTCCATTAATGTTAATTAACTGTTTAATTCTTTGTAAAAAAAAATTGATGGTCAATTGTGTTGAATGCTGCACTGAGATCTAACAGAACTAGGACAGACACAAGTCCCTGATCTGAAGCTATTTGAAGGTCATTAGTGACTTTTGCTAAGGCTGTCTCTGTGCTGTGATTGGCTCTGAACCCAGACTGAAAGTCTTCATATATATTATTTTCCTGGAGAAACTCACACAGCTGATTGGCTACAACTTTTTCTAAGATTTTAGACATGAGGGAGAGATTAGATATTGGCCTGTAATTGGCTTAAACCTCTTGGTCTAGTGTGGGTTTTTTGAGAAGGGGTTTGATTACAGCTATTTGAAAGGACTGTGGTTCATAACCTGATGATAATGACAGATTGATTGTATTAGGTAACAAACTATCAATTAGGGGCAGAATTTCTTTAAGTAATTTTGTCGGAATAGGATCTATGATACAGGTTGTTGGTTTAGAACCTGAGATTATTTTGGTAAACTGATCACGGGTTATCAGAGAAAAACTGTCAAAATAATTGGTTGGATTCTCAGTGTTCTGAGATTTCTGTTGTTGGTAGGGTATTAGTGCCAATTGAGGGCAGGAGATGGTTGATTTTATTTCTTAAAGTTAGAATTTTATCATTGAAAAAGGTCATAAAAAAATAGCTATTTAGGGATCGAGAAATACTGGGTTCGGTGGAGGTGTGACTCTCTTTCAGCCAGAAGAGAAACCTGGGGATGTTTTTGTTTTCTTCTTTTAGTTTTGAATAGTAGGCAGCTCTTGCTTTGTGGAGAGCCTTTTTATATTCTTTAACAATATTCTTCCAGTCTATGAGATTTTCAACATGGTTGCTGGAGCGCCACTTCCTTTCTAGTTTTCTTGATAATTGTTTTAACTTATTTGTTATGGAATTATACCACGGAGCTAATTTACTATGTTTGACATTTTTCTTTTTTAGAGGCGCTATTGAGTCTAATGTTAATTGTAAATAAGCCCCAGGAGCACGGTTCCTTATAAAAAATTTCGGAAACTTTCCATGGGAATATTAACCTCTGGAATTTGGGGAATATTAATGAGTCTCTATTCATTTATCCATCAATTGTAAAATATTTTTAAAGACGATTCCAATTGGCCAACTATTTATATCTCTGGCATTGCTTTAGCGTTTTTTTACAATCTTTTTTCTCATCTTACTCTACAGAACAATGCAATGTGCATATCTCATTTGTGGAGACATTTCACCCCAGCCAATGTAGAAGGAAAGGCTGTGTACATGTGCAAATACTGTGCAAAGACCTATGTTAAGAATGACACAAAGATGCAGAAGCATATAGTCAAGTACCCAAAGTTTCCTCAGGGCTCAAATCAGCCTATGACGAAACAAAATGTTTATATCTCTGTATATGACAAGGTAAATACAGTTAGTATAAAGTATGCCCACAATTTCCAGTTTATTCTTGTAGATTCCCGTTAATTCCCATGGAAAGTTTCCAACTTCTAATATTCCCGGAATTTTGCAACCCTACACATGAGACACAGAGCTTCTCTTTCCTGCTTTTCCATCCTTATCACATCAAAGTAATTCATATCTCATCAGTACCTGTTACTGACTTGACCCCTTCCCCGGAGTCCCGGATCGCTTTTCAGAGGTCCCAACAGTAGATCCAGTATGGCAGATTCTATATCGTGCGGGCTGATCGTAGTGGTAATGGCGGACCCTTGTCGCGTTGGCATCGGATGGTGGTGGTGGACCACGACCAAGGTGACAGCTGATGATGGATCCTAACTGGCGGCAGTGGACAATGACTGTGGACTATAGTGGCATATGATCTTGATGGTGGATCATGATCTTGCTGGCTGCTGACCATAAACTATGATTGCAGCAGGACTGCTTGACATATTGAACGTATTGAACTTATCCTTCAAAATGTTTACCCTCATCAATGCTGCTAAAACATTTAATCGTGATGATGTTTTCCTACACTTATTGCATTTCTGTCCGTCCTGGGAGAGGGCGTCCCTCACATCCCTCACCTGTGGCTCTCTCTGAGGTTTCTACGTATTTTTACCCTGTTAAAAGGCATTTTTTCCCTACTCTTGATGAAGGTCAAGGACAGAGGATGCCACAACAAGTTAAAGCCCTATGAGACGAATTGTGATTTGTGAATATGGGCTATACAAATAAAATTTGATTGTCTGATTGATAAAACAGTGCGTGAGATTCATACTAAAGTGTATGTGCACACAAAAGCCGGAAATGGCGTAAGTAAAAGAAAATTCAGAATAATAACAAGTTGTGCATGCATATTTTAAGGCAATTTTCACTTTATAAATCACAGTCCACCTTGAAACGTTCATAATTGGATCTGCTTTATACTCCGCCCTCTACATGCCCCCTTTCAACCATATTTGGTCAATGCAAAGCACCTCATGAATATTAATTTATCCTGCTGACCAATAGGTTTCTCATGTGAGTCATGGAAGAGTCACGGCATCTAGCGCTGAGAGGGGAAGCTAAACTTTCTGACACTGACATGAGGTGTTTGCTAGTGAGGTGGAGTCGAAGAGAGATTTTAATAAGAAAAATGCACAGACACACTGCTGCTGCTGTTCATACTGTGTGTGAGTGAGAGTGAAGAAGATAGAGAAAGGAGTATGTACACAGAAAAATATCCAATTCAAAGGTGGAAAAACAACACAGTGTCAGAATGTGAGGGAACTGTTTGCAATGTTTGTGTTTTAATCATCCAAAACTGCAGGATTATTAAATTCAGTGACAACTGTGATGTCCCCAATCTATAGAATTTAACAGAATTATTATTATATGCTTGGGTTTGTACTGGGATGGTTCGGTTCCATCTGTCGATCCAATACTGGACTCAGTTCCGCACAAAGATAACAGATCTATAGAATCTATATCAGCAGATCAGTCACTTGTGAACCCTTGTTTCCTCCTCAGCCTTCCATTCGGTTGCACCCATCAAGCAGCATCAAGCATGAGTGTCACGGCAGTATTTATATATTTAGAGCAATCAGAACGATTACCTCACATCAGTGGATCCTCACCTCCATTCTTGGATATTATTTAGACAGTGATTCAAAAATTAGACATGTCCTTTCACAAAAAGATGCAGAAAAACTAGTTCACGCCTTTGTTACATCGAGACTGGACTAATATAATACAATAATTAGAATTATTACTTGTTTAAACTAAACATGTGATAATTCAAATTATTTTATTATATTAGTAATATTGTAATATAATATTGCTATTATAAAAGTATGCCATTCTGTATGTTGAGTTTTAGTAGCCTATATATTGATTTAACATAAAAACCTTGTGCATGTGTGTATTTATTGCCCCTATCTGTTCTGTTTAATGATATTTCCATATGAAAACCCATGGTTATAATTATTCATTAGTATACATCTCATTTGTAGAGGGAAATCTTGTACCTATTTTTAAGAACATTATTCTATTTTTTAGAACATAACATAATTATTAATAAGTATCATAACTACATCTCCAGCGTTTATAACAAACCAATCTGTTTAAAAATCAGTTGAAAATTGAGCAAGTTATAGTTAATTAAAAAGTACATGTTCCACTATCAACACAATGTTATGGGTGAGCGAGCTGCCTGTGGCAAGACGGCCGCCATGTGCGGACGTTCGACTCTATTGGCCGGCAACGCGGATGAGACATCTAGTGTTTATATATATCTATGGGCGATGTAAATACCCAGTCGACGAAGAAAAAAGACGTCTCTTCTTTGTGTGCTTTGTCTTCGAAAAAACACGTTACTCCGCCTAGTGTTCTGGTGGTGAATTGCATTGCAACACGCGCAGCACGTTAAAGAAGTATAACCAAAACGAGTCCGTCGATGTAACTGCGTGGCCTTCCGCGGTTGCAGTCGCAGCCTTAACACACGTACACATGAACACGCGCGTCCACGCACGCATAAACGATCGAACGCGCGCGCACAAACAAACACACGCACACACAGAGACAGTCGAGTTGCACTTCGAACAGGAGGGAAATTAGAAGAGATGCGTTCACATGCCGTCGGAAATGTGAGGATTACAACGTAGCGATCTTCTGATCTTAGATTTATCAATCAATCAAATTTTATTTGTATAGCCCATATTCACAAATTACAATTCATCTCATAGGATTTATGCTAAAGGTTTTACGCAGAATCTGCGTTGTAGAAGGCCTGAATTGGGGATAATACCACGCGAACAAGTTGCTGTGTAAAGGCTATAAATGATCACAGTTTTTAATAATGAATGCATGTTATGTGTGTACTTTATCCGTATTCTGTGGTTTCAGAGCGCAGCGAAGCCTGACAATAACTGTTGCTATAAAAAACATGCTAAATATACAATTGGAAACACAATTGAGATCGTTTACTTAATATGATATGATTCGACCGCCGGATTATTTTTACACCTCTGCTTGCGGAGTTTATCAGAAGTTCATGAAAGCAGCGCGGCCTCCTCTCGGCTACAGATGGTGGTGCAGCCGCGGCTCCGCGCTGGGACTGGTCCTTCCGCAGCCATTTTCTGTCCAACCAAACAGCCGTCTCAGGGAGGTAACCAACCAGGGCTTCATTGCAGGTTTGTGCCTGGCTTCGGCCAATGATTCGTTAACCGATTTCTTGTTAGCTCGAATGGAAATGTCCGTCTCAGTCTGATTTTTTATTTGTTGTTTGAGTCAACGAGGCTAGCTTATCAGGAAGTATCTAGTGGTTGAAACTTTTAAAATAAGTCTTTATAATTTCGGCCTGGGCCACGTCTTGCTCTACTCCCGACGACAATGAACAGGCCAACGCGGTCTGTGCTGGCACCAGCTCCGGTGTGCAATTTTGTTCATCGGACAGTCTGTACCTGAACTGGTTAACTGCAGAAGGTAACATCCCATCGATAGTCTCTCCTCACTCAACTCATTAACTTAGTACATTGGAGAGCAGTAAAGTGGCTAGTTAGCTGAACATGTCGCTTACCCGCGCCTGACATAAGCTAGTCTGGTTAGCACACGATAGCTAAGCAGCGATCAACGTGTTTAACGTGTGGCTAACGACAAAAGTAATTGCCCAGGTTATAGCTATACAACACGCAATTCAACTAGGTAGTTGTCGTGTCGGAGCCCGATTACGCATTTCATCACAACCCTCCAAACTGTCGACAATGTGAAGAGTGTGTCTAATATTCCAGTGCTCAGAATGAGGCTGCACAACAAGCTTATCTCAAATGGAAAAAGAGCACGTTAATGTCCTGTTAGGGGTCTCCCTCACGTTAGCAGCTACAGAGAAAACAAAAGAATTGTGGACTATTGTAAGTGAAAGCCGCTCCATTTTATTGAAAATAAATGGTTTAGTAAGAGTATTTGCGTTTTCTATGGCTGTGGTAAGTTTCATGGCTGAACAGTTTGACATAAATCTTTGTTATTCTTAACATTGATGATAGTTCCATATGACTCTAATGACATGATGGGGCCTGCAGAAAGAATCTGGCTCAAGCAAACACGTTAAACGATACAGATTTAGAAGAATATTAACATTTCAAGTGACTTGTGCATTCAGAGGTGTCAAAATTTAGATATTTTTTTTACTAAAGTATAAGTACATATACTTGTGTTTAAAAACACTCAAGTAGAAGTACCGAATCACCCTCTTTGCTCAAATAGAAGTATAAATGTAAAGGCTCTGAATTTTACTCGATGTGTACGAGTAAAAAGTATCTCCTGAAGGCATTTCTACTAGCTGTATCTGTGCAAAACAAGCTTGAGACTCATCTCACATTTATATAATTTGAAGACTATTTAATGAAATCCCTCTTCAAATAAAATAAAAGACTAGACACCGAAAACATAATTCAGTAATTTCCTTCAGTAAAATAAATTGGGACAAGTACTTAAAAAATATAAAGTATAAGTTACTCCAACCAGTTGCATATATTCCAGTGTCCAATTAAGATACTTCTAGACTAGCACTTCACTCCGGAGATCCTCTTCAGTTTCTCCGGATGCGGTGTATTTGTGAACGCAAATGTCCTTGTGAGAGCCTTCTGAGTTTCTGTGAATATTCTCTGCCTGTTGCCCTTCATACTGAAGTAAGCAGAAATCAATGTGAGAACACAACAGGGGATGGATAATAGCTGGAATCCTGTCTCTGCCTACCCCCCCCCCCCCCCTCTAATCCATTTGAAAATGTGTTGCTGTTGTGACCATGTGGGAGCAGAGAACCCCCTGATACACACACTGTTGTTTCAAATGACCACCATGATATCAACACTGATCAGCACATAATAAACGATACTGTTCTTAAATGAGTAAAATCTTCAAAGCTGCTTGCCTTGATTCATTCATTAATCTCTTTTGCTGACACACACACATACTCTCACACACACACATTGCATCAGACACATGCTAACTGTTAACTTTCTTAATGTATGGAGAGCAGGTGGAGATGGTGGGGCATGCTTGATTTGGCTCGATTCAGTTGGCAGTCTGCATCGGTGATGATAGAGACACAGAGAGGAGCAGTTAAATAGTTAAAAGAATAACTTTTATATACAGAATTCAATGTGTGTTTGCATTACAGATGGACGGAGACGGCACGACCACCGATGCTTCCCAGCTTGGGATGACTGGAGAGTACATGGCATCCAGTCACTATGTTCTCCAGTCTCAAGATGGTGAGGAGCTGGTATAAAAACAGCTATCACTGTAGGAAGTGAAGACCTGCTGACTCTGTGTGTTTTGTTTTCTGTAGATGAAGGAGAGGAGAATCTAAATGACCATGATGATGGCGGGATTAAGGAGAATTACAGGGAACAGGACATTTATCTACCTATTGCCAATGTGGCTCGTATCATGAAGAATGCTGTTCCTCAGACTGGAAAGGTTTGTGAGGGAGAGAAAGGAAGGAGTGGGAATAATCTGTTTAATTTTTGAGTATTTTATGTCCACTAGGTTTTTGTCCTAATCTTTTATAACTCAAAGCCTCATCTTGACAGGCTGGACTTACAATGTTAGCGTTTGCGCAGGATGGTGGCAATTCAGATGGCTTTGTGTGTTTTTTGGTGTTAACGGTGTATTTTACTTTCACCAGACAGTTCTTGGACTGTTATCCGCTGTTATCCTGCTATCATCTTCAACCTTTGTCCACTTAACTTCTGTTCACATTACATTCATTCCTGTGACAAGCGCAGGAAGGAGTCATGATGTAGTGACACTGGCATAGACATCTAAATATCAAACGATATTTGGTGCCAGCATATCGATAATTGTATTTCACAAGTCAGGATGACAATATATTGCTGTATCAATAATTTTCCATGCTCAAGTTAAGAGCAACACAATGCACTGTGTAGTAATCTGCAGGTAGAACGTCTCTCCTCTCTGCAGCCTTTTTGTTTGTGAGTGTAAGCGTGCACGTTCGTCTCTATTGATCTCTTCACAAACAAACTTGACGATCACATTTAACCAGTTAAAACATCAACACTGTCAGGTATTATATTGGAAATCAGAGTGTTGTTTTAGGAATGAAGTCTTCATTTGTTTTCAAAATTATACTGGAATTAACTCCCTGTCAACCATTTTACATGTAGTAAGAAAAAAGAATGTACTTAGAATATAATTACTTTAGCTAAATTAATCCAATGTTTTTGAAATATTATATCATTATCTTTAACGGATCAAGTATATTTGATTGATTGATTAATCAATCAAATTTTATTTGTATAGCCCATATTTAGAAATCACAATTTGTCTTTATAGGGCTTTAACATGGTGTGACATCCTCTGTGCTTAAGCCTCATCAAGAGTAAGGAAAAACTACTAAAAGGCCTTTTAACAGGGTAAAAAGAACATAGAAACCTTACAGAGAGCCACATGTGAGGGATCCCTCTCCCAGGACGGACAGAAGTGCGATAGATGTCAAGTGTAAAGGAGAGATAAAGATCAAGATAAATGATTTAGCAGCATGGATAAGGGTAAACATTTTTTAAGGATAACTGAAGGTCAATGAAGGCTGTGATTGGTCCGCTAACTACATCCTTTCCGGAGTCAGAAGAGCTCCGAAAGTATGACCACTTGTATAACCCGTGATTGACAGAATACAAGGACACGCAGATCGGCTGCAATTCCTGGAAGGACATCTCGGCTAACGTCGGTTTGCAGGTTGACGAAGGTACGAAGCTGTCGAGAAAGATCAGGGACAAATTTGTCTTCCAGAAAAAGTAATAAAGTAAAAAAAACAGTCGACGACGACTGCCACACACAAAGAAGGCGTCTCTAAGGTCGTCTTCGACAAAAAAACGTAATTCCACCTAGTGTTCTGGTGTTGAATTGGTTTGCAACACGCGCAACCCTTGGAGAACCATAAATTGAAACGACTCCATCGACACAACTGCGTGAAAAGTTGCAGCCCCAATTGCAAAACCATGCGCTGGCCTTTATTGTATGTCGCTTTGGATAAAGGCGTCAGCTATGGCCCACTGAATTACACTTCTCAGCCCTGACTTTCCAGCTGTCCCTCAGAACGCCGTCACGCTGCCACGTGAGTGGCCCAGTCCTAGGGATTTTTTTTCTGTATTTGGCCCTCGGGACAAAAAGTTTGGACACCCCTGTTCTAGAACTATAGCAGCATAACTAAGAGCAGGTCTAAGACAAGCCTGGACCGGCTCTTTCTATAAGCTTTATCAAAAAGGAAGGTTTTAAGCCTGATCTTAAACGTACAGATGGTGTCTGCTTCCCGAACTGAAAGTGAGAGATTATTCCACAGGAGAGGGGCTTGATGGCTGAAAGCTCTGGCTACTACTCTACTTTTATAGACTTTAGGGACAACAAGTAAGCCTGAATTCTTGGAGAGCAGTGCTCTAATGGGTTGTTAAGGTACTAACAGCTCTTTGAGGTATAATGGCGGCATATTATTATGACCTTGAAGGTGAGCAGGAGAATTTTAAATTCTACTCTAGATTTAACCGGAAGCTAGTGTAGTGATTCTAATACTGGAGAAATGTGGTCTCTTTTCTTGGTTCTTATGACACGTGCTGCTGCATTTTGGACAAGCTGCAGAGTTTAACAACTTACCGCTGAGGCCTGATAATAATGAATTACAATTATCCAGTCTGGATGTAACAAAGACGTGGACTAGTGTTTCTGCATCTTTTTGCGAAAGGAAAACTCGTTTTAAGTGTGAATTATAGGACAAATCAGGATCGAAGATCACCAAGTTCCTGACTGTTTCACTGGAAGCAAGGGCAATGTCATCTAGCGCAGCTATATCATTAGAAAAAGTATCTCTAAGGTTTTACTGTTTTATCTGGGTTTAATAGGAGAAAATTGATGGTCATCCAGGTTTTTATGTCCCTGAGACATGCTTGAAGTTTAGTTAATTGATAACTTTGTTCAGGTTGGCATATAATGAACAGGTTACCCCTGTTCATTATGTGCCATGATGCTGTGTACTCTACTGAGTGCCATTAAAGGCATCAAAGCCCCTGAATGAATGTAAGTTTTATTAAAGTTAAAGTGTTATGATCTTGATTTTAATAATAATCCAAATTATAAATATCCTAATGCTATAAGATGACTGCTACTTTTCCATTGTCAAAAAGCTACTGTGCATGCATGAAAACAAACAAAACAATTGTTTTCATTTTAAGCAGTAATTATTAACATAAATGACATTGTAAGTCTGCCATTTTATTGTGATTAAGCTTAAACCCAGGATTATCTTGCAAACTACTGGTAGCCTCACAACATAATTAAACCCTCTGCTATGACAGATGTATCACCATCATTTTTCCAGAAACAAAAGTCTGTTACCACTGGCTCATATACAGCAACTCTCCTTTTTTTTTAAGTATCTAAAAAGTATCCGTAATTGAAATTCATTAATTGATATCAGTATCAAAACAAAAATGTTGGTATTGTTACAAGACTATTTTGTGATGTGTGTGTCTGTCTGTCAACAGATAGCAAAAGATGCCAAAGAGTGTGTGCAGGAGTGTGTCAGTGAGTTCATCAGCTTCATCACATCAGAGGCGAGCGAGCGCTGCCACCAGGAGAAGAGAAAGACCATCAATGGAGAGGACATCCTTTTTGCCATGTCTACGCTTGGCTTTGACATGTATGTGGAGCCGCTGAAGCTCTACTTGCAAAAGTTCAGAGAGGTGAGATATAATTCAAGGTCACAGTGAACTCACGTTCTTGTGAATGTGATATATCAGGACTTCCGTCAGGGAATTTTATTCCCATTGGCACAAATCACTTGACTCATGGATGACCTGATTAGAATATGTGGCCTCTCAAACACAATTTGCCTATTGAATGTAATATCTCAGGAACATCTCAATGCAATTCTTTAAAATTTAGCAAACATGTACATGTAATGTAATATTTCAAGACTGATTTAGGGTATGTCTTCAATTTTTAATGAGAAGTCACTTGGACTCGAGGTGAAGTGATTATATAACGGTAGTCAAAGGGCACAGTGACCTTATATGAATCAATGTGATAATGAATCGGTGGAAATTCTCTGCCTTTTGGGATACAATTATACAAAAAATATTGTATGCCCATTTTACCACGGTTGATACAGTTCCTTGGGGTCTTAATGAAATGTATGTAACATATTTTGTTCAAAATACCACAAGGATTATTTAAACAGCACCCTTTTTATCTAAAAAGGGAGCATTACCTCTGTAGAAATATGGCTACTGGAGACAAAGATACAATCTTGCAACCATATCGGTTTGAACCGGTAGCTATTCCTCCAGTGCTCGCAAGCATAAACATGCCGATCGTCGAGGCAGAGAGCCCCCGGACGTCTGCGCCGTCTCCCCGGGGAGAGGGTGGGGCCCGGAGCACGAGCATAGTGTTAGCTTGCTAACCGGGGGGCCGGGCCGTCTCGATCCCCGGAGCCAGAGTTTTTGAGATTGTAGACATGCCAGATACCCACATTAACGTGTAGAAGCACTGCAAAAGTGTATATATTGTAAATATGTCCCCTTTAAAAAAATTGTTTCGGCCTTAATAACATTTAGCTGTCATCAGATTTGCTCTATCCAAATATATAAAACCAAATGTCTTGCCCTTGAGAATGCCATTCTACTCAATGATGTCATGGATGGAAATCACAATTTTTTTTGGCCTTGCCATCAGGATGTGGAAGCTATGGAAACATATTGCTGTCACACCAGAACAATAAAAGACCAATCTGTTTTACATTCAAAATGAACATTTTCATGTTCACCAGATTGGTTGAACTTGGCAAAGTAAGATTTTGGCATTTTCTATTCAGTAACCAAAACAGAAATTTTGTCTGTTGTGTTCTAATCTTATATTTCATCCTGAACTGTTCTCAGACATGTGGATGGTGTGATGATGCGGGCCACATTACAGATTTTCTTTTACTGCAGTGTGAATGCAAATTAGAAATTATGCATAGACCACACCATTTGATGCCAAGCAAAAATTTTAATTCACTCATCTACTCACCACTATGTAAACAAAATTGCAGCCAAATACAATACAATAGATACACCTGGTTTGATGCTTAATCTGGTTTTAATGAACAAACTCAAGTCCACTGGAAAGGCCTGAAATAAGGATTAGTTTCTTAACAGATGACGCCATGTTCTTCTTTAGTTCCATGTATTATTGTGCTCACGTGTGCATAACAATGCTATGTGCTCATATGGTGCTTTTCCAGGCAATGAAGGGGGAGAAGGGGATGCCTGGGGTGGCGGTGGGAGACAGCCTGGGAGAGGATCTCACAGATGATGGCTTCAGTAAGTACAACTAGTCAGGTTTTTATAGTAAATATTTTCGAATTCATTCTAGTTGGTTCAGCATTTGTCTCTTTGCTATTGTCAATTTGTCCTTGATAATCCAAGTTCATTCTCATTAATCTACATTTTCTTCCTTCATCAGCAAATCCACTGCCAGCCGGGATTATCACAGCTGATGGACAGCAGCAGAACGTCATGGTGTATACCACTTCATATCAACAGGTAGAATCCCTACTGAGGCAGTGGCTGCTCTCCTTACTGATGGATGATTGAGAATGATTCACACTGTCTCCAACTAAACTGTGTTGCTGTGTTCCAGATTCCCACCGTACAACAGATCCAGTTTTCATGACAAGGACATACTCCGAGCATGAACACAGGGGCTCAACACTCGTCTGATGACCTAAGCCCTGCCACGGAGTAAGGGTGGCCAGACAGGGAGGACGGAGGAAGAGGCATCTACACAAACCCTTACGTACAGAGAAAACAATACCTGTAGAGTACAAAGTGTTGTTTTCAGTTGTGAGGTACCAAAAGTTTTCGAGTGTCTCCTAAGCAGCTGGCCAATTTGAGGCTTTATTTAAAGGCTAGTCTTATGCAGGATTTAGTGTTGGAATTTTTTGTGTGTATGTGTTTGCTTGTACTTATTCTTTTCTCGTGAGTTGAGAGTAGAGATGTTGCTGTCAGATCAGATCATACAGCTCTTTTGTAAGTTCACAAAGAAAATTTACGATGTGCTTTAATGTCATGTGAATCCTTTGAATAAATACTTGAGTGTTGTTGAAACTTTCACCTTTTTATTATTACCAAGTTTGATAAGAATATGGAATTAGTCTTTTCAAGCTATGCAATTGCAACTGGAAAGGGATAACACTGCATTTTCCCACTCTGCAAGGAAACGGCACTAAAAAAGTCCTTCAGGCGTTTGGTGAGAGGTTTTAGATGGGAAAGTTGTACTTTATGTTAAGATTAAGATACATTTAATAGTCCCAAACACATGCACAGACATGCAAAGGCACACTCAGGTAGGTAGGGAAATTTAATCTCTGCTTTTGACCCATCTGGTGCAGGATACACAGAGCAGTGAGCAGCCATGTACAGCGCTCCATAATGATCCATAATGTCAGTGACAGTTGAATGTCTATGATCAGTTTTCATCATTAATAGTAGCAGGACAGTGGTTGTGATTTATTTACGTCTATCATAAAAGCAGGATAGTCACAAATCTGTGGTTAGTTTAGAAAAAAAGAGAGGACTGAATATTGTAGACATCAGTACACCAGGTGTGTGTGCATTGCGTGATGGCTGTGTCACTGATCTGTTTTGTGGGCGTCTGTTATTCACTCAGAGCGTGACTGCCTGCAGCCTAGCGGAAGTTTGTGGTATGACTACCGTATATCCTTGAATAAAAAAGAGGCTATGTACTAAACGGTAAATGGATTTATATTTATATAGCGCTTTTCTAGTCTTGATGACCACTCAAAGCGCTTTACACTACAGTTTCACATTCACCCAATCACTCACATTCGTACAGTGCATCTATCCCAACACTTTGTTATTCTATGGGGGCCATTCAGGGTTCAGCATCTTGCCCAAGGACACTTCGGGATGCAGATTGTTCAGACTGGGGATCGAACCGCCGACCTTCAGGTTGGAGGACGACCACTCTACCCCCTCAGCCACAGCCGCCCAATGCCGGGACAATTAAGCTGTTTATCTTCCAGACTCGCAAAAACCTAAAAGCCTTCTTAAAACAAATAAATGGAGTCAGTTAACAGGAATGCCATCTTTTTACGAAAGGACATGTCTGATTTTTGAGATATTACGCAAGTGTAAAAAGGCGTTCCTAGAAATTTGTTTTAAGTGACTATTAAAGGATAAATCAGGATCGAAGATCACTCACAAGTCCCTGATCTGAGGCTATTAAAAGGTCATTAGTGACTTTTGCCAAGGCGGTCTCTGTACTGTGATTGGCTCCAAACCCTGACTGAAAGTCTTCATATATATTATTTTCCTGGAGAAACTCGCACAGCTGATTGGCTACAACTTTTACTACGATTTTAGACATGAAGGGGAGATTAGATATTGGCCTGTAATTGGCTAAAACCTCTGGCTCTAGGTTGGGTATTTTGAGAAGGGGTTTGATTACTGCTATTTTAAAAGACTGTGGTACATAACCTGATGATAATGAAAGATTGATGTGTTAAGTAATGAACTATCAATTAGGGGCAGATTTTCCTGAAGTAATTTTGTAAGAATGTGATCTAAGATACAGGTTGTTGGTTTAGAACCTGAGATTATTTTGGAAAACTGATCACAGGTGATCAGAGAGAAGCTGTCTAAGTAATGGGTAGGATTCTCAGCCGTTTCTGAGATCTCTGTTGTTGGGAGGGTATTAATGCCAATTGAGGGCATGGTTGATTTTATTTCTAATAGTTAGAATTTTATCATTATAAAAGGTCATAAAGATATTGCTATTTAGGGATCGAGGAATACCTGGTTCAGTGGAGGTGTGACTCTCTGTCAGCCTGGCTACAGTGCTGAAGAGAAACCAGGGGTTGTTTTTATTCTCTTCTATTAGTTTTGAATAGTAGGCGGCTCTTGCTTTGTGGAGAGCCTTTTTATATTCTTTAACACTATTCTTCCAGTCTATGAGGTTTTCAACATGGTTGCTGGAGCGCCACTTCCTTTCTAGTTTTCTTGATAATTGTTTTAACTCATTTGTGAAAATGAGTTTTTTATTAGTGGCCTATATTCAGTTATTGAAAATCGAAGGTTATTAAATTATGGTCTGATATAGACATTGAAACTGGTGAAAGATAATTTTCACTCTAGGTTTTGCTGTGAACTGCATGCAGTATGTGAAGAAAATGGCCTCAACTCGCTGGAAGAAAAATCCGGCTATTCCGACATTTCATACGTTCGCCACACATGCCGCCCATCAAGTGTGGCCCAGCCAGAAAATCTTCAATTGCAGTTAATCAATCAGCATTCATTAAAATACTAACAATTGCAATAAATACAGAGTAAAATCAGTCAAATCTGCTTTATAATCTTGCTTTATAGCAAGTTTTCAGCCTTGAACATTTAGTGTGTGTTGACTTATCTGTACTGCCTTGATCGACAAGACAAATGAACTACCAACATAGTTAGGACAGACAGAAAGGCAATATATGTCAAGTGTAGAGGAAAATATCAAGATTAAAGTTTTTAGCAGCAATGATGAGGGTAAACATTTTAAGGATAACTGAAGGTCAATGAATTGATGGATTATTGTCAGTAATGGTCAAGTATCGGAGTGGAAATACTATATATCAAACAGTCCTGCTGCAATCATAGTATATGGTCAATAGCCAGCTTATTATGATCCACCATCAAGATCGGATGCCACTATAGTCCACAGTCATTGGACTTCCGCCAGTTAGGATCCATCATCAGCTGCCAACTCGGCCTTGGTCCACCACCATTATCTGACGCAAAAGGCGACGAAGGATCCGCCATTCCCACTCCGATTAGCCAGCACGACATAGAATCCACAACACTGGATCCACCAGCGGGACCACCGACCAGGATCCATAAATCGCAATCCATGTTGATGTGGCCACAGCTGCGGCCCTGGAGCTGCGGGCGATAAGGCACAGGGACTCCGCGGAAGGGGTCAAGTCAGAAACATGTATTGATGTGATATGAATTACTTCAAATAAATTCAAATAAAATCAAATTTTATTGTCACATGCACCAATGACAGCGTCATCGGAGCAGAGAAATTCTTATGACATGGCATGCAAACATCTACGCTGTAGGCGACTTTACAAAATTAAAAAAAAATAACATACTATGTGACATAACATATAACATAACATTGTAACATATAACATATAACACAGTCAAGTGAATATTAAATTATATAAAATATGAATATATGTATAACATATAACATAGTTAAAATTAAAGTCAAAGTTAAATGAAGCAGCATTTAACATCACTTTGATGTGATAAGGATGGAGAAGAGGGAGGAGAAGCTGGATAGAGAAGTTCCGTGTGTCATAACTTCCCTTTGCATCATCAGGTGTTATTGCCTTGTAATCAATGATACAATGACACAGACCGAACTTGGGGGGCTAAGGCTCAAGGTAAATCTGACTGGCTACTGGTTTGTATGGCAGTACTATGAAAACCATGTGGCCCACTCAGTAGATCAGGTATCAATACCTCTATGCCTTTTTAAACTAAACGCTTCCTATTGTAGAACATAGGACAAGTTCCTTCTTCCGCACTAATTAAAGCACATGTTATTTAGCTGACACTTCAATCAAAAGCAACTTCCAATTCATCTATTCAATATATTAGGGGCCATCTGGGGTTCAGCATCTTGCCCAAGGATACTTAGCATGCAGATGGGGAAGACCGGGATTTACTGGGAAGTTGAATAATTTTTCTTTCTTATCTAGATAATCAAATTTATTCCCTGACTTAGTGTTTTATTGTACCTTTATTTTTGATCATCTAAATATCTGAAGTGCATGAAATGTTAAATTTAAATGTCATATTTCCTGTGGGTGGCCCCACATCAGGGCCACTGAGCTGGATGTGGTCTCCCTCAGGCCCATGCCCATATGGCTCATTTCCTTCTATTGAACGGTTGGGATCGCCTGTTGCCTTTTCCTCGGGAAGCTTCTTTTGGCGGTTTCCTGAGCCACTCCCACTCTTTGAATAAACAGCACACTGCGGTATTTGCCTGTAGGCTCCTACATCCCTTCGTGGACAGACAGACAGACACGCACACACACACTCACAATACACTTGCTGCAGATTTATCTTCTGTCTGAGGAGCAACTCCCAAAAAAGACACACACAACACAGCCTCCTCCCTTTCCTCTTCCTCCTTTTCAGCAGTTTTAGGCATTTGTTGGTGCCCCCCCCCCCCCCATCCCCCCATTCACCATTTCTTTGTATTAAGGTACTATAAATAACATAAAGGACAAAATTGTCCCATAAGACTCTTTAAAATGTGTGTTTTAACTGTAATTTTCAAACTACTAGCACTGCCTTATCCCGCTCAAAGCTCAGTCACATCTTGAACCCTCAGATTAACCCTCAGATTAAATTGATTTATTCTAAATGATTGTATCTTCTCAACTGATTTGGATGTTATGTCTTTAACAGGATCTTTGTTTAACTCACACAGCTTGCTGAATTGTGTTCTCCAGACTATAACTTATTTAACCGACCTAGGGACTGTGGCCTTGGTGGCAGCCTTATCAGTGTCCAGAAGAATCAGTTGAATTGTGATCTAATAGCCGGTAACAACCTTACCTCCTTTGAGGTGCTCATGTTCAAGCTTGATGGTCCAACACTGGTCCTTCTTGGTGTTGTTTGGGTTCACACATGCACCTGCTCCAGAGAGCGGACTTTCCCTCAAACAGATTTTTGATACATGGCAAACTAAATTTGGAACAACAGCTCGAATCATGGCCAGAATCTGATAATATCTTCTGGACATCTTGGACATACCTGTAATTTTCAAACTGTTAGCACTGCCTCATCCCACTCAAAGCTCACTTGCATCTTAAACCAGCAGATTGCCCCTAAATGCAGTGCACAGTGATAGAATAGTATTCTTCTAATACTTTGTTAGAAAAGTGCAACTCAAATCTGCCATAACACAATAACCCACACCAGAATGTTCTCTCTCTCTCTCTCTCTCTCTCTCTCTCTCTCTCTCTCTCTCTTGACGACTTAAATTCTGCTATAAGAAGATAATATCTGTGAATGTGAAATAATATAATTTGCTCAAGCGCATGTGTTTTTGTGCTTGCAACTTTTGACATAAAACTAACAGCATAACAAAAGGGAGGAGGTAACTTGTTGAATTCAGTGGAAAGTTTATTTAATGTGGCCAACCAGATTGTGATGTAAGTCAGAAAAGTAGCAATGTAGCAACACCACCAAATAACTGTGTGTGTGTGTCCTATCGAGGGCAGATATATCAGACTATCAACTTGACCCTGGCTGTCACTGATTCATCTGACACTCCTCTGCCCGGATGATGGCTTCCTCTTAGACCTCAAGACCAGAAGTGATAAATAATATACAAACAATAACAGAGTAACATGAGCAATTGTCCCCCTCAAGTCTGGAGATGTCTCCCACAGCCTCCCCATATATCTTCCGCTACTTGCATCCCCCATTCTAACAGCACATACATTAAAGCTTGAATTGCCCCAAGTCTCTATGTTACATGTAGGTTGGCATCCTATTGGATAGTTAGGCCTAAATATGCATTGCTAAACCACGCTCTCCTTATGGCGTGCCACTGGTGAAATACTCCAAAAAATTACAGTTGGTGCCTCTCTGTCTGGCGCATCTGAGTTAGATATGCAGGTCGCTAAGCCTAGATACTAAAATTATCTGTTGGTTGGCCCTTTATCTATAACCTGACCTTGGGTACTGCTTAAAGAGAGAAGGGAGTATGTGTGGAATTAGACAGGAAATATTCTCCTGTACAGATATAATGTATATAGTGGCATATAAGAAATTCCTCAGCACTCCAAATCATCCTTATTTTTTCCTACATCACCTCCTTCCTTCTTTTAACCCTGAACCTTTGACCATAGATCCTCCCTGTTCACCCTGCAAGGATATGTAACATTAGACCTTATGGTATTTGCCTGTAGGCTCCTACATCAACAACTTTCTCTTTCTCACACACCTACACCCCCCCCCCCCACACACACACACACACACACACTTAATGTACGTCAGGCTCCAGATGCAGCTCCACTTGGTACCAGGCTTCTGATAACAAGGTGTGGAATGGTCTGTGTCCTACTATTACTCTCATGTCAGACCTCCTCCCACAGCCGAACAGCGCAAAACGCTGAAGAACATTCTCCTGATGAAACATTCGTTTTTCTCACTTCACTCATTAACATATCAAAAATTCATGGTATGAAATTAATATTATTGTTCCACTTTTTTGTCTCACCATTGAAATATTATTAAAATATTGACTGAGTCTGTCTTTGTTAAGTTGATTTACACAAACGTAATCCTTTTGGTGGATCAACTATGCTGCCTCTATTCTGCAGTATCAAATTTTTACAATGTTAACAGCTGGCTGACACTAACCAGCAACACAAAAAGATGCAAAGATATCTTTATACTACTATCACATCAAAGATGTTATTCTTCATTGTGTGAGTAAGATACACATGTCAGGGATAGACAAGAGAGCAGGAGTAGACTAGTCAGAGAATAGTAAGAAAAGAATAATGGCATGCCCTAAAAAGAGAAAGAAACATAGTAAAAACCGACTGTCGCTTGACCAAGTGGAATGAAACCAATTATTCCACTTCCTATTCCTTAAAAACGTTTGGCTTTCGAGAGCACTTTGGCTTTCGAGAGCACTTTATTTATCTTAAGGTCTAATGTTGTTTAATACTGGAGGGTAGCTTAAAAAGAAAATGCTGGAGGGTAGCTTAATATAGTAGCCAACAACATATGTTCAGATAAACACTGTCCCACAATGTTGATTTTTATATTTGTATTGTGTAATTTAAACGTTTTATCACTGGCAGCCTTTTACGAATTAGAGCTTAATGATTACAGTTTAGAATTAATGAATATGTTTTATGACAGTATCAGTCAGATCTATACATGCAGAAGTGAAACCTCTCTTTGACGCAGTTGTTAGGGTTACCCACAATATATCTGGTTAGAGCAAATAACAAAAATCCAGTAAATCAGGGGGAGGAATCGGAATGTTATCTCCCTGCGATTGGTACCATGTCTCTAAAGAATTTCAGAAAGCTCTGCCAGAGTCTGGAAGAAAACATTTGAATCTGGTAAGGAGGGGAGCCATGGGTGGGAAGATATGTGTAGGGGGGATGTTTTGCGAGAATTGTTACAGGCTACAAAAGTAAGTCTTTAAAGACTTTTTATCTTCTCCAAAATGCTGCAGCAAATGTCCTGACAAGATCACGTTTCTCCCGTATAACCTCCATTACACTGGCTTCCTATTAAAATGATATATATATTTTTTAAGTTCTACTCCTCACCTTGGCTGTGGCTGAGGGGTAGAGTGGTCATCCTCAAACCTGAAGGTCGGCAGTTTGAGCCCCAGTCTGACCCATCTGCATGCCGAAGTGTCCTTGGGCAAGATGCTGAACCCTGAATGGCCCGCCATATAATAACAAGTGCTGCGAATAGATGCACTGTATGAATGTGTGTGTGAAGGTGAAACTGTACTGTAAAGCGCTTTGAGTGGTTTTCAAGACTAGAAAAGTGATATTTAAATAAAAAAACATTTACCATTACCATTTACCTAAAAAGCTCATAATGATATGGAACCATAATACTTTAAAGAGCTTATTGTGTCTTATTACTGCTCTGCACTCCAAGAACACAGGCACACTTGTGGTTCTCTAAGGTCTCCAAATGTAGAGTGGGTGACAGAGCCTTCTGCTATCAAGCTCCTCTCCAGTAAAATCATCTCCAACCAATTCTACATTTAAGAATAGGCTTAGAACTGCTGCTCTGCCTTATATGCTGCTCTGCCTTACATGTCCACCGCCCCTTGCCCATCATTTCTGTGCTTTTTACAGAAATAATTGATACACCTCTCCATTTATATTAGACGTTGTCTTTGGTCATGAATTTTGTGTATGTTATGATGTGCTCTGTTACATGGCATAGGGACCCCTCACTCCTGAGGTTTCTTTTTCTTTTCCTATTTTGGATGGTTTTCCTCACAGGTTTTCTTGAGGGTTACAGGATGTTGCACCATGTACAGATAGGTTAGCCCTATGAGGCAAACGGTCTTTTGTGAATATGGTTTATACAAATAAAATTTGATTTGATTCTGATGTGAAGTGTGAGGAGAGGATGGTGGTGGAGGGGGAAGTTGTATTTCAAGAAGACAGAGGAGTTGCTGAGGAGGTTTCTTGTGGGGAGTTGGGGGGGGGGGGGGTAGGAGGAATAATACACACTCACATTCCTTGCATACCTGCCTGATTGTAGCAAGCTAATGAGGCGAGGGAGTGCTGTCCTGGGCCCACAGAATGGACAAAACCAGCAGAGTGTCGGCCAACATCGAGTGGCTGAGCTCACAGCTGAGGAATTCCAAATGCCGGACATGAGAGGGTGTGGCTAAGACTTTTTAACAGTCGCACACCCAAAAGAAACATTTTTACCAGGGTGCGTGGTATAACAGGACTGCTCTGCAATGTCAGATGTCAGCCAGTCCTGGCCATATACAGCTGACACGATAAAGACTTGTTTCTGACCAGAAAAACTAAAACCAGAGAATGGCTTATTATCAATATCTTATTTCAATCCTTCATTTGAATAGAAAGGTTGAGTGTTACCAGAGTTACCATTTGTTAATTCTAATCCCATCACAATTTGTCTCATAGGGCTTTAACAAGGTGAGACATCCTCTGCCCTTAACCCTCAAGAAGAGTAAGAAAAATTACAAAAAAATGTTCTTTTAACAGGGTCAAAAGAGGTGCAGGTGTTTTTGTTTAAAGCACTTTGACACCTGTGTTTTTTTACAAAAGTGAGTCCAGAGCCTCTCATTCAGATATTTGGATTCTCATATACAGCTCCTTAGTTCAGTGCATATCTTAAAACAATTTGTGGTGGTGGCCGAAAACACAGACTAACTGGGATATCCCGATAAGTATGTGTATCCTAAACTTATGAGTAAATCGAATACAAAGTAAACTTGAAGTTCTGTACGTGTAAGTTCTGATTAGTGTTGATGTTTATTATTGTGGTAAAGTGAGCGTATGTAAGCAGGAGAGTGGAGATCGAGGACATGCGGCAGGGTAATGGGTGATGCACGTAATGCACAAATAAACATAACTGGGTAGTATTTTTCTGTTTTCCAGAAGAGAGAAGGACAACTGGCTGTACTGTGGACACCACTGGGGAAGTCAGCCGAGGAGAGGATCTTTTTTTGAAAAAAGGTTGTTCATAAAAGCATGCTGCCGCACACTGCTTATGTTAGCCCAATCATTAGCCCAGCATTTTGTTCGCAGCATGTCTGTGTTTGTGGGACGAGAAGTAAAGCCGTTGAATGAGAAGCTGGGTCCGCCTGCACCAGGAGTTACTATGGAGAGGAGCTGTACTGAACTCTGGGTCAAGGTCTAAGGAGACTGCATTTGTGTGGAGAGTTGTCGTGGAATAGGACTTCTGTCACCCACAGGTCAAGGAGTCTGCGTGGTGCAAAGTCAATGGTTCTCCATGCCAACCAAAGGCTACCTGTTGAATATTTCCGTTTTATTGGGGAAAGTATTTTTGAATGTTTAGGATTTTCTAAAATAATTAACTTGTTCGGATAAGAGGTACGCTTCTAAACTGAATAGATAAGGAGCTACTCTTAGTACAAAGAATCTTTTTAAATATGGCCCTTGGAGTTTGTTGATTTGAAATGGTGCTCAGTACAATGTGGATTGGATTCACAGAAATCTTCTTTTGTGTATAGATGTTAGGCTAAGAAAAGGTCCAGAGCAAAAATAAAGTGGGTGCTGATAAAGGAATTTGGTTTATTACCAAGTCTTTAGGTGATGGATGACTCAATCCATCTGTTGTTTAAGAAATTGTTAATGTTGCCATCAACACCCCCATTTTGGTCCTGAGCTACATTTTCTCTCTGTTGTATGTATTAAACATCGAATACCCAAAGAAGTTGACACCCTGGAATTCATCCAAAGATATAAGCAACTGATTGTTTATGTTTTGAAATGTTGTGTATACCTTGGCTGAAGCATGCACACCAGTTTGTTTTATCAAAATTTGTGGAATGGTTTCCTGGACACAAATTATGTCTAGTGCGGGATTTAACTAAATTGTGATTGGAAAATCTTGATGCAAAGGTAATTTTAGTCCAAGACTAATATTATTCATATTAATATCCAATACATTTTTGAATGGCCAAATGTATTGAATGCCCAAAAGCACACTATTTGATGGTGTCCCTCTTAAGTGAACAACCGCTGGCTGTTGAGGTGGTGTCCTACAAACGGTTAGGGCTTTGTAGAAAATTGGAAAACTTTCTTTAGGAAACCTCGTCTTGTGAGAAGAGACAGCATTCATCCTACCCCGGCTCTCTAGGAATATAGCTCAGTTTATGAACCCAAAATGACAATCCAGGGTTGGGCCCAGGAGGATGAGTTGTGGTCCTATACACGTCTCTGCGCTCCCTCTGGATCAGTCACACAACCACAACCCCAGACTGTGTCTGCCCCGCATCCCATTCAATTATTTAAATTTTAAAAAACTAATTAAAATTAACAGAACCTCTGCAACAACACAAGAGACAATTAAATTGGGACTCTTAAATGTAAGATCATTGTCATCAAAGGCTGTTTTAGTTAATGAATTAGTCTAATATCACAATATTAATTTACTGTTTCTCACTGAGACCTTGCTGCATCCTGAAGAATATGTCAGCCTAAATTAATGTAGTCCCCCCAGTCATATAAATACACACATTCCCAGAGAGAGGATGTGGGGTTGCAGCTATTTTTAACTCCAGTTCACCAATTACTCTGAAACCTAAACTAAACTTAAACTCATTTGAAAGTCTTGTACTTAGTCTTCCCAACCCATCCAAGAAATAAAAACAGGCAATAATATTTGCTATAGTTTACCGTGTTCCGGGGCCTTATTCTGAATTTCCTTTTTTTTTAATCAAACCTAGTCCTAAAAACAGAAACAATTATTATTGTCGGTGACTCAAATATTATTGTTGATAATAATAATGACAACATTAGTGTTGCAATTATTTCAATATTTGACTAAGTCAGTGTACGCCAACCCACTCATTGTTGTAACCACACACCTGACCTATCGTGTCAAATTTAACATCTAATAGTACTTCCACATTATTCGATTCTAGCCGACCATGATTTAATAGCCTGCAACTTCTCATTATCAGACTACATGCCATTCATTTCCCGACATCTACCTGGTAGTGTTGGAGCAAAATTAAGGAAATTATTCCAGATACATTTAACTCAGTAATTTCCCTCAATTTAACTGCAGAATTCCTTAAAAACCTTAGTTCCACAGAGAATGCCAATCTTGTTGATAGCACTGCAGTCTAACGATTAAAATAAGATTCTCTAAAAAAGAAACATGTAAAACATGTTAAATTAGCTCCATGGTATAATTCCAACACAAATGTATTAAAACCAGCATCAAGAAAACTAGAAAGGAACTATGTTGAAAATCACCCATCCTGTTAAGATAGTGTTAGAGTATAAAAGAAGGCCCTCAACAAAGCAAGATATGCCTATTACACCACATTAATAGAAGAAAACAACAACAACCCCAGGTTTATCTTCAGCACTGTAAACAGGCTGAGAGAGAGTCACAATCAGGTATTCCCACATTCCTGAATAGCCATGTCTTTATGAATTTGTTTATGAACGATTAAATTCTAACTCTCAAAAATATAATCTACCATCTCCTGCCCTCAATTGATGCTATGCATCATCAACCTCAGAAATCTCAAGAACAGCTAAGAATCCTACTAAGGCCGGCTGTGGCTGAAGGGTAGAGCAGTTGTCCTTCAAACTGAAGGTCGACAGTTCGATCACCAGTCGTCCCCATCTGCATGCCTTAGTGTCCTTGGGCAAGAAGCTGAACCCTGAATTGCCCTTATAGAACTACAAAGTTCTGCTAATAGATGTACTGTATACATGTGTCTGCGAATGGGTGAATGTAAAACTGTACTGTAAAGTCTACAAAACCATAACCACCAATGTCCAGACCTGATTATTTTAATTCCTTATTATCAGGCTTCAGCAGTAAGTTGTTAACATCTGTGCAGTTTGTCCAAAATGCTGCAGCACGTGTCCTGACAAGAAGCAAGAAAAGAGACCACATTTCCCCTGTTTTAGATTCGCTGCACCGGCTTCCTGTTAACCCTAGAATATAATTTAAAATGTTCCTCCTCACCTAGAAGGCCCTTAATAATATGGCACCATTATACCTCAAAGAGCTTATAGTACCTTATCAACGCACTGCGCTCCCAGAATTCAGGCTTATTTGTCGTCCCTTAAGTCTCTAAAAGTAGAGTAGGAGCCAGAGCTTTCATCTATCAAGCTCCTCTCCTGTGGAGTCATCTCCCACTTTCAGCTTGGGAGGCAGACACCATCTGTAAGTTTAAGAGTAGGCGCATGGATCATTTTGCCAGCTGATCGTGGATAGCAGTGGTGGATCATGATTGAGGTGGACTATTATTTTCAACCAGACTGCTTGATCTACAATATGCCTACTCATACCATTACTGACAATAACTCGTCAATTAATTTAATTTCCATTATGTTACAAACTGGTTCTTCTTAAATGTTGTGTGTCCCCATAATGGTCCTTCGGTCTCTTCAAATGCGCTATATAATTTCAGCATAACACACCCCACAGATCTGCGGACGATAAGGCAAAAGGACTCCGGGGAAGAAGTTAAGTCACTAACATGTATTGATGAGATATTCATTTCTTTGATGTGGAGAAGAGGATGGAGAAGAGGAAGGAGAAGCTGGGAAGAGAAGCTCCTTGTGTCATGTGTCCCCCGACCTTCTAGACCTATAGCAGCATAACTAAGAGCAGGTCTAAGACAAGCCTGGACCGGCTCTAGCTATATGCTTTATCATAAAGGAAGGTTTTAAGCCTACTCTTAAACGTAAAGATGGTGTCTGCCTCCCCAACTGAAAGTGGGAGATGATTCTAGAGGAGAGGGGCTTGATGGCTGAAAGCTCTGGCTTCAACTCTACTTTTAGAGACCTTAGGGACAACAAGTAAGCCTGAATTCTAGGAGCGCAGTGCTTTAGTCGAGAGGCGGTAGACTTGTTTTTCTAAAAAATGAAGAAACATGAAACCTGGAAAGGTTGAACTAGAAAGTGTATTTGTTTTCAACTCAGGACTGAGAACAACAACAAGGATGATGTAAGAACATAACAATAAAAGGGGATGTGACAGTATCTCTGTAGGCACAAACTTAATTAAAACACAACAGCAACTAAACAGACCATAACTAAACAGACGAATCAAAAAAGATAGAACTGAGGACTTGACTTAAATACAAACTGACATGATGACAAACTAGCGAAAGGTGGCACTGGACAAACATGTGAAATAAATCAAGAACTTCAATCTAAACTGGAGGTAAACACAAAGGCAGGAAGTAAACAGAACAGAAACGTATGAGGGAGATCAGAACTACTTCAAAATAAAACAGGAAACACAGAATGAACACAAAATCTAAACACAGAAACCAAGGTAAAAGTCAATAAACCAAAGAGTCAATAAAGAAGAACCAAAATAGACCTCGGGTCAGGGCAGAATCATGACTGTAGATGCAGAGACCGCTAATAAGAATCAAGAAAAATATTTGCAATACTAATAGAGAGATTCCATTAAGGTGCAGTACATGCAAAGATGTAGGGGGAGAGCCAGAGACACACAGGGGAAATGGGTATTGCAATGGTAAATACTATACCACCGCCACCAGTTATATGCATGACTTACTTTTTAATCAGGGTTTAATAGATCTTTAAAAATGCTGGTATAGCTGCAGAATCTGGAGGTTTGTAAGAAGAGATGGTAGAAGAACACCATCAGCTGAGCTGCGAAGAGGATCTAAGGAGATTCATTACATGTCTGCGGATGTGAAAGTGCATATTCACAATTATTGGCCTGAATATTGCTGAGGGCAAAGGTTATAATGTGGAGCACCATTCTGAGGTCTGAAGGTGGATTATTACAAGGGGTTAACATGAGAGGAGAGGGCCTGGTGTCTGAGGCTTATAGTTTTTATTATCTCTGCGAGACCTGGTGATAGAGCACGAACCAGGATTATACCCGGGCAACACTAGCTACGGAACGGCTTTCTTTTCGTTTTGGAGCTCATGCTAACAAATGAAAGTGTCCACACTGCCTACGGTTCAGCCATGGTTCAGCCACTAAAGTAGCGCTGCTCTTCCAGGGACACTTCCTGTACCCGTTTCTAAATAAAAGCACTCCAATGTGTTTGTATAAGGTGTTTATTGTGAAATATTTGCAGAAGCGGAAGATGCACGGTTTTAAGGGACTACAACGAAATACAGTAGTCATACCAGAAGACAAAATTTATATTAGAAGTTAACATAAATAACTCTCTCTCTCTCTCTCTCTCTCTCTCTCTCTCTCTCTCTCTCTCTCTCTCTCTCTCTCTCTCTCTCTCCATCTCTCTCACACACACACACACACACGCACAGACAGACACACACACACACACACACACAAACACACACAGGTGTCCTATTTAGGAAATTTTTGATTAAATGTAAGGGGACTATTGTGCCTTCTGCATCAGTTTGAAATTTGATGTTGAGTTTGAGCTGAAGATTATCTGCGTTCTTAAGCCCAAACGACAATTACACAGAATCCAACTGGGGAAAACGAACTTGGAATTTTTAAATTATTCCTTGGTTAATTGTGAGTATTTGCAGAATATGTTATGTCCTGCCTTCTGCATACACCTCTCTTGCTTGCTCGCTCATGCCTACACAAAAAAAAACGCACTCTTATACAAACACTGTGAATATGGATACTTTAGGGCACAAACAACATCATAAGGTCCTCATGTGCAGAAACAATATAATTGTGTATTTTCATTTGTGTCCACTTGTGATTGAATCTGTCTGGGTGGTTGTTAATACCAGGTCTGAAAAGGACCTTAGTTTGTTTTTGCTGAAGGTGTCTTCCTGTAATAGGTAGGGGATCTTTGGCTCCCCATTGTTTTCAAGTAATATTATATGTTCTTCAATGATTGTTGTAGTTTGGCATGCTACGATTACAATTAAAAGAAATTCCGCAGATTTGTTAAGGTGATTAATGTGGAACAAGTTAACGTGCCTGACAAGCTTTAAAATAATATTTGAGGTGCCAAGCATCAACAAGCTCAAAGCTACAACAATCTTCCTATCTTTGATATTCTGCCATGAAGAAGCACTTTGGTGACTGTGAAGAGAAAAAACTCCCTCATTACCTGGAATCATTGTGGGCGTCCATTTGCCTTAACCTGGAGTTACTGTCTGTGATAGCCGCAGAGAAAAGCTGACATATATATCATAAGGGTGGGGAACGTTTTCTTATCACAGGCCATTTCAACTCTTAAAAGATTCTTTAATGGCCAAATTCATTTATTGAACACATACTGATCAACCACAACATTCAAACAGGCAATTTTAAATTGTTTAATGCTGGGGCTTATCAGTATATTTTTTACTTAGTCAAGCCAAAAAGCCTTGGGAAATCACTGAAACTACAAAAGGAGTTTTAAATCACACAATTACTGATGTTTACAATCAAGAAAATTATTAACTCTTGAACATACATCAGTATGATAAGAACTACACAAAATCATTTATGTCTATGACTTTTTAGTCTGATATATGTTCCTTCCACTAGCTAAAGGAGACTGTTTATGACTTATCTTGCAGCCAGCCACCAGGGGGTGATCATTTGGCTTCACGTTTGGGGGGATGTCACATCATCCATCTATATATACCATCTTTGAAGAAAACAGACAGAAAATATTTCTTGACAAATTGAATTAGCAATTGGCTTATTATGATGCACTCAGTCCATGTGTCGAGGCTTCACATTCAAAGTGCAAGTCCAGATTTGGTCTTCCTAGTTTCTGAATACAGTCCATGCTAAATAAATTCTTGTTTTTTGTCCAAGTTACAGTCATAGTTATTAAAACAGGAGGACAAGAGACTATAAATTGTAACTTTATTATTTTAATATAGGAAAGCCAGTATTTGAGTATTAAATTTGACATCCTGACTGTTTATCTAAACAAGACTTTCCAATGATAAAACAACATTATAGTGCTGATTAAACTCCAACCCCTGTTCTTGAGTGATGGGCCATTTTATAATAGAATCAAACCAGGACAACATATTGCCTTAAATGTTTCTATGCTTATTGAAAGTGTAGAGTAGCAGAGTACAGAGCTGTGGGATTGGACCATACTGGGTCTGCCCCTGTTTTCTCATGATAAGAGCAGGGATCAGTGCTCCTGGTCTGCTACACTGGCAGCTAACAGCTGAACACACTGCACGAGAGAGAACTGCACAATTCAGCAGTAAGCCATTGAGGGAGAGAGAGGGGGTTGAGAGACAGTGAGGAACAACGTTGCAGCCAAGGAAACCAAAGAAACACTCCTCTACCGAATTCCCAAACCCTGGCCAGAGAAGAGAAGAGAAAGAAAAGCAGCAGGGACAAAGCATTCTTGGCTTTCAGTTTAAAAGAAGAGGAAAAAGAAAATAATGCGTTAGGCTGAATCATTTGCTTAATATACAAATTCAAGGAGAACAACGTGACAGGACATTTTTTTTTTTTTTAAAAGCTCCTAATACAAAGTGAAGGATTGTAGAGCAACGCTGCATCTGAATGCATCTGGGAGAAGGAGGGAGCAGAAACAGGACCAAAGCGACAATGAGGATCATGAATTTGATGCTTTCACTCAGTGAGTCGATACAAATTTCATGAATAACTATATCTTGTAGGGAGTCTGGTGTTTGTCCATAGGTTTATATATTTTTCCTACTTGAGCTCAAAATCTTCTTGTAGATTTTTTATTATTTTCTTGTGTGTTCTTATTTTCAAAGAGAAAGACAAGTCTTTGGGCGCAGCAGCACCAGCTGCACTGCACTGCAACCATAAAAAGTGTGATGCAGCAACAAGTGCACATGGGAAAATAATACTTTTTTTAATTAAGATGTTTATTTTTTATATCTCAGACTTGTGTTTTACTTGAGTATATGTGTATTACAGCAGTATGTAAGAAATGTAGGTCTTACCCAGTGGGAGGATAAGTACTAAAAATATTCTTATGTTTAAGTACTTCCAAAACAACATCACAAGTCCATTCTATATCCTACTAAATCCTACGTAAAAGTACAGGATATTATAAAAAAAGTGAGAAGTTGGGCAGAGACATTAAGCCTTTGCATGTAGCCTGGTGTAAATTTACGCAAACGTATTTTATCCATTTTCATGTAATTAACTTTTATTGGGAGCTTGATTTTAATGTTTTTTTGTTTCATTATTTCTGTTTTCTCAAATTTCTGTTAAAAATGTGTAAGAGGAAGAAGAAAAAGAAAACAAAAAGTACGTTATAAAATTAAGAAGATGCTACTTGAGAAAGAGCACCACATCTAGTGTAACCAGGGTCTCTGGCAGTCTAAGTCCTATAAATTACCTTATTTTTCCTTAACCTATGCGTAAAAGAATAAATTAATCCTCTAAACTAAAAGCTCCACTTGTTTTGTCAAGTCGCTCCTTTGCAGTATGAATTGTATAAAATATGTATGAAAGTAGTCACAGTCAAGCCAGTGGGACTTTATTTGAGCTGAAACATCTATTTGGTCTTGTTGTATGCCTTGATACAGATCAGACGAGTGACCATGTCAGAGTCTGTCCAATCTTTATGAAAAACTCTGCTTCCATTCTACTCAGTATATCTTACTTCTCTCTGACTTACTATATGTTTCTATTCCCCCTCCTCTTGTCTTTGTGTATCTCACTTACCGATTGTCAGAATGCTCATCAGAGAACATTTACAATGCATGCAAATGGTGTGAAAGTGATCAGTGAATCACAAAATGTATGCAATATCTGATCTGTAGAACTTGGTTCTGAGATCTGATGTAAGAAGAGATAAACAAAAAACAAAAGATAAAATCTAATGAACTTATTCACATTTTTCAGTGTGGTCTGTAATTACTGGGGAATAGATAACATTTTAAACAAGAGTATAAAAACAACAGATTTCTCTGTCATTTATATAATAAACTGTTTTCCTACTCTTCAAAACCTTGGGAATGAAATGACTGTGCATCTCAAATGTCCAGCCTACCTGGGGTCAATTCAATGACCCCTGTAGGTCTGAGGCACCTTATGTCACAACTATAGGCAGTGGATGTTGTTATTAAGGGTTAGGCATAGCTGGCATGTGGACGTAGATTTATTTTAGGGAGGAACCTCTGCTCTCTGTAAAGCCAAATGCTGTATCACTATCTGATGCTCCAGATAAACAACCTTCAAACATTCTGTAAACTCTCACTCTATGTACCTCTACCCAGCATGACATGCTTCATATCCAGGTTTCCATTAATCATGCCTGTGACTGGTACCATCACGGACCTTCCCTCTCCTACTCTCTCTCATACAGTGACGTCTCAATCCTCTCCTCCCCCTTCCTCCTTATTTTCATTTTTTTCATTTGCGTATTTTCTTTGAACTTCCCAAATGCCTCTGCTTTTAAATGGAAAATGGTTTTGTATTTATATAGCACTTTTCTAGTCTTAATGACCACTCAAAGCGCTTTACAGTACAGTTTTACATCCACCCATTCACACACACACAGTGCATCTATTCGCAGCACTTTGATATTCTATGGGGGGGCCATTCAGGGTTCAGCATCTTGCCCAAGGACACTCTGACATGCAGATCGGTCAGACTGGGGATCGATCTGCCGACCTTCAGGTTGGAGGGTGACGACCACTCTACCCCTCAGCCACAGCCGCCCTAAGAGCTTTTAAAAGACCTTCTATATTCCCTTTAACTCTCAGTAAATTTTGTTTCTGTGTGTGTTAGTGTGGTGGTTTTATTGGTCAGGGCATATCCAAGTAAAAACAACAAACAGAAAGATGCCAAATGGTTTTGACACACACTGATGCCAAGCACACAAAGCTAAGTGATCAGATCAATGATTTTTGGTGTCTTTTTAATCTCTTTTAATCTTATAAGTAAGTAGTATGTTTGAAAGTGAATGAATATATATACAGACAGACTTACTGCAGAGCAGGTCTTGCACAGTGGAATTTTATAGCTATTTTTTTGAAAATATCTGCTACTGCTGCCAAAAGAGATAATATTAGATTGGTTGGAGAACAAATCATAAGAAGAATTGGGTTAATCACTATACGTAGCAGTTATCAACCAATTTTAATATTAAAAAAATATATATACATTTTTAAAACAATAAATCATTAAATTCATTAGATTAAATAAATTAAACACCAATCTCTTTTTGCATAGTAGAGGTCAAGGCTGGTGGATTCTGTACCGAACTTTTCTACTGGGCGTTTTGCCAAAATCTTCAGTTTCAGCACTTTATCTTCTTGTCATCCTCTATTTATTGTGCAGGACAGGATGCAAAGTACAATAACTTGGAAACACCACACCCACGACCACAGCCTGTTTCCAGTGGTCTGTGAACAATCGTTGCCTGACTCCATTCTAGAGAACAATGGCCCTTACCCCCATGCTGTTTTTTTAGACCTTGACACAACTGCATTACATCCACACACAGCCACTCGATAATCAGCATACATGGTGACAGATGTTATAGGCCTATACTCCTTACTCTGATGATTATAGTGGTGTTTTCTCACTAGTTTGAAGTGAACCATATATTTTGCTTTTTGCTTTATAGGCTATAGACTATATCCAGTTTTTTTAAGAGTCCTGAATTTGTTTTCTGGTAGTTTTGTTAGGGATAGTATTAAAAGTGACCTTGACAGTAGTTACTTGAAAGAAAGAATAGTGTCTATCATATAATGTCTATTATTTTAATAAATAATAAGTTTATATTAAAAATGACCTATCCACATTGTTTGTCACAGACATAGATAGACATTACTATGTCAGAGCAACTATTGTTAAAGAATGCAAGAGCTTTAAAAATACAAAGTATGTGAAATAAATAGGTTTTAAACCCCAAAACCAACAATAAGACATTTAAGACAGTTCATGGACATAATCTCCAAATAATAACTATTCTGAATGTCAAAAATATATGTTGTCAGAATGTTATGTGGGCTGGACAGGAGAAATGATAAGGATTCCTATTCAAATATTCAAAGTAACTCACTTTTATTAGGAGCTGGATTTGATAGTTTTTTTTTTCATTATTTCTGTTTTCTCAAATCTCTGTTTACAATGTGCAAGAAGAAGAAGAAAAAGAAAACACAAATGGGTTTGTATTTTGTATTTATTATGTAGAAAGAAAAGAAAATGCTACTTGAGAAAGAGCACCACATCTAGTGAAACCCGGGTCTCTTGGAGTCTAAGTCCTATAAATAACCTTTTTTCCTCAACCTATGCTTAAAAAAATTTACTAATCCTCTGAACTAAAAGCTCCACTAGTTTTGTCAAGTCGCTCTGTTGCAGTGTAAATTGTATAAAATATGTATGAAAGTAGTCACATTCAAGCCATTGGGACTTTTTTTGAGCTAAAACATCTATTTGGTCTCTTTGTATGCCTTGATACAGATCAGAAATAAGACCATGTCAGAGTCCGTCCAATCTTGATGAAAAACTCTGTGTCCATTCTACTCAGTATATGTTACTTCACTCTGACTTACTATATGTTTCTTTCTCACTATATTAGTGTTGGTCAGATAGCAACATTAAAGTCCACATCCAAGTAAATGATAAATGGTTTGTATTTATATGTTGCATTTCTAGTCTTGATGACCACTCAAAACCTTCAGGTTGGAGGACGACCAATCTACCCCTCAGCCACAGCCGCCCAAGTAGAGTATATACATGACAAATTTGTGTTATCAGAAAGAGAAAGAGCGAACAGCAAGAAAATATTGAAGGGACTGGCAAATAATTTTTGCCATGGACACATTTTATCTCAGTCATTATAATGCAGAACATTAAATAAATAATAAACATTGTTGTAAAATGAAGATATGTAGTCAGAAACAAAAAGAGGTGTGCTGGATGTGTTTGCAGATCATTAGGCAAACAACAGTCATGACAATGGTCAGGATAATCTGGTCTTTTTTCACCAATTTGCAACACTAATTGGCTGTTGACTGTGAGTGGGCTTCACACAGTCACTACAGGCGACATCACAACCACAGATCAAAGAAACAACAGACCAACCCCCATAATATGTCGGAAAAAAAAGGAGGTATTTTTCTGGCCATGACAAGGAAGAGGCTTGAAAAGGTGAAGAGGCAAGAAGATAAAAGGTATGTAAGCTTAAAAGCTAAATTTTTAATGCATGTAATGTTGGCACTAAACCACAGGTGATTCATTTATTTAATGGGCTTCTTCAATTTAAGCCACCAACTATAATTACCTTCTTTGCCATTATCTATATACCATAGTGAACCTGTGATGGTAACATCTGTTGTTATAAAGCATTTACCACAATAATACAAATTAAGGCAGGAATAGGCCCAGTTTGGTCTCTTCATTTAATAGAAAACTAACAATGAACTATTTTTATCTATTTTACAGAACCACTATTAAAGTAAATCGTTTAAAAAGTGTCACAGGTGACAATAGACACAGCCCAAACTGTTGGAAGGGGGGTTTCAAAATAATTTTGATAAAAAAAATTATGTCAGTTGATTTATTCAGTTTTTCATATCAGGTCCAGCAACTTCCTCTGCTCCTGTTGCAGACCATGGTAATGTCCCACAAAAAGGCAAGGTAAGTGTTTTAAAACCTATACTATGTAAAGTGCCCTAAATAAAGTGTGCTGTTTTTTGACGCAATACAAATAAAACTGAATTGAATTGAATTATGGACATATTCCCTTCATCCGCTTGCTGCGATGTCAGTGTTTATGAAATCAATTTTTCCATGCTGCTGCTGCTGAAAATATATGTTATTAAGTCAGCTTTTAAAAGCAAAAAAGTTCACAGTAGTTCCATCATCCTCAACGTCTATTTCCATCTCTGATGTCATGAAAGATGCTGATAATGCTGGGAAGTTTAGGTCTATATCAACAGTAAATCGACAATAAATTAACAATTATTATCGCCACGAAGATGTTTTTACTCCCTGTCCATTTGTTGTTTGTTTGTAGGACTACACAAAAACAACAGAATGGATTACCACAAAACTTTGTGGACGGATGCAGTTCGGTTCAGGGAAGAACCCATAACATTTTCTTGCGGATCGGATTAGGGAGCAAATCTAGCAGAATCTTAAACATTGTGACATAGGGGATGTTATGAACATGTTTACTGTTTTCCCAGTCCCCTCTGGCAGTAGCTCTGGTAGATGACTTGGTTTCATGTACTATCTGCAAGTTTAATAATGTTTCAAAATGTCATTTTTACAGTGAGGATGAGCATTTGACACAATGTTTCCAAACCCATCATTTTTTTGTCTTTGTACTGTTTGTGATGTGATTTCCCTTGACTGTGTCCATATGGTAATACAGTAGTGTAAGTGTAAAAGGACAATGTTTGATTTTGCAGCCTTAGTTTCTTCAGTTATTCCTTATGTATCTAAAATTAACTAAATTAAATTTGATTCTGTCATACTGTCAAGTCACTTATATACAGACTAAATAACAGTGCCCACAGTAGACCCTTGGGTTAGACCAACATGTTTACACCAGATTATTATTTTTTGTGATTTGTGACCTACTATTTCCTAGTAGGTCTATAATCACTAATAACAATGTGCTAACCTGAGTTTTGGTTCCAAGTGTAAAAAAAATAAAAAATAAAAAACACAATCATCTGAGCACATGTGTATTATTCATTAATAATACTTCTTAATTAATAGACCAGTTGATATTTTTTTTAGAAAGGGTGAATAAGTGCCTCCTTATGAGTTTAAAGAAATACACTATCATTACAAAAACATCCTTTGATCAAGGTTATTCCAGATGGGGGTATTTTATTTGTAAATAGGATGGAGGTTTTTTGATTGTCTGATTAAAGGGTGTGTCTGAAATCAGGATTTGATTGCAAAATGTTTGTTCTATATCTAACCACAATCAGCTGATGGCTTTGGTTGGTCCATTTCAGTATATTGAAGTTGGCTGACTAGACAGTAGTGATAGAATTGTAGTGCCTGCAGGCCTCCTTGTTTTTTGTGATTTTTCTATGGTGGTCCATTTACTTCTTGGTGTCTTGTTTTTCCAGTACAATTTTGAGATGATTGAGTCAAGAGATGAGAACCAGGTGAAGTTGGGATGAGTTGGAATCATTGAAAATAGATTGTAGTTCATTTAAGGTAGTATTATCATCGTAACAGAGGGTATTCTGCCCATAATAGATGGAAGTGGTAAGTGGTCATTTATTGTAAAGGCCGGTGCATGCTTCTGCGTTTTCAGGGACACACAAACGCAAGAGCCCTTGCATGCCCATTGCGTTCTTGCGTACCCCTTCTTGCGTGCTTGCGTGCATCGCCCAATTTTTCTGACTATATGACAAAGCTACGCAAGCCGCACGCAGTTCCCAAGGCTGTGATTGGTCTGTTAAATACATCCTTTCCGGAGTCACATTTCCCATTTAGTGCGCCATAATAGCGGCAGAAACAACAGAAAATTTAGAAGAACAAATATGGATCAAATAGAAGAGCGTTTGGCAGAAGAGATCCGAAAGTATGACCACTTGTATAACCCGTCACTGACTGGCGGATTTGTCCGTCAGTCATTGATGGGTTTTGGACTTGAAATTAGACACAAACACGTCCCCATGTGAATTATGTAACTGATGGATATGCTAGGAGAAAACTGTAATGTTAGACAATTGTTGAATTTGTTTCAAGCTTCCAGCACTGTTCCCAATAAAATATATAAAGTGAAGTGAATATGATGCTGTCCTTGACAGAGATGGGTTTGATTTCATCCGACCCATTCAGCAATGAGCTATGGGTAATCTTTTGTGTTTTTTCCTCTCTCTTTAGGCATCCTATTCCACAGTGCATTTGCAGAAACCACTGCAGCGAGTTCTCCTTCTATCACTGCTGGGTCCTCGTCTACTAGTGGTGGAGGCACATCATTCAATCTTAACCAGACACAGGCAACAGTTGCAGTCCCCACGGCAAAAAATACTGCTGACAAGGCGACTGCAGAGCCTCACGTTTTTACCCAAACACAATCCCAAACTTCCACCACAAACAACCCATCATCATCTCACATCAGCATCTCTAGCGGTCCTTCCACTGTTGCCCATGCTGCTGCTACCTCAAGCCCCCCAAAGGCTACAATACCAGTTACAACTGTTGCAACAGCTGACAGTGGCGGAACATCAGTGGGATTCCCTACTACTGTCAAAGTACAGTCAACTGAAGCTGATGTAGCTAGTACAAACTCCAGGACTGAGCCATCGGTCATTCCAACAACAAGTCCATACCATGCAGAAACATCAAATACCCCAACACATCCTACAACAGAACAAACTCATGCAGCCATTACCAAGACAAGTGAAGGAGGTAAGTTTTCCTGTAAATTACACATATTCCAGATAATAACATTCTTACTGACTTGATGATGTCTTGAGGGTTAATGTCAAACTTTGAGAGGCTGTTAATCCATCTGACTGTCCTTGAACTTTCTCAATCATTCATCTGATAAACCTCGAACTTGTCAGGTTTGTTTCTGAAGTTGGAAGGAAGTGTAGATGTAGACCCTTACCATAACTCTCTTGTTATTTTAAACTACACTTGTTTGATTACCCTTATAAACTGTGCTGAAAACAAAACGGTGACACTATTTCATAACTTTTGGATGTTGCATAAACAGCGGTTCCTTCAGGTATCAGCCTTTATTTTCAAATCATACTTTGTACTTTATCAATGGTTTTGACAATCTTGCTTATAATTAATAACTCTTGGCCTCCACCTGAATGCACCCAGAGCCAGGTAGAAAAACAATTCCGATGTTCAGTTGGGCCAGATAATTAAAAGATATCCTGGGTATATTTTATTTGCTTCTTAGTACAGAATCTTACTTCTCTTCACCCTGAAAGGATCTTTGGTTGCTTTGGTCATCTGTTTGGGATACCTGCCCTGCTGCAAACTATCCGTTAAGGAGAAAAGGGCTAGCTGCAGTAGGAACAAAACAGTATTGATTTGTTTGTGTCAGTCCAGCCCCTTGCATTTCGCAACTGAGGTAGCTTTCTCTAACCAGTGGCAGGTCGGAAGTCTTTTTAAAAAAAAAAAAAAAAAAAATATCTCCGTTTGTCACATCTTGCCCCCCCCCCCCGGAGAGTGTTCGCGCCCCCCCCACTTTGAGAACCACTGCTCTATACAATAACTCTTTCAGAGCCGTTGCCTCCAGGGCTCAGGCCTTCCTCAAAGTCTCCTCACAACCCCTCCACGAGCTGCTCACTCTTCTGCCATCGGCTAAACAGGAGCATTAAAACAGAAACAATATTCCTGAACAGTTTCCTTCCACCGGCATTTAGACAGCAAAATAGCGGCCCCTTCGGACTCTGCTGTTATTCGCACATCCTAGAATTGTTTCATATCACCAACTGCCATCTTTTAATAATATAATCAATCACTTTAAAGACAATATTTTCTTTTTAATCTGAATAATCACTTTAAGGAAATCTACCTTTAAATGCATAAGACACTATTTGACTTAACTTGGCCATATTTTCATCAATCTTCAGTCTTCCCCATCTGCATGCTGAAGTGTTCTTTTGCAAGATACTGAACCTCTAAAAAGGCCCCTCATAGATTTTGAATGCACTAATTGCATTCATCATCATCAAAATGGCTTATCAGCAATGTATGATCTGTACCTTAAATGAAAATAGTGCTTTAAAATTGTCTGCATATTCTGCTCAAGGCTTAATACATTATACTCGATTTGATCTATCTCATTTCAAGTTTGATAGTCTCTGCCAATCTACCTTAGAGGCTAATGCTTCAATTAAACCAATAAATACTTTTCCTTGGATAGACACCAGCTTAAGGAGTCTTCAAAACAATGTGCAAAAAAACAGAAAGAATAACAGCAGTGTATGCCTCTTTGGCTTGTAAAGACTCCAGTCATGTGTAGTGAGAGCATAGGTACGGTGTGCACAAGCAGGCAGGTCGGCAAGTGCAAGTCATTTGCACCAGCATAAAATTCCATACGATTCAAATCAAACAAAAAATAGTTGGTCGTGAAATAGGATTTCAACAAATACAATGAAAAAAAGTTTCATCAACTAGTCTTGGCAGAGACAATTTTCCCTACTGTGCCCCTGCCCACATGCACTCTCAACTAAACTGAACTATAAAATCTCTTCTTGTGGTCCTACAAATATTATACCTTCTTCACTTCTAAAAGAGGTTACAGGTGCCATTGGCCCAAGGTTGTTTGTCATAAAAAAGCACCTCCCTTACTTCATACTACAATCCAAATTATTTTGAGCAAGCCATCATATCAGCCAGCCTTTATTGAAAAAGTATAACCTGGATCAATTCCTTTCACATAATTGTCTGCCTATTTATAAGGAGGGCTAAATCAATTCTTCTCTGTATTAAACAATAACAATATTTTTGACCAGCTCCAGTTCGGGTTCTGCAACTAACACAGTACTGACGCCACTCTTATTATGATTACAAATAATTTACTAATGAGTTCACTGGTGATTGCTTTGTTTAACTGCTACTCATCTTCAGTTTAGCTTTTGACATTGTCAATGATAACATCCTCTCAACAGATTAAATCACTGTGTTAATATATCCAAACCTGCCTTTAAATGGTTTGAGTCATATCTCGCTTATAAAGAACTTTCTGTTTCTAATGGTTCACATATTTCATTGTCAGCTCTACTGATGTATGGGGCACCCAGGGCTCTATTCTTGGCCCAATTTACTTTTACTATTATAAGCTTCCATTAGGAAACATCAGTCAATTTAGTGGAGCCTGATATCACTGCTTGGCAGAAGATATGCAGTTAGGAATCAAAACGAGTGTGTCACGGATATTGAGAAATGGAGGTTTTTTTTAACTCTCTGCAGCTAAACTGAGTTAAAAATAATAATTTAGGCCCTGATCTTCTAGCAGGCAAAATACAACAATTAGTCGGTCCACTTGCAAGCAATACTTAATGTAAAGCCAGATACCTGGGTATCACATCTGCTTTATAACTTAATTTGGAAGAACATGTCAATATAAAACGTATTACTTCTAAGAAATATAGCCAAAACCATATCAGCCCTGTCTTTTTGGACCTAGAAAAGCTTGCAATGAACTGATCCAGTCAATTCAAAGTGATTCGGCTTCACCCAGTGCAGTTTCGGATTCATTTTGATAGAGGTGGATTTTGTCAACAGTCCATCGAACTTTGACCCAGAACTCCTCTGTTTGGTTAGTTGTGTATTGTGGTGTAATATAGCTAGCTATTCCCTATAGTGGTAGGCTCAGAAGTGGCTACATCATTATCTGTGGATATTTTTTATAGTTGCTGTGTTATTTCTGTTCTAAGACACAAAGAAAACAACCGTTCCAGTTACAACAAACTTTAGGACCACAGAGACTGGGAAGCCAGGGACCACCAGCACCCCCCCCACTCTGACAACAGGATCTACTGTACCTGAGAACCTAAGTGAAACAACATTACTGCAAACCTCTACTGCCGCCACCACAGATCCTCTGCCAAAGATTTTTCTGGTAAGACATACGATGTATCATGTTTGACAACGTGGTCCATGCTTCATCAAAACAGCTTATCAGCAATGTAAGATCTAGTACCTTAAATGAAAATAGTGCTTTAGCATTGTCTGCAAATTCTGCTCAAGGCTTAATACATTATACTCCATTTGATCTATCTTTTAAAGTTTGATAATCCCTGCCAATCAACCTTAAACCAGTAAAAACCTCTCATTGGACAGACAACAACGTAAGGAGTCTTTAAAACACTGTGGAAAAGAGCAGAAAGAAGGTGGAAAAAGATAAAATTGCAAGTCCAGTATTTCTATATATTCTGTATGCCTCTTTGGATTGTAAAGACTCCAGTTATGTGTAGTCAGAGCATAGCACAAGCAGGCAGGTCGGCTAGTGCAAGACATTTGCACCAGCAAATAATTCCGTATGATCCAAATCAAAGAAAAAAGTTGGTTGTGAAACAGGATTTCAACAAATACGATGAAAAAATGTTTTATCAACATACCTCTCTACTTTCCTTCTTTGGCTGCCAGTAAAATTCTGCTAAAGACACATTTTTATAGGAAAGCCTTTTAATGGCAGTATTTTAACATTTTAGTACTTTGTAACCTTGTTCAGATAAATGCTATAGAAATAAAGATGTTATTATTATTATTATTATTATTATGATCATTATTATTCACAGTAACATATTGCAACAATGACTCATGAATGCTTTGGACTGACACTTGTTTTTTCTGATGTTTTAACAGTATTCTCTAAACAGCAGACCTGAGGTAAGGGTTTTCTTCTGTTTGACTTTAAGTGTGTTTTAAACAGTTTATATTTACATCACACTACATTAAATTACATTTCATTTTTATGACGCTTTTATCCAAAGCGACTTACAGTGTTTACATGAACATTACACGTGATAATAAGAACAATTTTAGCACAGACTCTTATCAAGCCACTGCCATTGTCCTGCTCATGGAGGCAGCCTTCCATTTCATTTTCACTGACTGTTTTTAATAAAATATTCTTAATTTTAAAGACGGGGAATCACTTATTAATAATTGATTTAATAATATTTTACCATCATCGTTTTATTGTGCAATGGCTTTTAGATCAGTTTCCACTGACTTGTGTTTACTTCTGTTCATCTTGTATTAGTGAGTTAATTAATGTTATAGCTAGTTAGTTGTGTGAGTCCTGGTAACACAAACTGTGTATGTATCTATATCTGACTTCTTTGCACCATACCGCTGCTACATCACAGCAGTGGAAGATATGACCTCAGCTATCACCCCTAGCCTTGGCCACATGAAATGTAGTACCTGATTACTGTTATTGATTATAGCATATAGTTTATGGCAAAGTAAGATAAGTGATGTGGTTTTGGATTTATTATATACATAGATTTTTAGAGATATGTCATTTTTTTATCCTCAGAAAGAGAAAGACAATGAGCTGGTGGAGATGTGCAAGCGGCTGATGGCAAATATGCAGGATGGGAACTGCACCCTGATATGGAGGCATAAAAATGGCAAAGTACAGATTGACTGCATGGAAATAAATGGCAAAGGTAAAGAACCCTGGTCCCTTCCTTAAATCATATTTGCTAGTTTAAATTTAGTTTAGAAAATGCATACAAATAACTTTAAAATTTCCCTTACAGTGAAAACCAGCATCATAACCCAGTATTATGAGGAAATCTCCAAGGTAAGTGCAATCATAAAGATGTTTGGTTCAGTGCACAAACACAGCCTAATGGTTAGTGCTTCGAATACCTGTGTACTTTAAAGGCAGGACACTTATGGATACTTCAGTGTGAAAATAAATCATTATCTTTTTTGATTTTTTACTTACAGAAACCACCAGATAATAAAACCCTGATAGCCATACTGGCCTCATGTGGAGCCCTGCTCATCATGATCTTTATCCTTGCCATCTGTGCCTCTCACCACCGCAGGTCATACAATGAGAACCAGGTTAGTACTCTGTCAAACTTGTAGACACACTTCGGACTTTCTTGAAAGTCAAAGACAATCCTGGAGTCTGCATTGATAGAAAATTATTCCCCATCATATGATATCACAGAGGTCTTACAATGATATTATTAGGTCAAAAAAGGATATATAGAATAGTAATGCATTGCCTTATTTTTATTAGGGTTTCAATCAAATGCTCGTCAGGAGTCTACAGACTCCTCAAAAAGGACTTTCAGAAAACCAAATATTTACTTCAAAGGCATTGAACTCTTTTGTTAGGATCCCTCACCACAAGATAATCTGAATCTCTCACTTATGTCACACAAGCAAACAAAAACTCAGATCTAACTAAATCTAATGGCTAACTGATAACCTTGCTTTTTAGTTTAGAATAATGTCCCATATCTCACTTCATGGGCTACATCAAGTTAATCTTCTACAAATCTTAATTCACACTTAAAATTGTAGTTTTGTTATTTAACTGTAAAAGCCATACCGTAGTGCCAATTCACTGAAAGAGAGCTCAAGCTACTTTTTAAAATGATATTAGAAATTACCTCGTCTGAGACACAGATTAAATATGAAACAGACTTTGTACTTTGAATCTTTGCAGCAACACCTTACAGAGGAGCTGCACACTGTGGAGAACGGTTACCATGACAATCCCACACTGGAAGTGATGGAGGTGCAGCCAGAGATGCAGGAGAAGAAGGTGGCGTTAAATGGAGAGTTCAACAATGACAGCTGGATTGTCCCCATTGACAACCTGCTGAAGGAGGACATACTCGATGAGGAGGACACCCACCTGTAAGGTGCAGGGACAAAGAAAGAGAAAAAGAGAAAAGAGTGGGATAACAAGACCTGGTCAGTTCCAATCCAGACAAACAAAAGCAATCACATTTCTCAATCAATGCCAGCCCGACCAGCTAGTCTGACACTCCTGACCCTCGGATCCTCTTGCTTGACAGGACATGTAATTAGACAAGTAACACCCACGAGTACTAAGCCACCACAATAATGGTGTTGACCTGCTCTGTTTGATCCATTACTGGGAAATAGGGGTCAAAATTCAAACACTGATGATGCAGAAACAATAATATGAGATATGTCGAACATGAAAAAGTAAAAGGCATTTGTGTTGGCACAAAAGTGCTTATACAATTGTTTAAATACAAGTTCTACTTCACTGAGAGCACAATTCAAAGATGTTTGTATAATTTATTACACATATTCATTCATTCAAAAAATGCTGAAAGAGTCTCAAAACCCTCTTACAAAAACAGTTTTGTGGATGTTTTTTGCATTAGCTTTTGCATGCAGACAGGCCCAAACTACATGCTCCATAGGTTCAGAAAGCAGATCACACCAGTAACAACTGCATCAGCTGCTGCCTCAACGGTTCCAGAGTAACCACCTAACCATCTCAGGACACTTTAAAGCATCCAGGGGATTTCCACTACTGAATGTGGGCCATGAGGAAAACTGAGCATGAACATAATTCATAAATTGCAGAGCTTAAAGCAGATGCAATTGCAGGACTAAGAAACACTTTTATCAAAAAAACTATAGGATTGTAGGGTGTATGAAAAGCCAGAGGGGACATATTCCAAATATATTTTGTCCATATGATAACACAAAGGACCACAGCAAAAACATTTGTTTGTTTGTTTTAAAGTTGTGCGTATGGGTGGAGAACTTGTTCCATCGATCAATTTTCTTGTATTTTGAGTTGTCTTACAAGTATGAATAGAATTTAAACAACTGTCTTTTTTCAATTTTACTTAAGCTCTTTTTACTAATTCTGTATTTCATTCATTTGGAGCAATACATATAATGTAAAAATGATCCTGCTAAATGTTTCAACATGTTGGCCTTTAAAAAATTTCCTAAAATTATTTATTCTTATGCTTTAGGTTTTTTCTTTAACTCTCTGCCTCATGACACAGAGTCTACCGACAGAGAGGAATGGAGCACTCATACGGGCAGCGTCATGAGCCGTGGTAGAGCACAAAGATGGTGTTGTGAAGGCAAAATGGATGTGACTTGACACAGCTGGTGGCTGCTATGCACATCAATTATTTTAGCCTGCTTCATATAGTATAACATTACAATAAAAGGTGTCCTGATCCAGCACCAGCAGAAAAACATGCCAGTGTAACGACATCTATTACGGCACATATTATTTCATCAAAATCAGTGACAGGGTCCTCCCCCAGTTGCATCCATCAAATGCCCTGCTGTGGAAAGGAATTATTTTCCTATCAAAACATTTCATCTTTATTTCAGAGACGGTGCGATACACAGGTGACCGAGTATTAACAGCACTGATTTAGTTAGTCTCTTGAGTCCACTGCCGATGCTGCTAAAGATTCTAGCTTTTACTCTTTGGATATCTGAAAACAGGAGCATTTATTTTATTTTTATATTATTGCACTCCATAAATTCACATAGCTAAGGTTCATAATGTCACATTACACACTTTTTTGAGGTTAGGAGCTGTGAATCTAACTTGCCATTTTCATACAGACTCCAGACAGTACTTATAATGTTCTTGCATGAGGCTCAATGATTACATGCTCACATTTTCTTAGATTTTCTTAGTCACCTCTTAGACCACACTTATCTTTGGATTTAGGCCTCATAGTTGCACAAAAAAACTATTTTTGAAACAAATTACATACCAAATCATTAATTGATAGCTATTGATCATGAAAATAACTATTAGTTGCAGTGGAGTCTAACCTGTTCTCCAATCTGGCCTTCCATTATAATAAGAAATAGAATACTTTGCCTTATTTAATATATAAATAATAGTATTACAGAAGCAGGCTTGCCTTTCCCCACCATTTCCAGTCCTTTCAGCTAACTCTCATAAAGAAAGCAACAATACTAAACTACCCCTCCAACATTAGTGCCAGACATTACCTGAAGCTTACTGTGGTGTTTGTCCTATCCCCCATTTATCAACAGGTTTCAGTTCACTTCAGATCCATCTAACAAGTGTTTTTTACAGTATGTCACTGCTTCATGCTCATCAAGGTGATTTTCACAATAGTCTGCAAAGCAGGACACAAACTGAAAGCCACCAGTCAAGTGATAAACCAGTTAATTTCAGAAAGAATGGATGGATTGTCCATCCACTAAGAAAGTTTCTTGGGAGAGTATGTCCAGATTATAAACTTTTGAAGCTATCGGATGACACTTTTTCCTAGAAAATATTACAAAACTGCCACCTACTCAGTCCAATATCTATTATTAAAAATAATGTACATTGGCTAGATGCCGATCAACACTGGTATTGGTAAGTACAGACGGTGTACCAATAACTGTGCATGTATTTGACAAAGGCTGTAAATAGTATGTAAAGGGTGTCGTTTTCACAGTTCTTGATGCTTAAAAAGAAGTTAATCTATATTTAGTTCCACTTCACCTATATACACGTTATTACATCACCTTGTCTACTCCAGTCCAACCATTTTTGTGTTTGCATGTCTATATTTTCATTTAAATCATAGTGATGAATTTCACAAAAGTACCTTTGCTCGTATTATATGTATTTATAATTTGTTTTCTGCTGTAAGAAAATGGCAGGGGTCTGACACACTGGATGCTGTAAACTGTCAACTGTCTTGGCAGTCATGTTCAAATTTGCCAATAAAGGAGTTTCCACTTTGGTTATGCAGTTTTCTTGTACTTTTAGAACTATGTATAGATATGGCAATTAGAGTGCAGAAACATCACTAGGTAACTAGGGCTACGTTGTAGCACTGGCGGGCCCGAGCACCCGCACGTTGAAGCCTGTTGCGGTCGGTGGAGAGAGCGATCGATGACTAAGCGCATGTCTCCGCGTTGCATCCATTTTGCGCTCTGTGGCAGTAGGTTTGCCAGTAGGTGGCGCCATCACTATTATTACACACAGACATATAGATCTGTTCAAGTAGCCGCTCTGATATAGCATGAGCAATTTTGTGTCAATTGGACAATTTTACCACAACATAATTTTCACATTGATTAGTAGGTGGCGCCATGACCATGAACTAATATTTATATGTGGAGCTGTTCAGATCAGTATTGTAATTATAGGTCAGTAGTTTGGAGCCGGTTGGATAATGCAGAGTGGATTAACAAAGTACTTCCTGTTTCCTGGCGAATCAGTAGGTGGCGCTATTACACTACTGAGGAAATATTGACACAGAGCTGTTCAAGCTTGTACAATTATCATGTGACAGAAGTGTGGTAGTAATAGGACAATGCACAGTGGAGTTATGAAAACATCGCCTCGTCTGGCGAAGGATGATCCTTCGCCAAACATCAATGTTTACATGGTTTGAGTAAATGTCACAATTCTGACCTTGATCCAATGACTTGACTGAGGTCATTTGAGCTGTATATTGTAAAGCAGCCAGGAGCAGTTCATCAAAATATAAAACATGTCACTTCCTGTAGCCACCAGGGGGCGCTGTGATTTCAAATCATGATTTCTGTGTAGATGTCATCAAGAGCCGGGACTCTTGTCTTACATGTCTAGTTTGGACTCGATTGGACCATGTATGTTCGAGATACAGATGCTCGTGTTTTGATGGCGTTTAATCAAACTTTGACGCCACGCCACGGTCACACGGTGTGATGGGAAAAAAATCCCTTAGTCAATTTTTTTCTTAATCTTGTTTTGATGACACTCATCTGAATTTGAAGTTGACCAGATGAAAGCTCTACGACAAGTACATCAAAGAATAAATGTGGAATATGGCTAAAATGGCCACTAAATTCAAAATGGCGGGCTTCCTGTTTGGTCTAGCATATCTATCCAAGAGACTTATTTGTTTGTTATAAAAAGACACATGCCCAAAACGATTTTTGTACATGTCGGCCAATCGTAGTGTCGGGGCTGCCCATTAGGGGGCGCTAGTCAGTTGTTTTGCCACGCCCATTCCTTAAAACCATTTGAATATCTTCAGGGGGGGGATTTTGCTAAACACATGTAGTTTGAGTGAGATAGAACCATTAACACTGAAGTTACAGCAATCTCGTGTTTCACGGCGAGTTGATGAACTTTGATGCCCCGCCATTAATACGGCGTTTGACGAAAAGTTACAGTTATCTTATGCCTTCATTATCAATGTCTTGAGACCCATTTGATAAAGTTTGACATGGTTGAGGTCAATGGATGAGGAGAAATACATCCAAGTGTAAGACATGCAAAAAAAAAGACATTTCCTGTTAACACCAGGGGGCGCTGTGATTTCAAGTCATGATTTCTGTGTAGATGTCATCAGGCCGGGACTCTTGTCTTACATGTCTAGTTTGGACTCGATTGGACCATGTATGTTTGAGATACAGATGCTCGTGTTTTGATGGCGTTTAATCAAACTTTGACGCCACGCCACGGTCATACGGTGTGACGAAAAAAAAATCCCTAAATCATTTTTTCTCAATGTTGTTGTGATGACACTCATCTGAATTTGAAGTTGATCAGATAAAAGCTCTACGACAAGTACATGAAACAAAAAAAGTGGAATATGGCTAAAATGGCCACTAAATTCAAAATGGCGGACTTCCTGTTGCTTTTTCACACTGCTCCTTGAGACTTTTTTTCATGACTGGTCACGATACATCTATGTCCCGATTTTGGTGAAGATCGAAGAAGGGGAAACCTAGGGGCTGGTTCCAGGGGGCGCTGTTGAGCTATTTTGCCACGCCCAATTCAAATTTCTCCAGAATACTAAAATATCCGCAGACCTTGAATTTCCTGCAAAGTTTCAAAACTTTTTGAGCATGTCTAGACCCTGAAAAAGCCCCCCAAAGGGAAATAATAATAACTAGGGCTACGTGTGTCACTAACGGGCCCGAGCACAGGCAATTTCAAGTCTGTTGCGGTCGGGGAAGAGAGAACGTTCGATGACCAAGCGCTCGTCTCAGCGTTGCATGCATTTGCGCACTGCTGCAAGATAAACGCTTCACTTCCTGTAGCCAGCAGGTGGCGCTATGATTTTAAGTCATGGTGTCTTTGTTGATGTCATCAGGTCGCGCTTCTTGTCTTACATGTGTAGTTTGAACTCGATTGGACCAAATATGTCCAAGATACAGAAGCTTGTGTTTTGATGGCGTTTAGTCACATTTTGGTGCCTCGCCACGGTCACACGGTGTGGCGAAAAATTGATCTTTCAATAACTTTAGATCTCCATCTTGTTGTGATGACACTCGTCTAAATTTTCAGTTGATCTGATGAAAGCTGTACGACAAGTACATCAAAGAAAAAATATGGAATATGACCAAAATGGCCACTAAAGTCAAACTGGCGGGCTTCCTGTTGCGTTATTCATAATGCACTGATGGACTTTTTTGTGCATCTACTCATGATACACAATAGTCTTTGTTTTTTTTGAGGATCGGTGAATGATAAATGACGGGCTTTCCATAGGCGCTCTTGAGGCATTTTGCCACGGGGTGAGAAGGGGGAGGGATGAGAGGGGTGAAAGGGGGTGGGGTAAGATGGGGGCGGGGCCTTCAAAACAGGTTGATCTGAGGACGTCTGTTTTAGACAGAGTAAAAAGGTGCTGTTTTAAATTATCCTTGGGGTATTTTTACCAAAATATTTTACAGACATTTCATTAAGACCCCAAGGAACCATATCAACTGTGGTGAAATGGAAATATATATAATATATATATATATATATATATATATATATATATATGTCCCCTTTAAAGCGAATATGTCCCCTTTAAGCATTTTCGTGTGTCATGGTGAGCTGATTTGACGCCCCGCCACAGTCAGACGGTGTGTCGAAAAGTTGTTTCTTTGATAACTTTAGATCTCCATCTTGTTGTGATGCCACCCGTCTAAATTTTAAATTGATGTGATGAAAGCTCTCCGACAAATAAATCAAAGCGCACGATGTACAAAAACAAGACATTTCCTGATGCCACCAGGGGGCGCTTTCCTTTTAAGTCATGATTTCTAGGTAGATGTCTTCCGGTCGCGACTCTTGTCTTATGTGTAGTTTGGAGTCGATTGGACAAAATATGTCTAAGTTACAGAAGCTCGCTTATATTGCCGTTTAGTCGAACTTTGAGACCTCACCACGGTCACACGGTGTGATGAAAAGTTTAAATATTGATAACTTTAGATCTTCATCTTGTTTTGTAGAGTCTCATCTAATTTTTAAGTTGATCTGATGAAAGCTCTCCGAGTAGTACATAAAAACATAACACGTCTTAAAAACAAGACATTTCCTGTTGCCACCAGGGGGCGCTGTGATTGTAAGTCACAATTTCTGCACCGATGTCTTCTGGTCGCGACTCTTGTCGTATGTGTCTAGTTTGGACTCAATTGGACAAAATATGTCTGAAATATGGAAGCTTGTGTTTTGATGGCGTTTCATCAAACTTTAACGCCACACCACGGTCAGACGGTTTTGCTAAAACGTAATCCTTCAATAACTTTAGATCTCCAATTTGTTGTGATGACGATCGTCTAAATTTGAAGTTGATCTGATGAAAGCTGTACGACAAGTACATCAAAGTAAAAATATGGAATATGACCAAAATGGCCACTTAATCCAAAATGGCGGGCTTCCTGTTAATTTTTTCATAATGGTCTTTTTTGTGCATCTTGTCATGATACACAACTATCCTCATTTTCGTGAGGATCAGTGAATGCTAAATGAGGGGCTTTTCCGTAGGTGGCGCTGTGGAGCCATTTTGCCACGCCCATTTCCAAATACTCCAGAATACGTAAATTTACACCACTTTCTAATTTACTGCAAACTTTTACAACTTTTTGAGCATGTTTAAAAATTCTCAGAATAATCCTTTCAATTTCAATAGGGCCTCTCACCAGAGGTGCTCGGGCCCTAATAATCATTTCAATTTCAATAGGGCCTCCCACCGATTTCGGTGCTCGGGCCCTAATAATAATAATCATTTCAATTTCAATAGGGCCTCCCACCGATTTCGGTGCTCGGGCCCTAATAATAATAATCATTTCAATTTCAATAGGGCCTCCCACCGATTTCGGTGCTCGGGCCCTAATAATAATAATAATCATTTCAATTTCAATAGGGCCTCCCACCGATTTCGGTGCTCGGGCCCTAATAATAATCATTTCAATTTCAATAGGGCCTCCCACCGATTTCGGTGCTCGGGCCCTAATCAATTTCAATAGGGCCTCCCACCGATTTCGGTGCTCGGGCCCTAATAATAATAATAATCATTTCAATTTCAATAGGGCCTCCCACCGATTACGGTGCTCGGGCCCTAATAATAATCATTTCAATTTCAATAGGGCCTCCCACCGATTTCGGTGCTCGGGCCCTAATCAATTTCAATAGGGCCTCCCACCGATTTCGGTGCTCGGGTCCTAATAATAATCCTTTCAATTTCAATAGGGCCTCTCACCATTCGGTGCTCGGGCCCTAATAATAATCATTTCAATTTCAATAGGGCCTCCCACCGATTTCAGTGCTCGGGCCCTAATAATAATATTCATTTCAATTTCAATAGGGCCTCCCACTGATTTCGGTGCTCGGGCCCTAATAATAATCATTTCAATTTCAATAGGGCCTCCCACCGATTTCGGTGCTCGGGCCCTAATAAAAATCCTTACAAATTCAATAGGGCCTAATTAGTCAAGAAAAGCTCAACAAAATACATTCTTTCTTTATTATATACATTACATAAAATGCAATACTACAAGGATTTCTACAAATTCCCTGAATCCACACAGTAGTGATCACTGATCTTAGAGCGCCAGCCTTAAAGCTCCCAAGTCCCACCGAGGGGTCACAAAGAGGCCAAGAGGGAAAAATTCAAAATGACATCTTCAACCTGCCACTGCTCCAGTCCGGAGTCCCCGCATGTTTTAAGAAGACCATCATTGTCCCTGTGCCCAAGAAAACTAAAACTCTCTGCCTGAATGACTACCGCCCATAACACTTACTTCCATCATAATGAAGTGTTTTGAGCGGCTGATCCTACCCTTCATCACCTCCTCCCTCCCGGATTCTCTGGACCCTCTGGATTCAGTTCTCCTAAAGGCCAAATAGGTCAACTGCAGATGCCATCTCAGCTGTGGCTGAGGGGTAGAGTGGTCGTCCTCCAACCTGAAGGTCGGCGGTTCAATCCCCAGTCTGACCCATCTGCGTGCCGAAGTGTCCTTGGGCAAGATGCTGAACCCTGAATGGCCCCCCATAGAATAACAAAGTCCTGCGAATAGATGCACTGTATGAATGTGTGTGTGAATGGGTGATTGTAAAACTGTACTGTAAAGCGCTTTGAGTGGTCATCAAGACTAGAAAACGATATATAAATACAAAACCATTTACCAAACCATCTCCCTCACCCTCCACACTGCCCTCTCCCACCTGGACCAGAGGGACAAATATGTGAGAATGCTGTTCATCGACTACGGTTCAGCATTCAACACCATCGTGCCCCTGAAGCTCGTCACCAAGTTTATATCACATCAAGTGCATTCAATGTAAAACATCAAACTGTTCCTCTGATAGGGTTGGTAGGAATATTGTGTCAGACATTCAAAAGACCATAGCAATGTTTTTTGGGCTTTAAATTTCAAATTGTTTGTACAAATCATGTACCCTTAATTCAATATTTTTGGTAATACATACATTTTCAGAAAGTTAGATGAGAAGATAATCAGCACTCTCATCTGTAGACATGAAGCTACAGGCAGCAGATGATAAATCCACAACAGGGAAACAGCTAGCTTGGCTCTGTCCAAAGGGGAAAAAATATCCTCTGCCAGCATCTGTAAAACTAACTAGTTACTTGTGATCTTTATTTTTCATCCGTATTAGAATGCCAGTGAGTTTTGACTGTATGTAGGCCAGGTCAAGTGACTTGCTTTGTTGTCGCCGGAGGCTACTGGGTGGTCAGATTCATCTTTGGGCAGGAGCAGGCTTGCTATTCCCCCGTGCTTCCAGTCTTCTCGGCTAATTCTCACCAAGAAAGCAACAATACTGAACTACTCCTCTAACATTAGTGCCAACCATTACATGAGGCTTACTGTGGTTCTTGTCCTGCCCCCCATTTATCAACAGGTTTTAGTTCACTTCAGCTCCATCTATCTAAAGTGTTTTTTACAGTTTTTCACTGCTTTACTCTCATCGAGGGGATTTTCACAATAGTCTGCAAAGCAGGACACTAATTAAGAGCCCCCAGTCTACTGATAAGCAGGTTAATTTAAAAAAGAATGGAAGGATTTCCACCATCCATTAGGAAAATTACTTGGGAGAGTATATCGATCGATTAACTTTTGAAGTTAATCGATCATGAGGGGGTGGGACAATACATCCATTCAGTATGCCCTTACCGGGCAGAGATGATGTTGAGCTGAGCTCTGGCTTTTGCTGAACAGGGTAGGAATTTCACGCCAGCCTCCCACCGAGCCATAGTTCCCCCGAAAAGCATTGTTTAAACAACGACCACCATGGCCTTTGTGCCCCTTCTTCTGTAGAGCTGTGTGCAGAGCTTTTTCCTGTGATAATGCTCTCTCTCACCATGTCAGTACCCTTTCAAAACTTCTATTAAGTTTTATCATCGTCTGTGTGCAGGCAGGATTAATACCAAACTCAGTAGCACATCATCGGGTTGTAAACCGTGTGTAAAATATAACGGCAAATCTACAATTCTGGATGGACATATATTTAGGGAAATGGTCGTCTGTTATAAGGTATTTAGCAAATTTAACATATTGTATCTAATTGTAGTTTTTCTTCAGACACTTTGGAATATGAACCTAACCCCTCAACTCATGACATGTCTTATGCCATCGCATTGGTAATTTTTCTTTTGTATTTTAAGATCAAGACTATTTGTACGTATGTCATACTGTGTGAGACTCACTGTCAAGGAACTTGCAAAGTATTACCAATTGTAGCAGCTGTGCCAGGGATGACCAGTCATTTACTGTTTGTGATGCATCACAGTTGATTGGACTGGAAGAAAGTTGTTTAATGCTTTCACCTGACAAAGAAATAATTTATTATGTTATTTTTGTTTTTTAATTGACCAACTAGAATAGCACTTACAAGAGTGCATACCTCCAGCAAACCAGAATCAACTGCATACAAATTGTACATATTTAGGGCATATATCAATCCCCTAAATATGCTATTTTGTATTTATCTAGAGCCATGTATTGCTCCCTTGGAAATGGTTAAAATTTAGAAATGTTTTCATAAAAAAATGCTCTGTCATGCAATGTTAAGAAGGTGAATAAGAATCCTGATTACGTCCCCTGCCCTGATCCAGAACAAAATTGTATGGGTTTTTCTCTAACCTATTCCGCATCCTTACAACAAGAATATTGGTAATTCATGTGGTAGTCTTTAGGTAATAACACCAACTAGGGCTGCCAGGGTGTCCCATGTGGGACACCCTGGCAGCTCTAAACAGCTCCTTCAGCCACCGGCTGATTCACCCCCGGTGTGTGAGGGAGAGGTACAGCAGGTCCTTCCTTCCTGCTGCTGTCAGACTGTACAACCAGCTGTGATCCCTTTGAACTCACTTGTGCAATTTATATAATTATTTAATTTAATTATTTAATTGTTCTATTATTTACAATTTATTTACTATTTACTTTTTTTTGCTCATTGTTGTTTTTTGTTTCTTACTATGTTGTTTTTTTGCTCTTTCTTTTGCTCTTGTTGCACTGTACCTGCGTTGCTGTTGTAAACAGCAACGCAGAGCGTGGCCTAGCCCTAGGGGATAGAGCGGGTGCTCTGCAACAAGAAGGTTGCCGGTTCGAATCCCACTCTATCCCATCTGCATGCCTAAGTGTCCTTGGCAAGATACTGAACCCCTAGATGGCCCCTCATAAAATGATGAGTGTTCTAAAAATGTAAGTCGCTTTGGATAAAAGCGTCAGCTAAATGACATGTAATGTAATGTAAACCCTCAAATTTCGCCACTGTGGGACTATTAAAGGATTCTATCGTTGTAGCACTGGCAGGCCCGAGCACCCGCATGTTGAAGCCTGTTGCGGTAGGTGGAGTAAGCAATCGATGACCAGGCTCACGTCTCCGCGTTGAATGCGTTCTGCGCACTGCGGCAAGGATAAATGCCTCACTTCCTGCATCCGTCACGCGATGTCAATCCTTGCCTGCTAATTGCTCATTACAGTTACGCTATCAAATAGCACATCAAAATGTGAAAATTTCATGTAAATCGAATGAAAGTTGTAAAACAAAGCTTACTTCCTGTTGCCAATAGATGGCGCCATCACTATTATTGTTCACAGACAAATATCTGTTCAACTAGGCGCTTTGATGTAGCGTGAGAAATTTTGTGTCAATTGGACTATGTTATCACAATGTAATTTTCACACTGATCAGTAGGTGGCGCTATGACCCTAAACTTATATTTATATATGGAGCTGTTAAGGTCAGGATTGTGATCATAAATCAGTAGTTTGGAGCCGGTTGGATAATGCAGAGTGGACTTACAAAGTACTTCCTGTTTCACGGCGAATCAGTGTGTGGCGCTATGACACTGAGGAAATATTGACACAGAGCTGTTGAGGCTTGGACTCTCATCATGTGACAAGTTTGGTAATGATAGGACAATGCACAGTGGAGTTATGACAACATCATGTCGTCTGGCGAAGGTTGATCCTTCGCCGCACATCAATGTTTACACGATTTGAGGAAATGTCACAATTCTGACCATGATCCAATGACTTGAATGAGCTCTTTTGAGCTGTATATTGTAAAGCAGCAATGAGCAGTTCATCCAAGTATAAAACATGTCTCTTCCTGTAGCCACCAGGGGGCGCTGTGATTTCAAGTCATAATTTCTGTGTAGATGTCATCAGGCCTGGACTCTTGTCTTACATGTCTAGTTTGGATTCAATTGGAGAATATCTATCCAAGATACAGAAGCCCTTGTTTTGATGGCGTGTAATCAAACTTTGACACAATGCCACGGTCAAACGGTGTGAAGATTATTTTTTTTAAAGTTGATCTGATGAAATAATATTAATAATAATAATAATCACTACAAGCCCGAAACTGCAGTTAACATTAAAGTCCAAGTATGATTTGGTGACAGCAGATCAACAGTTGACTCTGCTTAAACTAAACACTAAAGTACTTTAACAACTCAGGGCTCATCCCTATAGCTGAATGTGACCATCCTCCTCCTGATAAGACGACATTAGCAGCATCTCACAGTTCCTTGCCTCCCAGTTGTATGGTAGTTACAAGCTATTACCTCACTATTACCATAGCCACCTACAACAAAATGTCAAGTCATAAAAAACACAAGTTGTTCATGTATAAAATTTGTTATCTCTGTTTTAGATATGAAATATAAGGTTGATATGGTTTCACTTCAGACCTGCTTGTTTTTTATAATTTTGTTGGTTACATGAATAATGCTAGCTCCAAGCTGTTTAGCTAAGCTTCTCTGGAGAAGCACTAACTGCCACATTTAAAAAAAAAAAAAAGTGAGGAGGGACTCAGGTATTCAGTTTCTGGCTGACTGTATGATCGGCTGTTAGCAACTTGCTGGTTTTAGTTTATTCCTTCAGCACACAGAACGGGCTGCCTGCTCAGTCTTTCTTGTGTCCAAAGGACTGAGAACACTCCAAGTTAGTAGATCATTATTTGTTTGCTCTTCGTCTTATGCAGAAATCACTGAGCCAACATGGTTTCCTGCAGTCTATTTGTTATTTCTAAAAATTACACCATGATACGTGATTTATTTCTAAGTGGGAGACAGCTGTCTTTTGAAACTGAGGAGCGGGAGCCCAGCAGAGTTTTAGGATAGTAGACAGTACATCCTTTCACATGTCAAATAAATTGTGTGAGTTAAAATATGCTTCTGTGTTTGCACAAAAAACATGGATGATTTTGAGTTTATCACCCAGCAGATGAGTTAGGCCGGTTGTACATTACATTTTTTAGGCAGCATGGATTTGAAAATGAAAAAAAAAACACCTAGAATTTCCACATTGTGGTTGTATAGCTCCATCACCCAGAGTAGTTCAATCTACATACTACTCTTTTTCCAGACTCATAAGTCATTGTTACTTTGTCCCGCTGGCTTCTAACTAGTACATTTTTGAACCCAGGTGACTAATGTTTGAAATTTGAAGGAATTCCTTCCAAGAGATTTGCCATATCATGTTTAAGAGGCCACTGTGACCTTGAACTTTGGGGACCAAACTCTTATCAATTAATTTGAGAGTCTAAGTGAACTTCTGTTCCAAATTTAAAAGAATTCTCTCAAGGTATTCTTCAGATAATGCATTCACAAGGCAAAAAAGTTTTTTGACTCATCCTTGAGTCACAGTGAATGTTTTAACAGACCTTAAAACACCTTCTCGCCCTATTACCAGTATTTCATCAAAACTCACATACCAGTTATTTGAAATTCTTCTCGATGAGTAAGTATAAGTATTACATATAGTAGCTGGAGGTAACTGTATGCAGACGCAGTTTATGATAAAGAGGGACAAGGAAGAGCATGAACCAGCATAGGATCTGTACAATCCAAGAATCTTTGAAAATAATCTTACATGTATATTTACATATTTTGTACAACATTAGACATCTAATAGTTGAGCTTCTTTCCATGAATGACTGAGGAAAGAAATTTTACAAGGAAAACACCCAGAACCAATATAAATGTATATTTTGATATATATTAAACTTTATCTCTTAGAACCAGTCCAATTTTGTTCAAACAATACCTTGTTGCACCTCGTCAGTCTCTCTGTTATAAATGGGGGCATGTGTTACAGAAATCATGAAAATGAAAGCTGACATTAAGTTAGATTAAATAAATACAATTATTTCCTATTAAATGATTTCTGTCCTGTCTTAAAATGAATTAAACACCCATGAATTTGCATTTAACTGGCTTCTTGACTTTACAACTGGCCTGAACATAAATCATCTTATGCTTTAGCACATAAAGCCTACAGGTATAGTTCACAGAAAAATACAAATTGACTCATGATCCAAGGTATTAAGAGACCACAAAACACTTTTGGAGTTTCAGGGATAAACCGTGTTGCAGCAAAATCCAATACAATTTAAGTAACTGTGGACTGACCTCATCAAATGTAAAAAACAACAGAAAAAACACAAAAAGTCCCCATATTGTTATGTGGTGACAAAATGTTTGCTACCGGAAGTCTCAATTCTACCTGAACTAGCGATGCTACCATAGGCAACCTTGGAAGAGAGCTTGTGTGCAGTGTGTGTTTGTGCAAATGTGGCTCCAGTGGAGGATGTCAAAGGACATTTACGCCAAAAACAGTTTAAATGATGCCCTTTCGATTAAAAGTTTGATGTTGGGGCTAACAGATATTTGGATGACACCACAGGAGCAGGACGGAGGCCTTTTATGTTGTTTTCTATGTGAAGAAGTGGTCAACATTAACTACAATTGTATTGGATTTGGCTGCAATGCTGTTTACCCCCTGAAACTCCAGAAGTGTTTTGTGGACTCAAAACTTCACCTACCCTTCCATCAACCTCGTGGTGACTAGATAATGATTGAGTTTTTATTTTTTTTCTGTGAATTATCCTTTTCAGGAGGAACATTCAAAGAAACACGACTAAAAACAAATGAGTGGAAATACCCTATTTGGTCAAAACTTTTCTGGGAACAAAAAAACAAGTCAGACAAAAACTGTTTTGGCTTTGTTTGGTTATGATGGGCTTGTGGAAAAAAATTGCAGAAATATTCAAGTAAAACTGGGAAAAACAAACTTCAAACTATCGTGGAAGTCTGCTTATACAATGTGTGTGTGTGTGTTTATAACCATCACCAGCATTAATGCAGCCTGACAGCAGCAAGTCAGTGTGTTAGAGGTGGGGATGATCCACATCAAGTTTACTCCCACAAGCTAAGTTCAGGAATAGAAAAATAACAGGTCTGTGTTTCCTCTGTCCCATCAGGTGCATGGGTTGGGTTCAGTCAGTCCAGTGGGTGATGTGATGGGGTACGGAGGGGGATGTCAGAGGCAGGAGGGGTTAGAGGGTGATCAGGTCTACCAGGTTGCCCTTTGGTGGGGTCATACTATCCGGGAAAAAGTTGACAAGCATATCAAAGAGCTGAGTCCGCTGAGCGTATGTCTGGTCCACGTCTGAGAAACCTGACAGAAAAACAGAAAACAACTGTTAATTTCCACAAGAGTCAACCGCTTTATCTACCTACTAATACCACTGTGTCTGTATGTATGTGGAACGCAGATGGCAAAAAAAACCCTGTACTGTAATGCGCTCTAGGTGGTCATCAAGACTGGAAAAACGATATATAAATACAGACCATAATGGTAACAGGGTCTACCACCACCACTACGGTCTGGTATTAACATCTGTCCTGAGTGATCTGATAACAAGTGGACAGCGTACACAAGTTGAAAGTGTACATGTGTGAATGCATCCTCAATGGGTCTTGAGATCCATCGCTCAGACTACATTTGTAGCTTATCTTGCCACATTCTTTTAGCTTTGAACACGTTTGGTATTTTATAATTATTTGTTAGTCACTTCCAGCAATTGTAACATAGGGCTGAAACTTAAAGGGGACATATTATAAAAATTCCCCATTTTGTAGTGCTTCTACAGGTTAATTTGGGTATCTGGCATGTCCCCAAAACTCTGGAAAAAAACAACTCCCGCGATTTGTTGTGGTTCCTCTATAACAGAAACGATACTAGAGTGCGTCGAATGGGATTACGACCGAAAGAAACGTCATAGTCACACCATGCCCATGTAGGGAGTCTCGCTACATGGCCTTGGACAAGCGAGCTAACGCTAGCCGGGCTCCACTGGCCCGGCTAGCTCGTGAGCTAACACTAGCCGGGGAGCCGGGCTCGCGTTAGCTCCCCCTAGCTCCCTAGGGGCTTCCCCGGGCTAAGGGAGCCCGGCTCCCTGGCCAGCGTTAGTTCAATGCTGCTACCCGTCAGAGGTGAGGGGGGGCGGGGCACTCAAAACAGGTCAATCTAAGGAGGGTTGTTTTAGACAGGGTAAAAAGGTGCTGTTTTAAATTATCCTTGTTGTATTTTGACCAAAATATGTTACAGACATTTCATTAAGACCCCAAGGAACCATATCAACTTGTGGTAAAATGGGCATAATATGTCCCCTTTAAACAATTCAATGTTATTTATATAGCACTAAATCTTTACACAATAGAGGGTAAAGGGACTGTATAAATATAATGTTCCAGTATTATCGCCCACTCAAAGTTTATCTCAAACTAGGGTACAGTATATTTATTTAATTTAAAGTACTTTTAAGTAGGGATGGGCAGAATTAATCGACGATCGATTAATTGATCATTAAGAACAGTGTTAATTTCTTTGATGAAAACTATAACGAAAAAATATTCGTTAACGAACTTTTTTCCATGACGAAGATGAGAGAAGACGTAACGAAAACGGATCTTTGAAAAAAAAAACTATGACTAAATCTATTTTAACTTTCGTTGACGAGACGAGACCAAAATGTTGGTGGTTGACTAAGTCACAATAATTTTTAAAACATCATCGTATCAGGCCGTCATGAAGTATCAGGAACGGGCGAGTGTGTCTGTGTGTCTGTGTGTGTGTGTGTGTGTGTGTGTGTGTGTGTGTGTGTGTGTGTGTGTGTGTGTGTGTGTGCCTGTGCGCTCCCAGATAGCGCACCTGTCCGTAGCTCCGCCCCGCGTACTCGCTCAAAGAGACACAGTGAAAGCAGAGCTCGTTCTCGTTGAGCAGCCGCTCAGTGACCGACTGCTTCTTAACTATGGAAACAGTGAAAACACAGAGTTTCTCTGGTCTCAGTTGATCAGAGATCAGCGCCGTAGCTTCTTGATCAGAGCATAAGCTGCAGTTGGTTTGTACCGAGCTGCAGTTTCTGTGTTCGCCTCCAGTCTGACCTGCTATCACTTTTTGTTTTCACATTTAAAACTAAATATATATTTTTAAGCTATTAGGCTGCAGCTATATGTTTTTACAGAAAAGGAGTTTAATGTGGCTATTAAATATGACTAAAACTAGACTGAAATGTCATTCGTTTTCGTCGACTAAAACTAGACTAAAATGTCATTCGTTTTCGTCGACTAAAACTAGACTAAAACTAAGAAGGATAAAAATGACTAAATGTGACTAAAACTAATTTGCATTTTCGTCAAAAGACTAAGACTAAATCAAAAATAGCTGCCCAAACTAACACTGATTAAGAATTTCCTCAATGAAATTATTTTTTCATCGAGAAATTCGCTAATTACACATTTGACCACAAGCCTACTCAGTTACCTGCGACTCGCTGCGAGTAACCGTGTATTTCCATTTCCAAAGTCAACATTAAGAGGTCATGGCAAAGTGTAGAGTGGGACCATTTTGAGTTAAAAAATGACTTGGTTCACTGCCAACACTGCGAAGCCATCAGAGCCTGCGTCTGACACGGACGAGGGGAGCGAAAATACCGGAGCCGCGGCCAGGCTAGCCAAGTTAGCACGGAGCTACCTGTGTCTCACGGGGACGTCAGTCCCCTCAGATCGAGCTTTTTCGGCTGCTGGACTGACGGTCACCAGGCTGTGTTCGCGTCTTACCTCGGGGAATGTTAACATGCTCATCTTTCTCAACACAAACCCGTAGGCTGGTGCTGAGGTTGTATGTGAGTTACTGGTTATTTTTATGAAGCTTTCTCGACTCTGTGCCTTGTTTGATAGTTTTGAGTTACATCTGGCAAAACCTGTCAGACCTAAGTATTACATAGACTTTGACTTTAATTTCACTATGTTATACATATATTCATATTACTTAATTTAATATTCACTTGACTGTGTTATATGTTACAATGTTATGTTATATGTTATGTTACATAGTATGTTATTTTTTTGTCATTTTGTAACGTCGCCTACTGCGTAGATGTTTGCTTGCCATGTCATAAGAATTTCACTGCTCCGATGACGCGGTCATTGGTGCAGGTGACAATAAACTTTGATTTTATTTGATCTGATTTGATTTGGTTAAGTTGTTGTTTAACATGATGTTTTTTTATATTATTATTATTATATTATTTTGGAGAAAAAACGAGGGTCAGTTTTGTTTAGTAGCAACCGGCTTCTAGCTGTCGGCTCCGCTGCTTAAGATTACGGCAGCGCATATTTTGTTCATCTTGTAATAAAGATCTCAATGAAGAAACACGCTTTGATTTTTCACTTCATTTTAATATAGCCTATAAATAGTGAATTTTTGAACTTGAAAATATGAATGACTAATCGAAAATTCGTCATTAATTCTCCTGACGATCGATGAAGACTATTTAATCGAACGCCCATCCCTACTTTTAAGTAAAACATGCACATAACAAATTTAATTGGATCTAATTTTTGCCCTTATTTGGACATACATAACATATCATTGAAAGGAACAAAGACAGGGTTTTTACCCAGAGGGATGAAGTCAGAGCCAGACTTGAAGAGAGCTGAGGGCAGGAGCTGAAACTAAAGAACAACACAATCTGAGTCACTTCAATCTTCTACACTGCTGAATAAAAAAACGTCCTGAACAGATGAGACTCCTGCTGCAGTGGGTGCTCTGACACACAGTTTACAACTCCGCCTCTATCTGTATTTTCTGATACTTTCATTTAGCTCTTTTGTTTAAAAAGTACATCCACATTGAAAACAAAACCGAACTGAAAAGTAATTGTAAAGACACCCTAGGTTCATGGAAAATTTAAATCTTGAGATATTTCCATACCTCTTTGGTCTCATCAGGGTCTGTGTGGTCCACAGTAAGCGACAGATCATTTTGAAGATATTTCAGTGCAGTTAGTGGCTCTGACTGGGCTTTCTCCTCAAACCTGACAAATCAAAACACACCAATGATAAACATACAGAGCAGGCTGTTGACAGCAACTAGCTAATACATGGCGACATACCCAAGGCAAACCCAAGGCAAACATGCACAAAGGTCAGAAGTAATACAATTGCATAGTGAAGTTGAAGGCCTTTTTTGGCGTGAAATGTTTATTTTTTTAAAGACATAATCAATCAATCAAATTTTGTAAAGCCCATATTCACAAATCACAATTTGTCTAATAGAGCTTTAAGATGGAGAGATAGCCTCTGTCCTTAACAAATAGAATGGGTAAGGTAAAACTACTCAAAACTACTCGAAACCCTTTTAACAGGGTAAAAATACGTAGAAACCTCAGAGAGAGCCACATGTGAGGAATCCCTCTCCCAGGACGGACAGAAGGGCAGTAGATGTCAAGTGTAGGAAAACATCATCACGATAAATGTTTTGGCAGCATTGATAATCATATCTTAATATATTTTTATTTGCTTCGAGTGTTACCTAGGACTGAAAAAATTACATTTCTCCTATCGCATGTGTGATAGAAATTTTACTATCAGGGCAGTGATTGATATGAGGAATTACTGTGATGTTTCGAAAGATAACAAATGTTGCCTGAGAAGTCAGGGTTGCACTCAAACCTGTTATACGACTTCCTCACTGACAGGGTCACCAAACAGAGACTTAACAGCATGGGGGATTTGTGGTTGTAAACATTGGGAAAGGGATCTTGATAATAGATGTTACATTCCAAGGGTCTGGGAAAGAGTAGGTGACAGGGTATTGGTCACCTATTGCTTAACATGAAAGAGGTTGATCAATAACATTTGTTTCCTCTCTAGGAAGGGCTTGGAGACGTATAAAGTGCTGCTTTTCTTGTATGTCATTGCTCATTGTATGAGATCTATTCCATGGTCTTGTACATTGATGCCCATCTGCAGATGTAGAATAAACTTCCAACAGACATTGTAATGACTTGTGCTTGACTATTGAGAAATTCCCATGACACGTGTTAGCTCGTTTTCTGCTGATATACTTGGAACTATTTCACCAGAGAAGAGCAACAACCCCAGCAAACTGAATTCCATCTTTTTTATGTTACATTACATGTCATATGGCAGACCCTTTTTTATGAATGCGACTTACATTTATTGCATTCAAGATCTATGAGGGGCCATTTATCTTGCCCAAGGACACTACTACGGCATGCAGACAGGGAATACTGAGGATTGAACCGCCAACCTTCTGGTTGAAGGACAACCGCTCTACCCCACAGCCACACCCTGTCCATCCGCGGTATTAGCGGACATTCTTGACAAGGTGTGCTCACCATTGCTCACTCAGTGAAACGCAGGAGGAAGAGGGGACATGCTAGAGTGCTTGTGCTTCTCTGTAGATGCGGACAAAGTACCTCTTCCAGGAACATTTCTCTCCAATGTGCGTTCACTGAGCAACAAACTAGAAGAACTTTTCTTTCATCTTATGTCTTGTGTTTCACGGAGACAGGGCTGTGGGGATCAACACTGGTTCTGCGATGCAGTTAAAAGGCTTCCAGCTCTTCAGAGAGGACCGGTACATTTTATACAAATAGCAGCTGGTGCAACAATGTGATTCAGCAGCACTGCTCTCCTGTTCTAGAAACCTTTTCATGAACTGTAAACCCTTTTACTGCCCCCGTGAGTTCGCCTCATTCATTCTGGTCTGTGTTAACATTCCACCGCAGGCCAACGAGCAGGACACACAGTGCACGCTCAACAACCAGATCCTGTGTGTGTAGCGGACATACCCGGACCCCTTAGTTACTGTCCTTTTTTGACCATGATATCTCAGCCACAAACTCCCCAAACACAATTTATTAAATGACCGACCAGAGAGGACAACACTGTGGATTACTGTTACACAACAGTCAGCGAAGTAAGGCTGCCACTCACGACTATTTTTCTATTGATTAATCTGTCTACTATTTTACAGATTCGTTGATTAATCTAAACGATTGGCACCGGGCAGCGCCAAGGAAAGCCCGGCGCCACCTATCCACCCCCCTGTTAAACCTTTGTGCGGTTCACATGGGCTGAGTTGCGCCACGCGCCCTGCACCGATGGTCTCAGCGTCTAGTCTGTCGAGTTTGCTTAATAATGTGCGTGAGACAGACTGTGTAGTTATGTTGACATCTTTATTCGGGTCCTCACTTCCGTGTCTGACCCCGCCCCCCACATTCATTGCCTCCTCCTATTGGTCCATAACATACCAACATTGGGACTTCCTATTAGCTAAACCTATGTCAATTTGTTATAATGAATTGAAATGATACATTTTAGAAATTGAAAAGGTAAATTCATAATTTGTGTGGGTCCGACGTGTCAGTTTAAAATATTGATGTCGACGTCTTCAAAGACGTCGACTAATCACGGCACCGGCCTCCAGCGAAGTCTATCACGCCACCCCCCGCACTGCACTAGGACACTCTGACCACGTCATGATCCACCTGATTCCTGCATACAGGCAGAAATTAAAGCTCTCAAAACTTGTTGTGAGGGAAGAGGTTCACCTCCAATAGTCTGAGTGAATACCAAGAAGCTGTCAGTTCATACATCAGCTTCTGTGGGGACTGCTGTAGTCCATTACTTTACCAGGGGGTGTTAAAAAAAGACCTGGTTCAAAACCAAACTCAGACAGTTAAGGTTGCAGAAGGAAAAGGCATTTAGATGTGTAATGATGGTACAAGGTAGAGAGAACTCCAACAACAATTCTCTGCTTAAAAGGTCCAGCTTGTAAGATTTAGGTGAAAGGGGACTGTTGAAAGAAATTTAATATAAACTAGGGCTGTCAGTTTAACGCGTTATTAACGGCGTTAACGCAAACCCATTTTAACGCTGTTAATTTTTTTATCGCGAGATTAACGCAGAGCTGCCAACTCTCACGCTTTCGCCGTGTGACACACGCTTTTCCATGTCGGTGGTTTACTAAGTCACAATACTTTTTTAAAACATCATCGTATCAGGCCGTCATGAAGTACAAGGAGCGGGCGAGTGTGTGTGTGCGTCTGTGTGTGTATGTGTGTGTTTCCAGATAGCGCACCGTAGCCCCGCCCCCTGCCCCCGCGCACTCGCTCAGAGAGACACAGTGAGATCAGAGCTCAGTGACTCACTGCTTCTTAACTATGGAAACAGTGAAAACACAGAGTTTCTCTGGTCTCAGCTGATCAGAGATCAGCGCCGCAGCTTCTCGATCAGTGCAGAAGCTGCAGTTGGTTTCTACCGAGCTTCAGTATCGGTGTTCGCCTCCAGTCTGACCTGCTCTCGCTTTTTTTTTAGGCTGCAGCTATATGTTTTTATTTATTTAAAAACAGGGTACTTCTTATTTCATACATTTCCACAAATGGGGAGGACTCAAATAGCCCTACAAAGTTCGATGTTTAATTGAGTCCTTAATTATCTGAAATGTGCACTTTATAATTTTGTAGCGCCCTGTCATGCTGTTTTTCAATAAAATAAAACATTTGCATAAAGCAAGCCAATCCACTTGTCCATGTTGATAGAGCATTAAAACCTCCAAAAAATTATGGAGAAAAAATTAATGAAGGGACATTAAGAATAAATACAAATTTGCGATTAATCGCGATTAATTTTGAGTTAACTATGACATAAATGCGATTAATCGCGATTAAATATTTTAATCTTTTGACAGCACTAATATAAACTAATCCTAGTGATGTTTTCACGAGTGTGTTTCATCTAAATTATACAAATTGTTGTTTAATTGACCCTAGAATGGCCCTTTATATTGAAATACTTTATATTAACATCAGCGGGGGTCCTCTCTATGGAGACCGCCATGTTTCTTGTAGTACCCCAGATTGGACAAACTAAACACCGTTTGAGTATTTATGAAAACTGCATGTTACTACACGTTCTCTGTCATGTTTGTGTGGGGAGGGAGAGGTGGACCCCTCACTTCTCATTCAGCTGCAACATGCTACTTCACAACTCAATGTCACTAAATTCCACAAACTGCAACTTTAAGACTCTACTTCTAAGCTCTGGAGGGGACATAGATAGATCACACACTACAAACCTTAGATCCCTCACTCACTGGAATGGTACAGACCTGACACCATCACCCACGACACTCCCATCAGCCCCCATACATGAGCGTCACCAATGCCAGCTCAGCATGGTATCTGACTCTCCACACTTGCCCCTTTACCACAGGGTCAACAGTTTTCATCCAGGACAGGGATGTCAACAGGCTCTTCCGGACACAGAACCCCCGCAAAGCAGCCGGACCCAACTCTGTTTCCACATCCACCTTGAAGCAGTGGTCACACACATTTTTACCAAACGGTTCTTGCACCATTTTTTAAGACATAGTTAATGCTTTTTAAGACGTCAATACATGTACATTAAGACTCCTTCCAAATGCCAATTGTTTTCTTTGATAGAAGAAAATGTATATAACCTATAAATAACCATAATAAGATATCAGAATAATAATATTGAGTAAGGGTAACTGACTTCTTTGTATAGTGCCATAAGATAATGTATATTATGATTTGGCAGTATTGAAAATAAAATGTACTTCTTAAAAGTTATCCTAGGTACACAAATAACAGCACTATACTGTATTGGGCGTGCACTTTCCACTCACGCACACACGCTCCATGGCACATCTGCAGGCAGTGTGTTTCAGGTGCAATGTAATGTGAGCTAAACAGGCTGCAGCTGCACCAGGGTGTTAGGTTGAGAAGGGAGACGTGTCATAGTTTTGCTTTCTGGAATAAAAAAAAACTTTGGACACTTGGATGTCGATTATGGTCTTTGTTTGAGAATCGTTGCAGCCCTAGACAATATCCCATCTGTTTGATAGTATAGTACAGTATGAATGTTGATAACAGAATATCAGATGCAAGACAAATAAAGCAGTGGTGAGATGACAGTGGGACCTCAAATCGAAAAAGCAGCAGACCTGTATTTCCTGATGAGGTATTTGCAGTGACGGAGCAGATACTCCTTAGAAGGCCGACACAGTTTGAGGGACCAGAAGTCGTCCAATCGCATTTTAGGAGAACAGGACTTCCCAGGGTTTCCACCAAACAGGTAATGCACCTGGAAATACGCAGAAAATATACACTAAACCGATATTCTATTCATCAGTCTTTTAACTTACAAACCCAATAACAAAAACATAAAGACTAATCACAATCACTAAACTAAAATTTTGTGTCCAACAATTTGCATTTGGCCTAAATTCAGGTTGTTTACATGTCGTATTGAATAGAACTTGTGTCACGTATGTGTTTTTTTGTAATTAAGATTCTGCTCAGACCTGATATTAACATCTGTCTTTATTGATCTGATCACATGTGTAAATCCAATTGTATATTCAATGTCTCTTGAGATATGATCAATCAGACAACTTTAAGGGGTGGCCATATTTTTTACGTGCGCAAACACAAATCTGTCCCTTGGCCACATTGAAGGGTCGCTGACTGAGCTGATCTGTTACAGTTTTACAAACGATTATAACACCCTTCAGCACCCATAACCTAATTTGTTTGTGGCCACTCCCACGATACCCACACTGACCAACCAATATTGATTGCAATCTCTTTTTATCTTAGAAAGCTGAACTGAGGCTTTTCTTCAAAAGAGTGTTATGAGCAGGCTTTCCGCGACATTAACTTTTCAGTGGTGGTCCGCCACCGCCTTCAAGCCTTGGTGAATCAATGCGGAGAGCAGTATATAAAGTGCAAATGAGTGTTACCTTGTGCATCTCATCATATACAAGCTGATGTGCAAAGCGTGGACATGGCTCCTCCTCCTGCACAGCCTTGCTCTGGTTTTCTTTCACTGCCTGATCGTTCTTATACACACATGACCTGAGGAGGAATGACGACAACACACGCACACAGGTACGAAATATGAAAATTTAAAACTTCCGCTCAGCTTCAAAAGAAATCCTGTTCTTGTTTAATCATAAACACCAATTCTCAATTAATCCAATGGTAAATAGACTACATATATATGCCAATTTTCTAAGCTAAACTGTAAAAGTAATTGTCACACAGTCATAAAGTTCTTCAATTCACAATGCCTTTTTTAATCACATCATTGACACACTGAAAGAAAAGCCATAAGGGGCAGTTTGGGGGTTAAGTATCCTACCCAAGGAAACTTCAGCATGGCAAATCTGATATAATTAGTACAGCAGCCATATTACGTACAACACCACTGTCCCCCTTGAATTTCTAGGACATTACATGTACTGTTACCAGGTTTTTCTTTTTGTCTCCCATAGTTTGTGCACTCTTTCTCTGATACTACTAAACGATTACTACTACTTCTACTCTTAATTAGTACTGCTATCATTAATGAAATCATTACATCTATGAGTATCATTATTTTTTCAGTTATAACAATCAGTCTGACTTTACTTATATATCATTCTGTCTCCTACCAGTTGTTGCGGGCGATGTCATAGATCCAGAAAGAGTTGCGAACATTCTCCTCACGTTTGTCCTTGTCTTTACTGAGGCCAGAGAGAACATGGATCTCATTGAGGTCAGGGTCGATGGTGGCTCTCTGGGTAAAGCCTGTCATTGGCACTTTGCAAAAAAAATAAGGATATGGGAGATTGAGCTGTGATGGGAAATGACGATAACTTCTATTAGAATAGCAAGGGGAAAAATCTGAATAAATTCCATTATGAATCAATCAAATTTTCAAATATGATTAACTACCCCAAAAAAACTATTTACAGTGAACAAATATTCAGATTTAGATCTTTATCAGAAAAAGAGACCAAAATCGACATATTACCCTTTCCATCTGTTTATTTGAAAAGCAACTTCATCTTCCTGTACAACGCTTTCTATATGTATTACAGACATCCACAACTTAACCATGATGATATTTCCAGTTGCAGATATCTATAATTTAATTCTAATTCAAGAGGTATTTTATTCCCCTAAATTCAAGGTACCTTAAATTAAGTTTGAAGTAGTCATCATGGTGTTATGGATATCATGAACTTGAATCATTACTGCAGAATTCAATTTTAAAGAGTTTGGGAGTTTTGAGTAATTAAAACATTCTGGATGTGCCTCTGTGTGTCAGAGAGCTGCCGGTGTGATAAAGATCAGCTACCTCCTCGTCCTGGATGACATCAAGCTGTATACCAGGAATAAGCAAGAGAAGCAAGATAATCAGATCTACCAGAAGGCAACATAACAGATCTTAAGGTCAGCTATTAATACCTCAGGATCCCACAGGCCTATGGAAAACATGAAGAGGCTGCAGGGAAGTCCGCCACAGCCAAATTCCTACACAGAGTAATGCAAGTCCTGAAAAGAACAAGGTCTGAGCCATCTACACATATCCACTGCCAGTCATCATATACCCAGCTGGTGTAATAACCTGGCTAAAGGAGGAGATAGAGGCCACTGATATCAAGACAAGGAAGCTCAGTCACTGTGCATGGAGGATTTCATCCAAGTCCAGCACCCTGAGGCTGTAAACTGAGTGAATGGAGGAAGGCAGAGGACAATTGAGCGTCAAAAACTATCCAGGATGAGGCACGGAAAATCAAGGACTACATCAGGAAGATGGCCCAAGTAACAAGCTGAAGTGAATACCTTAGACAGCAGAAACCCAATGATGAGATATGCATGTATATATATATGGCGGCACAATATTAGGAAAACATGCAATTTCATTGTTTAATGTTGAGAAAAGTAAACCATTCTTTCCTTTCCAAAAACATTTTGAGAAATTTCACCTGTCTACATGGAATGGGATCTGCCCAAATGCAAGATCACATGGGCAGAGCTGTGGAGACTGGAGCCTTTCTGGATCTGTGTATCAAACCCTCCCTTTTCCATCACAACGGTTTGAAGAATTGGTCGCCATTTATTGCAATTGTATTTGGCTGCAAAGCTGTTTACCCCTGAAACTCTAAAAAAGGGTTTGGTGGACTCAAACACTACACCCACCCCTCCATTGCCATTGTCGTCAGTAGAGTAATTAAGATCCTGCTCAGACCTGATATTAACATCTGTCCTTATTCAGATGACTCCAGGATTCTCTGCAACTTCTACAGATGCACCATAGAGAGCATCCTGACTGGCTGCATCACCGCCTGGTATGGCAGCTGCACCGCCCTGAACTGTAAGGCTTTACAGAGGGTGGTGAAGTCTGCCCAGCACATCACCAGGACAGCGCTACCATCCATAGAGGACCTCTACACCCAGCGGTGCAAGAAGAAGAGCAGCCGGATTATTAAAGACCCCTTTCACCCCAGGCATAAAAAAAAATGTCTGCTGCCATCTGGCCGATGGTACCGCAGCATCCGGGCCCGCACCACCAGGCTCAGAGACAGTTTCATCCCCCAGGCCATAAGACTTTTAAACTCCTCTCCGTGACATATCTGCATATTTGCATTCTCCTCAGCTGTTTATATATATACATTATTTTCTATTTTAAATTTTGATATTCTATTTTATTCTATTTTATAGTATTTCTATCTTATTTTATTTTATAGGTTGTAATTACTTGAGCATTGTTAGAAGAGAGCCTGAGACTCCAGCAATTCACTGCCAGCGACTGCTTAATGTTATTGTTGTGCATTTGACAATAAAGAAAATCTAGAATTTAACTTTATGGGTGAATTGTCCCTTAAATATCACTGTTATTACCATTGTTGTTGCAACTATTATTATTAATCTTTTTGTTTGTTTGTTTATTAGTTTGTTCTACAACATTACATTCTTTAAAACCCTGAGCTCCATTGAGATCGACCACCTCGTCGATAGCTCTGCAGACTCATTACGATTAACATTAGACTCAATAGCGCCTCTAAAAAAAGAAAAATGTCAAACATAGTAAATTAGCTCCGTGGTATAATTCCCAGACAAATGAGTTAAAACAATTATCAAGAAAACTAGAAAGGAAGTGGCGCTCCAGCAACAATGTTGAAAACCTCATAGACTGGAAGAATAGTGTTAAAGAATATAAAAAGGCTCTCCACAAAGTAAGAGCCGCCTACTATTCAAAATTAATAGAAGAGAATAAAAATAACCCCAGGTTTCTCTTCTGCACTGTAGCCAGGCTGACAGAGAGTCACACCTCCACCGAACCCAGTATTCCTCCATCCCTAAATAGCAATATCTTTATGACCTTTTTTAATGATAAAATTCAAACTATTAGAAATAAAATCAACCATCTCCTGCCCTCAATTGGCACTAATACCCTCCCAACAACAGAGATCTCAGAAACGGCTGAGAATCCTACCCATTACTTAGACAGCTTCTCTCTGATCACCCGTGATCAGTTTACCAAATTAATCTCAGGTTCTAAACCAACAACCTGTATCTTAGATCCCATTCCTACCAACTTACTTAAAGACATTCTGCCCCTAATTGATAGTTCGTTACTTAACATTATCAATCTGTCATTATCATCAGGTTATGTACCACAGTCTTTTAAAATAGCTGTCATCAAACCCCTACTCAAAAAACCCACCCTAGACCCAGAGGTTTTAGCCAATTACAGACCAATATCTAACCTCTCCTTCATTTCTAAAATCTTAGAAAAAGTGGTAGCCAATCAGCTGTGTGAGTTTCTCCAGGAAAATAATATATATGAAGACTTTCAATCGGGGTTTAGAGCCAATCACAGTACAGAGACAGCCTTGGCAAAAGTCACTAATGACCTTTTAATAGCCTCAGATCAGGGACTTGTGTCTGTCCTCGTTCTGTTAGATCTCAGTGCAGCATTCGACACAATTGACCATCAAATTTTATTACAAAGACTAAAACAGTTAATTAACATTAATGGAACCGCCCTTAACTGGTTTAAATCGTATTTTTCTGATCGCTCCCAATTTGTGCAAATTAATGATGAATCATCTGTGCGCACCAAAGTTAATCATGGTGTTCCACAGGGCTCTGTGCTCGGCCCAATTTTATTCTCATTATATATGCTTCCACTAGGAAACATTATCAGGACACACTCGGTAAATTTCCACTGCTATGCGGATGACACCCAGTTATATTTGTCAATAAAACCTGAACAAAGTAATCAATTAACTAAACTTCGAACATGTCTCAAGGACATAAAAACCTGGATGACCCGCAATTTTCTCTTATTAAACTCAGACAAAACAGAGGTTATAATACTTGGCCCCAAACACCTTAGAGATGCATTATCTAATGATATAGCTGCGCTAGACGACATTGCCCTTGCTTCCAATGAAACAGTCAGGAACTTGGGAGTGATCTTCGATCCTGATTTATCCTTTAATAGTCACTTAAAACAAATTTCTAGGACCGCTTTTTTCCACTTGCGTAATATTTCAAAAATTAGACATGTCCTTTCACAAAAAGATGCAGAAAAACTAGTCCACGCCTTTGTTACATCGAGACTGGACTATTGTAATTCATTATTATCAGGCTCCAGCAGGAAGTCGTTAAAGACTCTACAGCTTGTCCAAAATGCTGCAGCACGTGTCCTGACGAGAACAAAGAGAAGAGAGCACATTTCTCCAATATTAGCATCGCTACACTGGCTTCCAGTTAAATCTAGAATAGAATTTAAAATTCTCCTCCTCACCTTCAAGGCCCTTAATAATATAGCGCCTTTATACCTTAAAGAGCTGTTAATACCTTATAAACCCACTAGAGCACTCCGCTCCCAGAATTCAAGCCTACTTGTCGTCCCTAAATTCTCTAAAAGTAGAGTAGGAGCCAGAGCTTTTAGCCATCAAGCCCCTCGGCTGTGGAATAATCTACCACTTTCAGTTCGGGAGGCAGTCACCATCTGTTCGTTTAAAAGTAGGCTCAAAACCTTTCTTTTTGATAAAGCTTATAGTTAGAGCTAATTAGTGCGCCAGAACGTTACTTGTTCTATTTTATGACACATGACACACGGAGCTTCTCTTTCCAGCTTCTCCTTCCTCTTCTCCATCCCTATCCCCCTTCCCCGGAATCCCTTTGCTTTATCACCCGCAGATCCAGGGCCTCTGTGGCCGCACCATGGATTGCGGTTTGTGGATCGCGCACCGGGGGTCGCGGTGTTGGATCCAGTGTGGCGGATTCTGAGTCATGTGGGCTGATCGTGGTGCTGGTGGCGGACCCTGTGTCGCGTTGGCATTGGGCACGGGCGGTGGACCAGGACCGCAGTGGTGGCTTGTGATGGGTCCTCCTGGTGGGCGGCGGTGGACGGTGACTGAGGACTGAAGTGGCGTCTGGTCTGGATGGTGGATCGTGGTCTAGATGGTTGCTGAGCATGGACTGTGCTTCATCAATGCTGCTAGAGACTTTGATTATTGATGATGTTCTCCTGCACGTGGCATCTATTGCACTTCTGTCCGTCCTGGGAGAGGGATCCCTCACATGTGGCTCTCTCTGAGGTTTCTACATATTTTTACCCTGTTAAAAGGGTTTTTTGTAGTTTTTCCTTACTCTTGCTGAGGGTTAAGGACAGAGGATGTCACACCCTGTTAAAGCCCTATGAGATGAATTGTAATTTGTGAATATGGGCTATACAAATAAAATTTGATTGACAAAATAAATTTGATTGATTGAACATTATTGTCATGTCTGCCAATAAAGCTTAATTGACCTGAACACAAAACTTGTTTTCAATCACGGACTATTATGTCACAGAAAATTTCAAATGCTCACTTATTATATAACCTCAAGAACACACAAAACAGCTCGGATTTCCCACGGATGACAAAAGGGATAAACACAGGCTACCTACCAGACATGCCAAGGTAATCTAAGGGTCCAAAAAAGCTAGCCAGCAGCCCTCGTTTGCAAACTTTAGCATCTGTGCGCTGCCTGCAGCAGCTTAACAGATCTCTTTAGCACGACTGGGAATTATTTGGTTCTCTGGCATTCTCTGCCCACATGAATACTTAACATTCAGCGAAGTGGCAGTGTATTTTATTTAGTTGCCTTATTGTGAAAGGTTAATCAATGAATTTGTGTTTCCTGTCATCATAAGCAGTGTATCTGTATGGGAATTTTATTGTGAAGGGTCACCGATTACACCAATGCAAATGTTGTTCTGTTTTGGTAGTGAAGTTTTTCTATTAGTTGTGAAAAAGTGAACAGGCATACGGCCCTAGTTCAAGCTCACATTCATCCTGTCCTTATTATTCTATTACCTCTCAGTATAGGTGAATTAAACTCTCGGCTACATTTATAATGGTTAATAGGAAGAGAGAGTGTGTTGGTCAGAAACTGAAAAGGTTCAGGAGGAAGGAATGGAAAATGACCTGTATTTATATAGCGCATTTCTAGTTCTGATACCACTCAAAGTGGGACAAGGCCACTGTGACCTTGCCCTTTGGCTACCGAAAGGAAATAAGATAAAATATGAGTCCAAGTGAATGTTTGTGCCAAATGTGTTAACAATCCCTTCAAAGAATTATTGAGATATCGTGTTTGTGAGAATAGGATGCACATAAGTAGTGTGACATTCAAATGTGTTCAACCCCAGAAAAAGTTTTTTTGTTCTACTTTTTTTCTTGAAAGTGAATTTGCTCCTGTAACACAATCTCCCATTGTGGGTGTTTGATAAAAGACCTATATGAGATGAACATAATCATTACTTCAAAAAATAACAAAAAGGAAACCCCACAAGCATGCCACTTTGGAAGGTTTTACATCTTACCCATGCCCGAGTCCTTCTTGGTGCCATCAGATATGATCTCTACATGGTCTCCATCCACATCATAGCTAAAGAAATCATTGAGGTAAGTCTTTGACCTCTGACCTCCGAACACATACAGACAGCGGTTTCTCTATGGAAAGAAGAGAGTTCAAGCCTACTGTCATATTAAATTCATCAGACAGGTTTATCCAAACAGGAGTAGAAATATAGTCAAAACATGTAACAAGGCACAAAATCTGGACTCACAGTGTGGAAGAGCATGCAATGTCCAATCCGGGACTGGATATCTTCTGGCCCAGCATTACACGAGTCTTCCCGCAGGAGGTTCCATGTTCCTGCCTGGCAATGGTAGGCATACAGGCCACTGAACTGAGGTTCTGATGTCCGGCTGTCCTCCACACTGCCATTACATGTCAGAATCCGACCACCGAATGTGTAGATCATGTGCTTCTCTGAGTCCATGCACATCTGAAGAGTAGAAAAGAACAGCAATTTGTCCAAAAAGGAGGACGAAAAAGGCATACAGAAACGTTCAGTTTCTGTATACGTTCAGGCATACAGAAACGTTCAATAGTTAAACAATGATGGATTAACTATTTACTGCTGATCATCTATTCCCAGTTTACATCGTTTCTATGTGTGAGTCTACTAGTCACCAATCACAATGTTTGGGTGTGTGTCAGCTAGAGAGACGAGCTGAATTATGAATGAATACGCAGCTATGAAAAAAGATTTGACTCAATTAAAGAAAAGTAACGTTCATTATGTGGTGATCGTCAATGATATTGTGGGGTCATTTCAGAAACCTTTTAACATAGGACATTTGCGTGTGCGCTGCTACCTTTCCCTCAAGTTCTGGGACTATCATACAGAAGCTTCACAATATTTTTATAGTAACCAATCGCTTGTGACGAATTTGGCCTGGGATGCATGTGATAATAAGCAGTTTCCACTGTATTAGAATTTAGTTTGATATTTGATATTGTCCAAAATAAGCGTGATTATGATTTTTTCCATAATCGAGCAGCCCTTATAAGTAGGGATGATTATCTCAAGGTACTTTACATAATAAGGTTGAGACTGTACAAAATTGTGAGAAACACTACAGTACCCACAATAAAGTAGAACTTTGGCAAATTCGAGAGCAACAACAATTATTGAGCGCAGCATTATAATAATATAATTGGTAAGTTGGTTACAGAACACCTTATACGATGCATCTCAATGTATCCTCAGTTGTCTATATTACTGCACATGGCATCTTTTTTCAATTCAGCAATTTTTTGTTGATTCATACAATCGGTCAGACATATGGCGGGAGACAACAGTAGAGTACGAGTTACAAAAGTTATTAAGTTTTTTGTGAGTGTGGGGGTTTATGTTATGTTCTTTCAGGGAAGGGTCACATTCCCACACTAATAATCCCTGTGCTAGGTTAACTCATTAAAATATGCAATTATTAAGATAATTGTATATGGTTTTGTATTTATATAGCGCTTTTCTAGTTTTGATGACCACTCATAGCTCTTTACAGTACAGTTTTACATTTAACCATTCACACAGTGCATCTATTAGCAGCACTTTGTTGTTCTATATATGATGAAGTAGTAGCATTAGAATGTGAATCCCCCATATTAAGGCTCTCCGGGACTGACTAATATTTACCAATGTCCAGCTATTCCAAATCCTTGAGAAAGCTCTGATATTGGTGAATATTTCCTTGACATTTTGTGGAGGGGTGAGAAATGTCCAAAGGAAGAACCCATACATTTGTAGTGGATCTGGGAATTTCACTGTCTTTGACAGAGCGAGACAGGGAATTAGTCCTGACAAAGGTAGGAGTGGCATTCTAGTTTATTTTAAACAAATACATTAGTAATAAACTAAAACCCAATAAAGATTATTAAAATGCTAAGTAGTCATTTTATTCTGTCAAATTAACAATAGTTAAGTTCAGTATGCTTCAGAAACAGATAATCAAATCTTCATACCCAAGTTTGAGGGTCACTTTGCAATGACTGATAGCTTTGAAAGATTGATGCTCATTCAGATAGATATAACAAACCTATGTTAAAGAGTCTGCAGAATAGCGTGTCACAGATGAATCTACCTGGTGGTCAAACACCAACTTTGGCCCTCCGTCAGCAGACGTGTCCTCGCTGAGAAGTGTCCAGGTGTTTGCATCAATGTCATAGCAGTAAAAGTCGCTCTTCAAAGACTTGCTGTTCCTTACGCTGGAGTCCAGGTATCGGCCTAGTGTGTAGATTTGACGCCGCTGAGAGTCAACGCACATCTTGTGGCAGGATCGTGCACTTGGCCCATTCTGATTGATCAACAGGAGACAGAATATGCTTAGTTTTTCCAATCTTTCTCACGCTCAATTAAAAACAGTTGTGTAAAGTGGAGTATTGTGTGTTGATGCCAATTACAAGTTCAAGCATCAATGAAGACTAAGAATCATCCTAAAAAAAAAATCACATTTTTACGTCCAACCCTGAAAACAAAAAATAAAGAAAAACAAACTTGTTCCTGAGTTGTCCTTAATTGAAATTAAATCCAGCTTCCCTCTGCCAGTAAAGAAAATTACAGCTAAGACTTAGTCACCTAGTTTTCTAAGCTTAAAGCAACCGTAAAAATATAGAATCTCTGGAGCAGAGTGAATACATCAGGACTCATTATCTACCCACCATTATGCAGACGGAGCGATGGGGGAAGTGTTCGAGTCCTCAAAACACTTTTGGAATTTCTGGGATAAACTTTGTTGCAGCCGAACTCAAAACGGCTTAATTTTCACCATGTATTGGGCCTTATTGTGTGCAGATATCTTCCTACGAGATTCGTTCAAGGACCCTAGCATACGACATAATGTGGCTACGTCCCATGGCTTAGCCACTTTCTGTTGTCTTTAAGGCTTAAAACACGGTGTAAATTAACTTGTATCGAGTCGAATATGAATGTTGGGGCTTGAAGAAACTTGGTTGACACCACAAGAGCAGTATGGAGGCATGTTATGTTTTTGCTGTTATTTTATTACATCTGAAGTATAAGTAGCTGGTTACTTCAATTGTATCGGATTCGGCTCCAACCAAAGTTTACCCCTTAAACTCCAACGGCATAGTAGTGAGTAGATGATTGAATTTTTATTTATCGGTGAACAATCCTTTTAATACACCAATATTCCAACTTTAAATTTAACTTAGACGTATGAAAAGTATTTATGTAGTAGTGTAATTTCTCAATAACTAGCTGTGTATTACCAACGTGCTTTCTAAGCCTTCTTCCCACCTCTTTCTCAGTGTCTCTGGAGATGCAAGCCCACTGGTTCTCTTGAACACTGTAAGCCCAGAAGTCAGCCAGGTCTTGTGTGCCATCCCAGCCCCCAAACAGGTACACGGTCTCTGCAGAGAAACAACAAGTGCTCAAAATGTGGATGAACTGCAGTTACATAGGGGCATGTCCATTCTGTTTTGGAGAACGCTGCCAGCAGGTAGCTATGCTGAAGTATTTGACCATCACTGTATTGTATTCTGGCACCTGTCAGCTGTGCAATTTGGCAGTGACTGAATTTGTGACTGTCCGGTTGGGGCAGACTGCTAGGTCCACAATTAGGGAAATACCAATCAACTACCGTTGAGAAGCAAACTCATTGGTGACTCAGTTTTAGAAAACGTGTGGTTACCGACACTAGCGGCCATAGTCTAACTCAGAAATGTCCGGTCAGAGAGCCAGGCAAAATGCACGGGCTTCACTAGCCGAGCCAGAGTGCACAAAGCACCGCTAGACAGAGAGCCCTGCGGAGTGCACAGGCTCTAATGACTGAGCCATGGTGCGCAATGCCCGGCTAGACACACACTACTGAGTATTTGGTGTTTTTTTTATAATTTTTCAGCGTTCGAGAGATCCCAGTGCCTGCCCCGTCAAGTTAACCCACACCCTTTACTCTGTGATGAAGATGAACAGAAACCCACACAGGAGTAGTCTCACTGACATATCTTGAAATGGAATGATACCAGATGGGTGAATAAGATTTGACAGTACTATATCTGTTCGCTCCTGAATCTGTGTAAGATGATATGAGTCATGGCATACGTTGACTGCTGAATCAAATCACTGACTGCAAGGGTCTTACCAGTCTGAACGTCAATGACCATTTGATGTCCTCCCCTCATTCCTGGTCTGTTGTCATCGCCGTCACCTACAATAAGAAAAAGGAGGAGGATGGTGTATGTGCATTGGAGGTGTTGAGTAAAAATTTAGGATAATTTTGGATGTATATAACAATAGTTTAGTTGAAGTAGTGAAGGGCAGAAGGGAGTCAACAAAGAACTAACATATTTGATTGATAGATTGGGAAGACTTCTCACTTGAATAGTGGATCTCACCGCTCATATCATCTCGGTTGATTTCTGGGACACTTGTCCCTTTGTTGCATTTCGGAATGATCTGACTCCACCTCGGCTTGTACTCCTGCTGGCTGATATACTGATTAAATAAGCCATCTAGCAAGGAGAAAAGATGAAATATAGCTTAAAAAAAAAAAAACACAAAAAATGCCATTGAGCAGAAACCTGGCAAACCAGCAATTACCTAATAAAATTCTAAAGGCAACCTGTGGCAGGTTAATGGCATTTCATCAGGCCATGTACAGTACCTCTCACAGCTTTGTCAATGAGTTCCTCACAGGCATCAAAGTCTCCTTGTAGCACCAGCCGGTCATGTAAGTGAGTGAGCATTGGGTGCTCTAGTGCTATCCGAGTTTTTTTCTGGAGCGACTCAAAGGCTTCTGTGTAGTTATGCTGCCTGAAGTGCTTGAGGCAAAGGCGAATGGCTTCCTGTTCTCTGTACTGCAAGAGCACAATGGAGAGGAAATGGATACCTGCTCAAATTAGTCCACAAACACAAACTTCTACTGTCAGGTACATGTACTTGAAAAGTCCCATTCAATGTTAGATATTGAAATGGTACTGAAACATGCCTAATACAAAATGTTGCCAACAAATACAATATTATTAGTGGTATTTACTTAGTGTGTATCACATAGATCCTAACTAAATGTTTTGTTAATTATTAACTGAATTTTACAAGGTTATCTTTTTTGGCTGTAACATTGCACATTTCCCCAAAGTGAGACCGATAAAGGTTTGTCTTATTTATGATTAAGGACAATTATTTTATCACATGTACTACAACACTTCTACTTTTAGGGAAGTTAGCGAATTCCAATATCTCAGCATTAACTTGGTGAGTCAAGTGTTGTAATGTAAGAGGACGTGAAACAGGGTGGCTAAGGATAAGGATGGGGACCAGAAAGTCGGTGGCTTGATCCAAGTCTTCCCCATCTGCACGCCAAAGCATCAAATACTGAACCCCAAATTGTCCCTCATTAAAAAAAGTGCTCCAAAAATTACTCTGTGTGTGTTAATATCAAACTATACAGCACTATATAAATACAGACCATTTAGAGACAAATGGAACAGAAGCAAACGGGTAAATAGACAAAACAGACCCTATAAGTATAAAATCCATGGCAACCAAGGAAAACTACAATTCCAACCTTGATTAATATCATTTAGTTTAAGATTATCTTCCCAGCGTCTTCAACTGCTCTTTCCAGCAATATGATTGTTATATGTATTAGGAATTTCAGTCAAGGATCTTTTGTGATTGAGTTAGTCGATCAATCATTTCAACCCTGCATTTTATAACTCCAAGTAACCATGAGATGCTTACCTTGCTATACCAGTTAAGACAGGGTTGCACCACATCAGGATCTTCAACACCATGCAGCTCAATGTACCAGATGCTAAAATTGAAACTAGGACCCCAGGACATCAGAGGAACTGAGTCAGAGAGAAAGAGAATACAGTAACAAAAGAGCACTGTAAAAAGACAGATTTTCCCATGAACACAAAGCACACATACAAACTGAATCAGCTCTAACCTATTTTGACAAATCTGCAGGGAAACATCTGCTCATCAATCTTGTACTTTAAGGTGAAGGTTTCCTTGTTGTAGTCATTCTTAAGGCCACTGGCAAAGAAAGAAGGAAAGAAAAAGAAGATTTTGGTCAATTACCCACACTCCAATTGTCAGCTGATGGTAATGAAGTTTCTTCTAGTACTCTTTAGCACTGCGGGCAGGCCAGCTAGCCAGCAATGCAAAAATCAATAAGTGGAAAAGTATAAGGCTCATAAACTATGGAAGAAATAGTTTTAATCCCAAATCAAAATTAGGTGAATAGGCTGAAATTTGTTCTCTAGTAGGCAATTTACGCACAAAACACAATAAAAGATTCTCATACTATTTGAAGTTGCAAAAATACAAGGCTAATTAACTTACAAAATAATGGGTAGTATCAGTGTGACTAAAAACTCCACTTGAAGTTACAGTTAATGGACTTCTAAATTGATATTTGTCTAAATAAAAAAATTAAGTTTAGTGGGTGATATATTTATATGAGATGCTAATAAAACGAATTACACTTCATACACTGGACATTTAAATGGTATAGAACAAATTAAAGACACTTTAAAAAGAAATCTCAAGGATGAACACAAAACACAACATGCTCATCATGTAGCTTCTAAAAAGAAATACCGTTGCAAAGAAATGTAATAAAATGTGAGTGCATTATAATTCATAATAATAAAATATATATAATAATCCTATATTTTTGGACCTAGCATACAGGCTGTGAAAAACTGTTGTAGGTATGTGGAAAATGTGTTCTAATGAACCATGCGAGTGCTTCAACTGTTTCCGGTTTCTTCAGAGTACACAACAAAGAGCAGGTCGACAGAAGAGTCACACACAGACAGACAGTCAGACAACAGACGAACATACAGCCAGACAGAAAAAACGAATGTCAGATTGAAGGAGAGTGTGTCAACGGTTGACGCTCGCAGTTACCGCTATTTCTCCATGCCTAGCATCACTGTTCTGTGGGGGAAATAACATTGAGGGGTTATGTACTTCATGGTGTTGGAGACTCTCGCAATAGGGGGCACGTCATGACATCAACTCATTGTTAGAGCTCTAATTTCAGCTATCATATGTAATGTCTTTTATTTGCTTCAGAGTCTCCGAATTTTTAAGGTTTAATAAAGGTTGGCAATCCTGTTAGCTATCCAGAAAACCTCAGGTTTTCGGGGGTTGTTTGCAAACTCATGCTATAGATTGTGTTTATATTCAGTGCCTCATGTCTTAATGGGTTCATATTCATATATTCTTCTTGTACAATGCTGTGTCTAACATTTATTTCAGACATCTGCATTAAATTGTGACTATAATTCCAGTTTCCTACGATTTAATTATGCCTTGTCATATTCCAAGTTCAAACTGTTTTAAATTATCTATATTCAAGATACCTTAAATTAAGTTAATATTCCAGCCAGCAAGTTAAACCATATCTTTATAAACCTCTGTAACCAAGTCAGGTGAGACACACACACACACACAAAAATACTGCATTGCTACATTACATGAAGGTTATTGCCAATTCAGTCACTTCTGGGCAAGATATTGAGAGTGGATTATTCTTTCAAAAGCAGCAATATCTCACCTGGACAAAAGTTCTGTCATGTTCTCTTCACTCATGCCACCAAAGACTTTAAACTTCTTCAGGTTGCAGACATGAGTCTTTTCATACTTTCCAAAGGTGATGCTCTGAGCAATAGCCGGCCTTTCCATTTTCAAGATTAAAAACTGGAGGGAAACAGAGACATAGAGAGGAGACATAACATAGATTGAAACCAAAGGGTGATTGTGGTGATATTATTGCTGTGTGTTAATCAGTGTTTCCCCTAACATTCTATTAGGGGGGCGCCCCGCCCCCCCAACGGCAGTTAATTATTTATTTTATTTTACATTTTTTAATATAGCGCCAGATCGCCATAGGCATGTCATTTCTGTCTTTACATGGTCGCGTGTTTAGATTTCCATCCAGATGCGCGCAAACACAGACACGTGCGCGCACACACAGGTGAGCAACCTGCCACCAGCGGACAGAGAACATCTGAGAACATGTCCCATGAATCACATGAGAAGCAAATAAAAATATCCAAGTGTTTTAAACGCTCCCAGGTGGATGATGGTAACAGACACTCTCCTGCGAGCAGCAGCGGGAGTAGCTCTCCTGCTCCGGGTCCAAGTGGGAGGACCGATGCTTGTATTGAAATAGACACACTTTAGCGTGTGGTCAGATACACATACCATGTCCTTTGACCTTATTATTACACTCTTCAGAACAGTCAACACTTTGTACCACACATCCCAGCTCCCTGTTTTAATTCACACACACACAAAGTAGAACACCAACAGCAGATAAGGAGCAGACCTTGGCTAAAATCTCTCCCCCACAACACAGTAAGGCAGCTGCTTTGAGACAGAAACATTATGACCTCTGGTAACCATGACAACGGAGTGCACGTACGATATCTTCATCACGCGACATTCCAAGAGGATGAGGCACTGCCCCGTCTAGATGCAGCGGCCTCCATCTAGTTTTGACCAATCCAAGAAGAACCCCAGTCACGCCCAATATATCGATATATAACCTATGTGCGCACTCTGTTTAAGCGTCTTTCTTCCTGTGTAGCCTTCTGCATAGAACTAGAGACCCATGCATGTTCAATTGCTGGACACCGCGTTTTCCTGACCTGTGACCTCTGAATAAACTTGCTTTGAAACTAATTAGAGGGAATATCAGCAGATTCCGATCGGCCTCTGATCTTTATTGTAAAATATTTGCATCGGTTGAAGATGCACGGCTTCATACTGTATAGGACTACTTGTATACAAGGAAATACAACAGAAACCTCAGAAAGGCTGTAGTTATTTTAAAAGTTTAAGTTAAGAACTTCAGATGATCGGCAGTAGTCTCTCCCTCGCACTCACATGGCCATTTTCAAGGCCAACCTTATGTAAAAACATAGTGCTGACAGTAGAAGCCTCAAAGCTGAATCGTAGACAGAATGAACAATAGACAACCGCAACGTGCAGCAGAACCGCGGCACAACCGCAGCCACTGGGGCCCGGGCTTAACATGGGTAAGAGTGTATATGAAGGAATAGTGGCAATAGAATGTACTAGAGGCACCAAATTTTGGTTTTAATGGCTAAATTGATCTCTGAGAGGAATGCCCTCAGATCGTCATGGCTGGCTATTTTTCACCACTTGCTGTCTGTACCATATCATTGTAGAAATCCCTGATTGTGTTGTTTATTGTAGAGCTATGTGAAGCGTAATTCACATCAGTGGCCCATTGCCGCTGCAAAATGAAGGTAGCGGTAACCTGGAAGTCCCACTGAACTTCAGAATTTGGTCTTGTTAATTCAAATTCTTAATTCTAAGAATTTGAATTAACAAGACCAAATTCTGAAGTTCAGTGGGACTTCCAGGTTACCGCTAACCTAAGTACAGAGCATCCAGATCATAAAGTATGCATCTCCTAAAGCATTCTGTCCTCCTATCAGGTAATAGACACTGTTTACTGCACAACTCTTGGTACATAAACAGGAGTCCTTTTTAAGTGTGTTCTATGTGGCGTGCCATCAGACATAATGAAGCTTTAACATGAGACTGTGTCTGGGTAACAGTGGACGTACCTGAGGAGGGTAGTTGCTCTCCGAAGACCACCTGGAAGACTGATCGTTAGGTTTGTCCACCAAGATATTCCTAAAATAAAACAGTAATGAAGGAGTTTGTGAATGTACTGTATAAACCGTAAAAGAAACAAATCACACATGGTGCTTTCAGACAGCAGGTGGAAGGGTTGATGACATCTCTAACCTGCAACAAATATCTCAGGATGAAAAGGCAGTGCAATGCACACAGAAGACGACGAATTTCATGTGAGTTTGTGGGGATAAGAGCCAACACCTGTGTCGATGTGCTCGAAAACAAAACACGTGATCTTCGCATCGGAATTAATACGCACAACATGTATCTGCAGAGTACCTCACTGCATTGTGCATGTGTGTCAGGCAAATTGTGGAGAAAGTCTGTGCCTATTTCTCCAGAGTTCCTCAGCAAGATACGTCTCAAAACGACCATAGACATACTACTGTTTATGTGTATGTCAAATCATCACATCTTGGGGGTGCAGCTTCACAGATATTCATGAAGTGTTATATATTGATAAAGCCACATCTTCCTTAATATAGGTATGACGTATGATGCCCCCAGTATCGAAAAATAAAAGTAATTTATTGTAAATCCAAAAATTGTAGACAAAAAAAAATGACAAGAAACTTTAATCCGTGTTTTTATGCTGTTCATATACTTATCTTTAGACAGTAGATGACTTTTACTTGGCCCGGCTATATTGTTCTGTCAAGAGCAATGGGTTTTGAGCAAATTATTACTTCTTAGTAAGATAATTATCTGTATCTTTGTGCTGAACAAGCAACAGGAAAATAATCTACAGCTTTGGCTGATTTTATTCGTAAACGCAGAACAGCAGTTTCAGGTAAAGCTAGCGGTTTGGTCAGCTATCATAAGGAGACACTATAGGCCAGATAACGTGGAGGTTTGTTATGAACATAGTAGGATACGGAGCCGAATTAGTAAATACCACGCCGTTTGAACATCTTGATGGTCTGAAGTATCGTGGGTTGTACTGTATTAAGTAGTGACGGCTTAACATTCTAAAACAGGCATTTCGCAAGATAAGAAAATATTAAATTATATTAACATAGCAACTGAAGCCGTGTACAGTGCAAAAGAAAAACTCCCATGTACGACATTTTCAACATAATACAAACTATGTTTCAAAGAACACTTTAAATATTGTCTTAACGAATATGCAATTGTTTAATTGACACTGTAGATAGACACATTAAACACTAGAGTTAACCACGACTAACTTGACTTTTGGGTAGCTAAGCAACATAATCAAATGCCTATGATGCTACAGACGAAGCTACTGCTAGCTTGCTCGTGTCAAACGAACTAGGCCCTCGGTCCGGCTCGAAAAAATACTGGTGCACTATTGAAAATGGCAGACAGACTGTAAAACCCCGACGCATAAGCTGGGGCAGCTACAGTGTGCATTACTCACTCGGGTAAATATGTAGAGGAGTAAGAGCTCCATTTGAACACGCTAAAACTTAGAACTCTGCTCTCAGGAACGACAGCCATCTTGTTGACAGAAGATAACAAGCAGCGGGAGCCTACCACGGGGTGAGCTGCGTTAGTGACGGCTTTAAAGAAACAGTACACCCTGTTCCCTTTGTGTACAGCCGATGCCAAGCCTGACGTCGACCCGCACAGCCAGAGGTCCGCTCCAGTCGTGCGCATGCGCGAAGCCCAGAACCCCTGTTTTGGACCTGCGCATGCGCTACCAGTTTGATGCAAAGAACAGCACCCTTGAAGGCTGCCAACATTATATGTTAATTTGTTTTTGTCTTCAATAAAACGTTTGTAGATATTAATTATTTATCAATATCAATGTCGGCCATAATGAACACAAATCTAAAACAGCTGTATCTCTACACACATACGCCGATTTTATGATACACTATATATATATATCGTTTATTAACTTTATACCAATTTTGTTTGATATATTTTGTCAGGATATATCTGAGTGGAGACACAGAGGGAAGTTACTACGAATAGGTGTTCAGTTTCCTTCTCTTAGTGGCATGGCGTTGCAAGACACAGGGCTGATCATGGTGCTGGTGGCGGACCCTGTGTCGCGTTGGCATTGGGCACGGGCGGTGGACCAGGACCGCGGTGGTGGCTTGTGATGGGTCCTGGTGGGCGGCGGTGGACGGTGACTGAGGACTGGAGTGGCGTCTGGTCTGGATGGTGGATCGTGGTCTAGATGGTTGCTGAGCATGCTGTGCTTGCAGCGGGACTGCTTGGCATGTCATGTTGGGGTTGTCCTTCGGGATGTCTACCCTCATCAAATGCTGCTAGAGACTCTGATTATTGAAGATGTTCTCCTGCACGTGGCATCTATTGCACTTCTGTCCGTCCTGGGAGAGGGATCCCTCACATGTGGCTCTCTCTGAGGTTTCTACATATTTTTACCCTGTTAAAAGGGTTTTTAGTAGTTTTTCCTTACTCTTGCAGAGGGTTAAGGACAGAGGATGTCACACCCTGTTAAAGCCCTATGAGATGAATTGTAATTTGTGAATATGGGCTATACAAATAAAATTTGATTGATTGATTGACATGAACTTCATAGGCTTGTAGTAATTCAGTTAATGTAGTTTATTAATTTGTGTGTAGATTAGGAAATGCTAAATGGTTCAATGGTTGTTTATCGCCATGCATGTTTATTGGTGGATTTACAAATGACATAAAACCAAATTAAATGAAACGGCTCTTTATTATTGTACTCGTACCCCTGCATAGATGCAAGGATAGCTACATGCTGCCTTCTCTATCCTCGGGCACTGTCGCAACAACTGGTGGCCTTCTTGTTTTAATCTTTTTTCCATCCTGACCTCAGTGTTCTGTTTCACTATGGAAAATAGTTAAAATAAAAACAATATGTAGGATAATACACACAATATCAACGTTAAACCCTATATTCAGGAAAAAGTATGTTGGAGAAAATTACCATGCCATACAACAGTTTGTGAACCCTGTTCAAAGTTAATGACTGTGAATAGTGAAGTGAGTATTATATGAACTGATCTCCAAAAGGCAATAATAAAAATGCTTTTCAACATTTTAAGCAAGATTAGGGTATTTATTTTTGAATAGACAATTTTGGATATTTTCGTAATTAAATAAAAAAAAAAAATTCAACCAATTTTCCCCCCACAAATTTAAATGTCTTTAAATACACATTAACATGAACCCGACATATTGTAGCAAACGAATAAATGGAGACAGAAGCGGTATATTTCAGTATTCACACATTCAGCTACACAAAATTAGCCTGGATGCCAGGCGAACTTAGCCCCGCCCACAACATTTTAGGTCGAGAAGTTTGGTCTGGAGTCGCTCCGTTGAGGAGAAATTATGCCCGACCGGGCCAATCAGATTGTCAGGGCGGGCTTTATACGATGATGGACAGATGATCAACGGTAACGTAATCAACCACGTCATCAAAGTGCCCTTGGGTTGAATTCGTTTTCAACAAACATGCCTGCCGCTGGAGAGCTGAGATGTGTAGATGCTGCCATTGAGTCTGTTTTAGAAGACATAGACAGCGCATTCATTTTGAAAGAGGAACAGAGAACGTGGAGGCGACTCCAAAGCGCAGATCCGCGCTAATCCCTATCGCGCCGGCGCTTGGCTGTTCACACCGGACACTGAAGCGACGCTGAACCGCAGGGCAGCGCTGATAATATCACCCTTTGATCCAGTAGAATAAAAGCATATACTTACTTGTTGCTCCAACATTAAGCAACAGCGTCCTAACGTGTCCTTTTTGCTGTTGTCTTTATACAACATGTTCTGAGGATCATACAACTCACTGTACTTCTCCACTTCAATTATTAATTTAATGTCATCCATGTTGAAGAACTTCGCTGTTTGCTCCATTAAATGTCGGGTGTCGGGGGTAAATTACGTATTCTCCACTCAAGCCATATGTGGCTTGAGTGGAGAATATGTCTCTCTTTTTATCTGTATCACTGCTTGTGTGGCTGTAGTGGATGGGCAGAGGGGGACATTTAATAATGTCATTGGTCATATTAAAACTCCAGGACAACAGAAGGGGACTTCAAAGTATGGGATGCAAATTTGATCATTTATATCATATAAAATATGTCATCAATATCGTTTAAAATCGTTTTTCAGTGTGTGTTTCCTGGTGCGATACGCTCGCGTTAAGCGCAAAAAATAGACTCGACGCCGAAACGATCGCTGCACGGCGCGAGGCAGCCTTGGCGCAGCGCAGTGCTTCAGCCTCCGGTGTGACCGGCACAAAGTTTTAACATGGGAGTGGATGGGAGCCAGCTGTTATTTAAGGCTTGGCGCTGCGCTGAAGGGTTGCTTCGGCATCGCTTCAGCGTCCGGTGTGAACCCGGCGTTAGTAAATAACTCACAATGCGTTGCTTAACATACGTCACATACTACGTTGCTCTGATTGGTTGTAGGTCTATCCAATTGAGCGAAGAGGAATTTTATTTCCTGGTCAGTTGAAACACGCCCCATAATCACAGCCCAATGGAGCGGTCTCAGACTCACATTCTGACTAGAATTGTGAGTCTGACAAAGTCAGGCTAACACAAAATAATACAAACATAAATCTTTGAACCTGTGTATTATTTGAATAGCTTAGTATTGAATGCACAATAACAGGGTAGCTCTGTTTATGCATGGCACTAGGCCCAGTTTAATATAAAACACAAATGTGTACAATGTATATAGAGGGGGGTCTCTGCTCCATCTCTCCATTAGTTTGGGGTCCTTGGCCTGAAAAACTTTGAAGACCCCTGTTATAGAGTAACCAAACATCCAGATATTGTGGATAGTCGTGGACCATGATCGAGGTGGCAGCCGATGATGGACCCTAATAGCGGCAGTGGATCATGTGCGACGGATTGTTGATTATGGTGGCATCTGCATCACTGTACTTACTAGGACAGTAAGTATCTAAGACATTCTGAATATATTCATTCAGCTTTTCATATTGTCCAGAGGTGTGAATGTGAGCGTGGACTGTTGTTTGTATTTATGTTTCGTTCCTCACCTCTTTATTTAGTTTGTCTTTGTAACAATTTCTCTTTTAGTAATGGATAAGGGCCCAACTTTTGCAAGCTGGGCGCCCCCAAAGCTGGTTAGCACCCGCTGCCCGCCACCGATGCCCTCAACTACACCATCATATATAGGTAGATAGATAGCATATTGGTACAACTTTGAAGGAAGTTTTCTCCCGTTAGTACACAACCTTTGTGTCGCTTGTACTGTATGCAGTGTAATTCATTTTATGTTTCACCCTGACACAGTATGCTTGTTGCAGACCGAGTACCAAAGGAGATGTGTTGATAGTAACATTTAAACCAGGATGCTGTGCTCTCAACGCATACTGCATGTTACTATGCAGTATTCTTTCATTAGCTAAGCTCATTCAGGGCAACAGCTGGAGAGCATCTGTTTGGTCACAGCCATGGAAAACGAAGTAATGATACTGATGTGTTATGTATTCTCGTTTCTCAGGTTCGTGCTGCAGAAAGATGGCAATATAGTATGTTTGGCATGGACTGTCAGGATGTGCAGACATCCTGCAGCACAGATGTGCGCACATCCTGCAGCACACATTTCCAGCAGCGAACATTTCCTGAAGCGCACATCTCCTGCAGAGCAGATGTGCTCACATCCTGCGGCGCACATCTCCTTCGGCGCACCTACTGCGGCGCACATATCCTGCGGCGCACATCTCCTGCTGCGCACAACTCCTGCGGTGTAGATCTCCTGCAGTGCACATCTCCTGCAGCGCACATCTCCTGCAGAGCACATCTCCTGCGGTGCAGATGTGCGCACATCCTGCCGCGCAAAGCTCCTGCAGGGCAGATGTGCGCAAATCTGTGCAGGCGCATATCCTGCCACGTACATCCTGCAGCGCACATCCTGCGGGCACATCTCCTGCGACACACACTCTCCTGCTGCGCAGAAGTACTCACATCCCGCAGCGTACATCTCCAGCAGCGCACATCCCCTGCAGCGCACACCTCCTGCAGCGCACATCTGCGCCTTATGTGCGCTCATCTCCTGCGGAAACATCTCCTGCAGCGCATGTCCTGCAGCCCACATCTCCTGCAACGTAAATGTAGGAGATGTGCGCTGCAGGAGATGTGCCCCGCAGTAGATGTGCGCAGCAGGAGATGTGTGCAGCAGGAGATGTTCGCTGGTGGATTTGCGCAGCCACGCCCCCCGCCACATGGTCACGCGTTTAGATTTCTCCTCTGCTTTCTGTATTGCGCACGGTGGAGTTCCATTCCGATGCGCACACACACAGGTGAGCACACTCCCACCAGCGGACAGAGAGTGCCATCAGTTGCTGGAAAGGACATGGCTTTACAGGAGCAAAAATAACTAATTGAACTGAAACAAGATCATGGTTTAAAGCTACAGCTAATTGCTGATCTTCCTTTGGACAGTTTCTGCTGCCGGAAAGTTTCCGGAAATTTACCGGATAGTGTCCACCCCTTTGCAACCCTAGGCGGAGATAGCCCTCTTATTTGATACTCTCCACTTGCCTCTGTGAGTTGACTTAGACCCCCTAAGGAGGCCCTCTGTGACATCGCTTCACAGGTCTGTCTCCGGTGCAGGAGTCCGAATGACTCACAGCCTGTCCCTGGTAATCTCCGATTAGAAGAACACTGTAAAAAAGATGGAGATGTGATGAGAGCAAACAAATTAAACCACTTAGACAGGTTTGATAGCCCTGCTGCTCATCCTGCCACTACCTGTCCTGTCCTCCTTCCTTCACCTTACTCATCAGCCACAGATCTTCCTCCCCCAAGCTGCCATCATGAACAAAGCAATATTTTATTGTAAATATATAGTTTTCTCGACTCACACATCATCTACAAATAATGCCATACCAATTGATCTGTCTATAATACTAAAAATGTCATTTATAAGGACTCAATGGTAAATGGTCTGTATTTATATAGTGCTTTTCTAGTCTTGATGACCAATCAAAGTGCTTTACAGTACAGTAACTGAAAACAAAATCGGCTTACAATGCTCAATTGCAGAGAGGCCTTTTCCAACAAATGCTTTCTTGTTCAATAGCAGTTGCCATTACCACCGCCTACTCCACTGGAGTGTGGTTCAGATAATTGACTTACAGTCTAATTTGTTGATGATAGTGTTCTGATCCACCATTTGTCCAAAAGCTCTGGTTTAACGCATGATTCTGTGCACCAACTTGTAGTTCCAAAGCCATTTCGTTCCCATGCTTAAGTTTAGCTTATGACTATAGCCTGTCCTGTCATTTAGGATTAAGAAAAACATAGTTGTGTCAGCCACTATTTTTTCTGGCCTGGATTTAAGTCTGACATAGTAAAGTTATTTTGTTCACGCCATACCTGTCAAGTGTATGGCAAGGCAAATCAAGACATTCCAGGTTTCGTCTAAAAGCATGGTGTAAATGATGCTGTCTAGAGTAGAATTATATTGAATTGGTCACCATTAACTTCAATTTAAATTATAGTCTGATAGAATAGAAATTTGTTGAGGTACTATTAGATGTTAAATTTTCAAAAATTTCAAAATATACATAAACACATTAGGAATATTAGGAACCAATAAAAAATAGTTTGTACATGTAGCCTGAAGGCTAATAATACGTTCTGATCATGTTTGTGTTAATGATTTAATAAAAAGCCCATTGCATACAGTATATGATATTAATATTGCTATTTCAGATTGATTTGTCCACTATGTATGGCTAATGTCAAAGCTTTCTATGTCAGAAAATGGCCATTGAAAGTTATAATTAGCAGGTTCTGTTTGTTGGTAGAATATGAGGAATTCAATAAAATGGGGGACTTAACCCGGCTGTGCCTGAGGGATAGGGCAGGTTGATCCCCAGTCTTCTCCATCTGCATGCCAAAGTGTCTTTGGCCTAATGCTGAACACTGAATTTCCCCTCATATCAAGAAAGTGCTGCTAATAGATGGACTGTATGAATGTGTATGGGTGAATGTAAAACTGTACTGTAAAGAGCATTGAGTGGTCATCAAGACTAGAAAAGCGCTATAGAAATACAAAACCATTTTCCCTCAACTGATCCAAGTTGAAGAAAGCGGTTGTAAGAGCGACCATGCAGCCTGCGTTTGTGTAAATAAATAATGTTGGTTTGTTCTTAAATTATCCAGGCTTGTAGTTATATTTTTATACAGTAAAAATGTATTATGTTCAGCGTGTCTGCTGTATTTAATTATATTCTGTTTTGGGAGCAGTTTGCGACAGTTGATGATGCCATAATGCAGTTCATTGCACATGCGTGTTGTTAATGACCCCATAAAAATCGTGGTGAGTGGGAAGTCTGAGCAGTGGATCACAAGTTTTGACTGTGAAAAGACAGTTAAAAGGACAGCATAGCCAATTCGGTAAAGGACGTATAAGGTTAGGGTCTATAAATTGTGATGGAACTCAAAAATAAACCCTTTCAAGATTTACCTGCTTCCTGGAAGTGTGTCGACATTGGGTTTTCACAAGACAAAGTATATATGTTGGACAGGTGGAACGAAGAAAGGCGGCCACTAGAGCGGTCTTGAAATATCACACTTAAGAGGCCAAAAACATGTTTCGTCAGGCCACTCTGACCTTGACTATGGACCACTCAATTCTAAACTGTTAATCCATGAGACCAAGTGAACAGGTCTGATAAATTTGAAATAATTCATTTTGAATATCCCGTTCACAAGGCAAGACATATTTAAGAGGTCACAGTGATCTTGACTTTTTGACCTCCAATTTATAATCAGGTGTGCTGAAGTTAATCGTGCCAAAATGAAATAAAATTCCCTATGGGCAGTCCTGACATACAACCGCAGTGCAATAACAGTGCCTGTGAAACCTCTGACCATTATTAGTATCCATTTTTGCAATTCATTGAGGATGCGCATATTTAATAGCCTACAATTAAGAATCTTTAAGGTTTTAGATATCTATGCATTTCTCAATATCTGCATCTCTCAATCAATGTCCATACATTTTTTTTTGAAAAAACACAAAAAACAGACAATACTGCTCATATTTTATTTAACATTCGGAAAATGAAGGCACAATGTCGATTTTTTTACAGTTATCTTTCTAGACAATATGGTTTAATGTTTGACACTATACCCACCACCCAATCACTCTTTCAGATTCATACACAGCAATGGTAGAGTTCAGCTTCAAGTGGAGTTCTGATACAATTACAATTCAGCCATACAGTCAGTTAATTGGATGTTCCACATTTTGGTAATCAAAAGCCATTCACATAACAAAAAGGGACAAATTCACAACATTAGAGTTTTCACTGAAACCAGTGAGCAAATGACTGAACAACGTAAGTGCAACAGCAAAATGATGTGGTCAAGGCCCAGTTGTACTGGTATCGCAATCAAATTGAGCACAACCAATCAAGTCCTTTTGATAAATATAATCCCCCTTCAAATGGAGTTCACTGGAATACGGATTATATAATTTGGCCACTGACACTTGTCATGAATGGCCTTTATTGTAAAAAAAACTCACTTGTATGTAGCCTGACCACGACACTAAAATGTCAGTTTAATCGCCATTCAGTGCAAAGCAACCACCCCACACACTGGGAGGACTGTTCAGCTGAAGGCAGTTCATTCTTGGTACAATAGGAAGCCAGAGAAGGTGCTGTACTTCCAGGTGCTGCCATAGATAGCACCACGATGCAAACGAAGCCAAACTTGGTCCCCTTGGAAGAGAGGCAGGATGGCGTGGTTGCTGGCTGTCTCATGATCTGGGGCTCCATCATTGGCATAAGCGGACACCATCACGTCCTCGTTGCGCATGAGGTTGATATAGAGCGGCACGGTGATGGCAAGCTTCAGAATGTGGAAGATGAAGACATAGGTTCCGTTGACAGGGCAGGTGAAGCGGCCGACACGGGTGTCGTACATCTCCCCCAGATTGCTGTGTAGCTGGTCAAACACAATAGGTTGGTCCAGATTACACGGGGCAAAGTTGTCAGTGCGAGAGGCAGTGAAGGCCACTTGCAGAGGCTGGGAGAGTGGGTAGAGTTGCATTGGTAACATTGCAGGGTGGTGTTGGCTGTGCGGAGTAAGTGAGACCTCCACCGTGGAGACTGACAATGAGTCCCCTAGCCCAGAGTCAACAATGGTGAAGGATCCCTCCCGGTCTGGGCTACTCAACTGGGAACAGTCACTCCATGCTGCTGTAGAGCAACAACAAAAAAAAAGCAGGGTAAAGGATGCAATTATGGCTTCCATGAACTACAGGTGGTTAAAAATGAATGAGACCTTGACTAGTATGCACTTTATATAGTTTTTGCCCCCACCCCCACCCAATAAACAAGCAAATCATGAGCAGTGTCTTCTTTTGGTAGATAGGGGGCTTTTCAGGATCATCTTGTGTTTAGTTTCTCTCTCCCAACCAAGACCCATCGAACCAAGGATCAGAGTGAAAGCGCCTGGTTATTAGGCAATGCATTAGTTTACATTTTTGGTGGGAAAACAAACTGAACTAAGGGGTAATGAGAAAGAAGTTATTCCAACTCATCTATTGATTTTGAGAAGAGCCAATTATAGGTTTGAAACAGCCCCTGAACACAAGTTTGATCCCATCCATAATTAAATTTCATGAATTTATCAAACATTACCTCAACAATCAGGCACACTATATGATTAAAGTCAGGACAGCGAGCTGTTATGAAGCGACCGCTTTGAATTCATCCTTACAAACCGGATTTTCATCACCCCAAATAAAGTTCTTTTTCGCCCATGACAATATTTCAAATGATTTATGCAACTCTGTTCATCAGAAACAAGATATTTTTCTCCCAGATACCAGGGATGTGTATTGAAATTCAGCCTGATGAATTGTGTTGCTTCCAATTCAGAAAAATGTACTAATTCATAAGCCCCCCATAAGAAATTTCAAACTACAAGAAAGCAGTGCTGATAAGTTACAACTTTGGTTCTCACCACTAGAGTTAGGCCTCCCTCCTTCATTTTTGTGTTGGTATCCAGGGTCCTGAGAAAGTACCATAGAGGAATTGTCATACATTATACACAGTCAAAGCAGTGACTATACCTCAGGGCAGAGTCCAAGTATGTGCTTCTTCGCTGCATGAGCACAAGCATGCTCATGAAAACTAGAAAGGAAGTGGCGCTCCAGCAACGATGTTGAAAATCGAATAGACTGGAAGAATAGTGTTAAAGAATATAAAAAGGCTCTCCACAAAGCAAGAGCCGCCTACTATTCAAAACTAATAGAATAAAAACAACCCCAGGTTTCTCTTCAGCACTGTAGCCAGGCTGACAGAGTCCCACCTCCACCGAACCCAGTATTCCTCGATCCCTAAATAGCAATATCTTGATGATCTTTAATGATAAAATTCAAACTATTAGAAATAAAATCAACCATCTCCTGCCCTCAATTGGAACCAATACCCTCCCAACAACAGAGATCTCAGAAACGGCTGAGAATCCTACCCATTACTTAGACAGCTTCTCTCTGATCACCCGTGATCAGTTTACCAAATTAATCTCAGGTTCTAAACCAACAACCTGTATCTTAGATCCCATTCCTACAAAATTACTTAAAGAAATTCTGCCCCTAATTGATAGTTCATTACTTAACATTATCAATCTGTCATTATCATCAGGTTATGTACCACAGTCTTTTAAAATAGCTGTCATCAAACCCCTACTCAAAAAACCCACCCTAGACCCAGAGGTTTTAGCCAATTACAGGCCAATATCTAATCTCCCCTTCATTTCTAAAATCTTAGAAAAAGTTGTTGCCTATCAGCTGTGTGAGTTTCTCCAGGAAAAAAATATATATGAAGACTTTCAATCGGGGTTTAGAGCCAATCACAGTACAGAGACAGCCTTGGCAAAAGTCACTAATGACCTTTTAATAGCCTCAGATCAGGGACTTGTGTCTATCCTCGTTCTGTTAGATCTCAGTGCAGCATTCAACACAATTGAAAATCAAATTTTATTACAAAGACTCAAACAGTTAATTAACATTAATGGAACTGCCCTTAACTGGTTTAAATCGTGTTTTTCTGATCGCTCCCAATTTGTGCAAATTAATGATGAGTCATCTGTGCGCACCAAAGTTAACCATGGTGTTCCACAGGGATCTGTGCTCGGCCCAATTTTATTCTCATTATATATGCTTCCACTAGGACACATTATCAGGACACACTCTGTAAATTTCCACTACTATGCGGATTACACCCAGTTATATTTGTCAATAAAACCTGAACAAAGTAATCAATTAACTAAACTTCGAACATGTCTCAAGGACATAAAAACCTGGATGACCCGCAATTTTCTCTTATTAAACTCAGACAAAACAGAGGTTATAATACTTGGCCCCAAACACCTTAGAGATGCATTATGTAATGATATAGCTGCGCTAGACGACATTGCCCTTGATTCCAATGAAACAGTCAGGAACTTGGGAGTGATCCTTGATCCTGATTTATCCTTTAATAGTCACTTAAAACAAATTTCTAGAACCGCTTTTTTCCACTTGCATAATATTTCAAAAATTAGACATGTCCTTTCACAAAAAGATGCAGAAAAACTAGTCCACGCCTTTGTTACATCGAGACTGGACTATTGTAATTCATTATTAACAGGCTCCAGCAGTAAGTCGTTAAAGACTCTACAGCTTGTCCAAAATGCCGCAGCACGTGTCCTGACGAGAACAAAGATAAGAGAGCACATTTCTCCAGTATTAGCATCGCTACACTGGCTTCCAGTTAAATCTAGAATAGAATTTAAAATTCTCCTCCTCACTCTCAAGGCCCTTAATAATATAGCGCCTTTTTACCTTAAAGAGCTGTTAGTACCTTATAAACCCGCTAGAGCACTCCGCTCCCAGAATTCAAGCCTACTTCTCGTCCCTGAAGTCTTTAAAAGTAGATTAGGAGCCAGAGCTTTTAGCCATCAAGCCACTCGGCTGTGGAATAATTTAAAAGTAGGCTCAAAACCTTCCTTTTTAATAAAGCTTATAGTTAGAGCTAATTAGTGCGCCAGAACGTTACTTGTTCCATTTTATGACACATGACACACGGAGCTTCTCTTTCCAGCTTCTCCTTCCTCTTCTCCATCCCTATCCCCCTTCCCCGGAATCCCTTTGCTTTCTCACCCGCAGATCCAGGGCCTCTGTGGCCGCACCATGGATTGCGGTTTGTGGATCGCGCACCGGGGGTCGCGGTGTTGGATCCAGTGTGGCGGATTCTGAGTCATGCGGGCTGATCGTAGTGCTGGTGGCGGACCCTGTGTCGCGTTGGCATTGGGCACGGGCGGTGGACCGCGGTGGTGGCTTGTGATGGGTCCTTGTGGGCGGCGATGGACGGTGACTGAGGACTGGAGTGGCGTCTGGTCTGGATGGTGGATCGTGGTCTGGATGGTTGCTGAGCATGGACTGTGCTTGCAGCGGGACTGCTTGGCTTGTCATGTTGGGGTTGTCCTTCGGGATGTCTACCCTCATCAAATGCTGCTAGAGACTTTGATTATTGATGATGTTCTCCTACACGTGGCATCTATTGCACTTCTGTCCGTCCTGGGAGAGGGATCCCTCACATGTGGCTCTCTGAGGTTACTACGTATTTTTACCCTGTTAAACAGGTTTTTAGTAGTTTTTCCTTACTCTTGCTGAGGGTTAAGGACAGAGGATGTCACACCCTGTTAAAGCCCTATGAGATGAATTGTAATTTGTGAATATGGGCTATACAAATAAAATTTGATTGATTACATAACACACCATTATAATGATAAATTGAGTTTCCTGGCTTCTTCTCCTCTTGCGGACACTTTGGTGACCAAACTAGCAGCGTGTTTTATTACATCTGAAGCTTTGGTCACCAGTTACTTCAATTGTATTGGATTCAGCGCCAACACTTTGTACCCCTGAGACTCCTCAAGTCGGTATAGTGTTGAGAAGATAATGAGTGAATTCACTTTTGTCTATCCCTTGAACTTTTTTGGCATTCCCATCAGGGAATAACATGTCCTAGTCCATTAGTTTACTGAAAATAAATTTTTAACAGGAATGACAATTACAGTTTTTGCCGCTGGTCTATATTCCAAACCCAGTTACGAGATTAAAGTTCATAAACAAATTACAATACTTTCTAAGTCCCAGAGCCAATAAGGACACTGCATAGACAAATACAAATTTACTTACCCTTACAGAATAGGGGACAGGACCAGAATCCCTGAGATGAGCCTGGGGAATGTAGGATCCTCCTGCCGTGGAAAACAAATCAGTGTTAAGCCTCAGGACTACCTCAGTAAGATTGATTTCAGCCCAAGGTGCTACTTAAGACATGAGCCAGGATTTGACACAGCACAACAAACTCTGAACAGCGGTCTAGAAAAAGAAGGTAAAGTGGGGAAAATCCAATAAGAAATAGAAAGCTGAGAATAGATGCCTCAATGCCAGCTAGAAAAGCAAATTTGTGCCAGTCCCTTGCTGCCACGTGCCATACCTCTCACCGATCCTCTAATGTAGTATGACTGACCAGGTCGACACATGCCTCCTCCTGAGGGGCCAGGGGACAGGAACATCTGCACATCATTTCCCACTATATAATCTGACTGGTACACTAGAGAGAAGATGAACCACAAAATGTGTTTCAGACAAGTGACTGACCATTCAACCCAAGTAGGTTGAAAGTTTAGAAACCCAAAATTGGTTCAACATACTGGGCTGTGGTTCTTCTGAGGGAGCAAACTCAGGTGGGGTTTGTGTACTGGCAGTACTGTAACTGCACTCAGAGAAAACTTCAGACTCTGGTTTGTAGTTCAGTTCCCTATTGTGGGGAGAGGATGTATTCACCTTGAAGACCTACAGAGAGAAAAACATGGATATCAGTTAAGAAACTGCATGGTACCATTCAGAACTATATTTCAAGGTTCAGGTTGTACATCGCTAAAATGAGTTTTAAATAACTTCCTGAATGTTATAAAGAACTGGATGACAATTTCTTACAGTTAAATGTCACACCCTGTTAAAGCCCTATGAGACGAATTGTAATTTGTGAATATGGGCTATACAAATAAAATTAGATTGATGATAAAACAGAAGTTCTAATTTCTGACCCTCCTAGTCTTGTCTCGAGGATAAGGGATTGTCTTTGTAAGAAATCTAGGTTTCACTACAGACCAGGCCCGACTCTGGACCAACATGTGAAATGCCTGATCGCTCTTGTTTTTTCCAGCTGAGAAACATTGAAAAACTCAGGCCCATTGTTTTTCATTTATGCTTTTACATCGTCCCATCTTGATTATTGCAACTCACTTTTCACCTGGCCTAGCAACATTCTCTTGGATCATTTACAAGTTGTCCAAAATGCTGCGGCTTAACCCCTTACAAGGTCTTCTAAAACTGTCTCATGTTACACCGATTCGGACTATTCTTCACTGGCTACCAATTCAATTCAGAATCTAATTCAAAGTTCGTGTGATCACCTAAAGCACTCTGCACGGTCAGGCACCTGCCAAAATTAGAGATCTGTTGCAGCCCTATTTCACCAGCAGGTCTATAAGGTCCTCTGGTAGGGGTTTGCTGAATGTTCCCTAATCAAGACTAAGGACTAATGGAGAATGTGCTTTTGCGTCTTTGGTCTAAGATCTGTGGACACTGTGGAACCTTAACAACCTTGTGTAATTGTCTATTTGTTTTTATTGTGTTTCTTATTTGTATGCATGTGTAAATCTTGAACAGTGCTAATCCCTATCGCGCTGGCGCTTGGCTGTTCACAACAGACGCTGAAGCTACTCTGAGCCGATGGGGCAGCGCTAATAATATCACCTGTTGATCCAGTAGTTATCAATTATTAATCAACATGTCATCAATGTTGAAGAACTTCTCCGCTGTTTGCTCTGTTAAATGTCGGGTGTCGAGGGTAAATTACGCATTCTCAACTCAGGCCTATGAGGAGAATACGTAGCCCCCCTCTCTTTTTATCTTTATCACTACTTGTGTGGCTGTAGTGGATGGGCAGAGGGGGACATTTAATAATTCATTGGTAAAATTAAAACTGCAGGACAAAAGAAGGGGAATTCAAAGTATGGGATGCATATTTGATAATTTATATAATATAAAATATGTCATCAATATCGTTTAAAATTATTTTTCAGTGTGTTTCCTGGCGCGATACACTTGCGTGACTCGACGCCGAAAACGATCACTGCACGGCACTAGGCAGCCTTGGTACAGTGCTTCAGCCTCCGGTGTGACCAGCACAAAAGGTTTAAGTGGATGGGAGCCAGCTGTTATTTAAGGCTTGGCGCTGCGCTTCGGCGTCGCTTTGGCGTCCGGTGCGAACCCGGCGTTAGTAAATAACTCACAATGAGTTGCTTAAAATACGTCACATACTACGTTGCTCTGATTGGTTGTAGGTCTATGCAATTGAGACAAGAGGCAATTTATTTTCTGGTTCGGTTGAAACACGCCCCATAATCACAGCCCAATGGAGCGGTCTCAGACTCACATTCTGACTAGAATTGTGAGTATGACAACGTCAGGCTAGTACTTCGCTACATTGGAAATTACATCCGTTAGAGTAAAAAAACAAAACAGAGTTCAAGGCGCAAGGCAATCATCACTGCAGTGGTAGATGCTGCATAGAGTGTATGACATTCCCTCACGTGCACGTTCATCATATGAAGACTGATCATAAAGTTCACTATTCGCGAAAAATATGCGCGACATGCAAAAGACTGCACAGGGAGCCACTGCAGAGGGGCTGAAAAGCCGCCTACGGCTGCAGAGCTAGGCTACGGCTTAAGAGGGATTTGTTTACTGCTCCGCCGTTAAAGAGATGCGGACGTCAAAATATTAGTTCCGCCTCACATTTCCCCCTCCCGGTCAAACACTGTTATGCCTCCACGCCCCAGCGGTGGGGCGCACCACACAGTTTGAGAATCACTGCGCTACATCGTGGAAATGTTACAGGCACCAACAGCGTCTCTCCTCAAGAGAAGGAAAACATTCCGTAACGTTTTAGCTAGACCTCAGATAATATGAACGTGTTCAACGTTCAAATTCATTATTAGGGCCCGAGCACCTAAAATCGCCACCCAAGCAGTTGCAACCAGGATCAGGCTGCACCATGTTCATGATCCAAATCATTGTTTGTTGTTTGATCCATTGACAACATTAGGACTCACCATCACAAAGGATGCCATACGATGAATATGAGAGCAACAACCATGTCAAACTCTGTCTAATATGTCTAAAGACATTGGTAATGTAGGCATATGATTACTGTGACTTTTCATCATGCAGATTATTAATCGCGTAACATCAAAGTTCATCAACACATGAAATCGCTATAACTTCTATGTTCATAGGTTCACCTCCCTCAAAAGCGTGTGTGTATGAACAGCCCCCCCCCCCCGAAGATATTCAGATGGTTTTAAGGAATGGGCGTGGCAAAATAACTGACTAGCGCCCCCAAAAGGGCATCCCCGGCCCTACGATTGGTCTACATCTACAAAAATCAATAGGGACATGTGCCTTTTCATGACAAATTTAAACTCTTCTTCATACTGTGTGACCGTTGGGGTGGCGTCAAAGTGTTATTACACGCCATCAAAACACAAGTTTCTGTATCTTGGACATATTTGGTCCAATCGAGTCCAAACTACACATGTAAGAGAAGCAGCACGACCTGACGACATCATGACTTAAATCATAGCGCCACCCGCTGGCTACAGGAAGTGAAGCGTTTACCCTTGCAGCAGTGCGCAAACGCATGCAACGCGGAGACGAACGCTTGGTCATTGAACGTTCTCTCTTCACCGACCACAACAGACTTGAAATTGCCTGTGCTCTGGCCCGTTAGTGCTACAACGTAGCCCTAGTTTGTCATGACGTTGCGTTCAGTTCAACGTTTTCATAAAAATGAACGTGTTCAAAGAACATGTCCTTTTGAACTCGTTTTCTTAGGGGTGACTAACTTTTACCGGAGTCACTTTCAGCTAAGATATGTGCTTTTACTCAAGTACGGCTTTCAAGGACTTTATACACCAAAATTGGCATCAAAATCAGGCTCCAAACTCACAATGTAAGCTCAGCTTGCCTTTGGTGGTTACAATCAGTCCATGGATCCTTGCTTTACATAATGCCAATACCGAGAGTATCCCACCATCTCTTGAGCTGAGATGCACCGTTTGTATTGACAGTCTCCAAGTCTGTCTGCCCAACCTACTTGTAAATGTTAATATTGAGTCATGAATTAGATTTCATAACATATTTTAAAGATTCACAATCAATACGGACCTAGAAAGTGACAGAATTCTATGGTAGGAGTCAAACCTGTGGACTTTAAGGTCTAAATGGCAGAAAAAGAAACCATAATAACACCTTGGTAAGACTTACTGAATGGATGTCCTGAAATTGTGCAGAGGGGAGAGTTCTCCTGTTGGAGGGTGTAGAAAAAGTCTGTTTCTGAGGGCTGGTAGGGGTGCAAGATCCCACCCCATTGCATGGACAATGCTTATGTAATGTGGTGGGCTCAAACTCAGCAACAGGTGTCTGTGGTATACAGAGAAAGGTTAAAGCCATTGTTTAAAAGTCAATCTACATAATTTAACAGATTATAGGTTTTATCTGGCGACGTGGTCAGAAGGGCCATTTACACGAGGATGGCTCCTCTCATCTAGGCAGACAGAAATGATGGACTCCCTGCGGTACAGTGGCGGTGAGGGAAATGCCTTTTTATCAGCCAACTGAAACGGCTCCTGCATAGAAGAGACACATTTAACAGCCACTTACAGCTCTGGGATTTGCACAAATGTTGCATCGCTTACAAATGAGTTGCTTCTTACATGAGGCAGGTCCTTTGCGGAGAGCTCCAGGTTACTGGACTCCAGGCTCTGATCTCCAGTGGTCAGACTGGGCTCCATAAGCCTCGTAGGCAGTGGGGTGGACTAAGTGGGGGATGAGGATGAAGTCAAGTGAAGTCGAAATAATTGTCACTTAAGTCACATCTGATATACATATGCTTACATGAATTGCTTTGTGCAGGACATCAGCTGGGCTTCTCAAGTCTGTCTGAACTACTTAGTATGGGGTAAAGAGATCATACATCAGGAAATCACATTCGAAAATCTAAGGCTGTAGCTTTCTGAAAACTAAATTCAGTTAGTAAAAAAATATATGTTGTGCTTCAATTCAGGGCCCCATCCTTTTCAGATGCTGCATTTGAGGACTGGTTGAGTCACAGCGACTAGAACGCCCATATTTGGAGGCCCCTTCAAATGTTGCCTACAAAAGAGTTGTTGCACTTCTGTGATGAACTCTTTTTCTAAGAGGTAATGGCGGCAGCAAGCGAGGCGACATCGGAAGAATTTCTTTAAATGCAAGTACTCAACCTAACATCTAACAGCACACATGTAATCTTTTCAATGTTTTTAATCAACCAAAGAACTGATTCATCTGTGGCTCTGTTCCTAAGCAACAACCGTAATGGCATGACAAGCTGATGCTGCAATAAAAAGACTCAGCTATAGATTGCCTGGGAGGGAGCTAGAGCAAACAAGAAGAAGTATGTTCCTCTATGCAGCCAAAAGAGCATTTTGCGCGGGTTCATTGTTCAACATTTTTCTCACATTTTTCTGAAAGGGGAGGGTTTGGTTTGGACAGCTGTAATAAACATGACAGCCTCCGTTGAGAAGACCCCCCCTGATGTAAATATAAAAAAGGCCCATTCTAGAGTAAATAAAACAATTGCTAGAGTTTAGGTGACCACACACTAGCGAAAACATCACCAGGATTATTTTAAATTTAATCACTGCCAATAGACCCCTTCTTTTTTTTTCACACCCTGGATCTTTTAAGCTACAGAAAATGACATTTAGTCCACCTTCAGCTGGAATTGATTTGTCAAATTACAGAGGTGACTTCCAAGTTACCCAGAGGAGAGGGCAATCCAGATGACTGTCTCTTCAGTCCAGGGTGGCCATTGTTAGAGGGGCTCTCACTATCAAGGACAGAGTCCTAAAGAAGACAGGTTTATTTAAAAAATGTGTTAATGTCATTAGGGACATAGCAGACGTGACATTTAAGGAAACCATAATTTTATCTTCTACTGGTTTTAAAAGGAGAAAAGTGTGTTTGCTTGCAAAGAGCCAAATTCCACCTGCATGAAACTGAAGGAGCCATGGATCTTTGTCATGAAGTCTTCCATTTGCTGCTTCCTCAGGATGGAGTCTTTGGGTAAGGTAGACCGAGAGTTAAAAACTACCACGGGCTTGTCCATGTGTACTGCCTGTTGAGAATCACAAGTATACATTTACAAGTTGTATGATGTAGATTTCTGTACAATTTTGAACAAATAGTTTTGAACTCACCAACTTGGCATTTTGCTCTCCCTTGGCTTTCTTCTCTTTTTTCTGTGGATAATTTGTATTAATTGTTGTATGATCACCATTGCTGAACAATAACATTCTGTGAAATGGTTATAACAAACACACTTGATTAGTTTAAAAAGGCATTAAAAAAAAACAACTTTACATAGCTAGTAATATTTGAAAGCTCAGAAAACATCAGATACGTGTGTCATTTGACACACATTTTAGTTGAAAGTATATTGTATCCAGAATAAGCCTGGCATTATGATAACGAGATGGGTAGCTGAGTACATTTCATAGCAGAAATAAACTTGAAGTGCTCCACTGGACAAGTAATACACTAAAACTATAGCTAGAGAACAAGCGCCTCATTTATAACCATTGCATATGCACAAAAATGTGTACCCTCATGCAAAAGTGGGATCTATAAAAACAAACTTGATGGAAGAATGTGCACAATTGCATGCAAACTCAGACTCGACCCAGGCATAAATATTTTGGAGACAGGAGAGGAGTGATGAAGATGTGAGGTGGTGAATATTAATTTAAAACAATAATGTGTGTCAAAACTGTTCCATGATAAACCTACAATTACAAAAGATATCAGCAAAGTCAGAGCAAATTATGCTCCAATACAATAGTAGATTTGCAAAACCAAGAGATTTGATTTTGACAACTCTATGCCTGTATCACTAAGGACTTTTCAAATGGTATATGGTAAAGGATATCCTAGGGTGGAGGAGAGGATGTCATCAATTGTCATGATAAATTGGGCAAGGTGTGAAGTAGATGATCCAGATGCTATAAACATTGCAGTGCTTGTTCATAATGGAGCAATACATTCCCACTATGCATTCTTTTATTAGGGATGATACCACTGCTGACTACCAATTTGGTCAGTCACAAGTACCTAAATTCCTGTGTCAAAAAAATTGTGCTTCTGGGTTGGTCACTTGATACAATGGTTCACAAAAGGTTGATCAGCAAGTTCCTTTACCATTTATGGATGTGCAGGGCCCTATTGCTTTGAGGAGTGCTACCTGTGTTTTTAAATGCCACTGCACTAATTCTTTAATGTGCCAAAAACACTGGGCGTATGAGCTCATCACGTTGATCGATCGTTGCAGTATTCCTTCACGTCCACACAAAAACCAGTTTGTGAAGAAGCATGAAGTTACGCGTTTGCCATCACATCACAAACCAACATGGCTAGACGCAGAGCCCGCTACTGCCCTTGGTGACAGTGTCTCACATTGGGAGAACAGCTGTTCTGTGTATGGCTTTTAAAAAAGGGAAAAGCCCAACATACATCTTTGTCTCGTTCTGACACTGTTCGGATAGCATGCAAGAACCCACAGCACCTCGGCCAGTTTTTAAGAGACTGGACTTTGAGAGTCTGTAAGCAGTGTACAGCTAAGGAGACAGGACAGCAGGGATCGGGGCCGTGTAACAGTGAGAAAGGGCTGGTTTTGCTTTGAACTGTCCTAACTCTCAGAAAACTATGTTGTGAATGTTGCCTCAAACTTAAATCTAAATCAAACAAGCAAGTTATATACTATAAAAAAGGTGTGCATACACATTTCAAGGTGGACCTATTTGTAAATGGAAACTGCCTCTAGGTGAGTCACTGCAGTTTTATAATTCCTCTTTTTAAACAAACACGATTTCCAGCTTTTGTGTGCATGCATACACACTTTGCATAAATACTATTTGTTATACGAGGCCCCTAACCCTAAGCCACACCGGATTCAACAAAAGCTTCCATCAACAGAGAAGTGTGTAAATGGTGTTTGTAAACATGATGAATGCAGCCTGTGTAGATAAAAGTCCTGTTTGCCGAGATGCAGAGAAGGATGTCTGGACTTTTAAGCAGCAGAATTAGAAATGAAACCAACTAAAGCAGTCACCGAAATAAAGAAGAAATTGTTCACCACAAAAAAACTAAACAGTTCGTACCAGTTAGAAAAATCTAAAATAGGTGAAAATTGGTTAATGCAGCAAGCTCTCCTCAACATGCACAACTTAATTACATCTGTTCATAAGAAAGGTTGTTACATAAGGCCGATTGTCTGAGAGGCAGGGGTGAGTCTCCTTAATGGGACGAAAATGTACTCATTATCCATTCACCACTATGACGATGGAGGTCTGGGTGAAGTGTTTGACTCCACAAAACATCTGGAGTCTCAGGGGTAAACAGCAGTGCAACTGAGTACAATTTAAGTCAATTACCACTGCTTCTTCAGACATAAAATATATATATATATATGCAACATGCCTCCATACTGCTTGTGTGATGTCATCCAAGTATCTGCAAGGCCAGACAATTATATTAGACTCAAAACAATTTACACCAACCGAAATGTCCTCTGATGGCCTCCTAGGTGGTGCGTTCACCTAACCTTGGGCACACCATTGGATGGCTACGTCCGCTAGCACCTCCACTTCCGGCAGTGGACTCTTAGGCTTAAAACATTGTGTAAATGACCTTGTTTCGAGTCGAATATGATGTTTTCTTACATCTGAAAAAGAAGTCCCCAGTTACACCATTTGTATTGGACTTGGCTGTAACGTTGTTTACCGCTGAAATGACTCGCACACTTAAACCCACCCCTCCATCGGCATAGTGGTAATTAGATAAGAGTGAATTTTTATTTTGGGGTTAACTATCCCACAATAATAAGGTCAACCAAATCACCAGAGCTGCCTTTTTGTATAACAAATATAAAGCTCACCTTTAGCCAATAGTCCCCTATGTTGCTGAAAAATCCATGCCTTGAACACATCCAGAATTAACTACTGCAACAGCCTTCTCTACGGTACAATAGGAAATGTCATCAAACTCCAGTTCATCCAGAATACTCATTCACAAAGCCATCAATAACCAGACCCCCACCTATCTCACTAATTTGTCCCACCACACTGCTCCTTTGATGACCTCTTGTCACTTTGACTCAGAACCAAGCATGGAATCTGGGGCGACAGAGCCTTCTCCCTATCTGAAACTCTCCCCAAAACAAATCAGACTCCCCTGAAAAATTTAAAAGACCCACCTCTTAAGAACTACTTGGTGTGATTTATATTGTGCATTTTGTATTTCTAGTCATTTCTCTTTGTAAAGAATCAAAATCAAATGATTAATCATCTTACTTCTGTATGTCAAGACTTAATCTTATAATGAGGCCGATGAAATTTAGGTAAAGAGGTGCATGTCTGAAAGGGGCTTTAGAATAAGTAGTACAAGCATGTTGGCAGAAGGAAAAATCTTTAAATACAAGTTATGAAGGTTGTACAATGATGGCTTAAAAAGGAAGTCAGATAAGGGTATCTCACCTGTTTGCAGTCGGATCGTTTCTTGGTGGGGACTTTGTAGATATAAGTAGCAGCTCCTTTCCATGGTTTGTGGACTGGGCACTCCATATCCCAGTTGTCAAGAGGCTCCCTATTTCTTATGGCCTCAAAATCCTCCCTCCAGTTCTGAGTGGAAAGAGACTCCATGTTAGTCAGGTAAAGTCTGGATTTTGAGGAACGATTTGCAGTCACACAAACAGAAATCTGAAAAGTAAAACGGGCAAACTTACAGATCATTGGTCTTACCTCATTAGAAACTTTCGTTTCATTTCGTTTTGACTTCGATATAGCTGGCAGAAGAAAGAAATATGAATCTCGAGACCTGAATTTGCAATTCACCATTTTCAGACTAAACAAATGTATACAGTCATTTCCATAGTAAAACTTAATATTTTAACGTTTTTAATGCCCAACTCAAATTTCTGGCACAGTTATCACCCACTGGCCATTAGTGTAAGCATGGTCTTACTGCTGTGGCTGATTTTGCTCGGGAACACCTCAGGAGTCTTGTTGGGTAGAAGACAACTGAAGTATTTGCTATTTAACAGCCTTGTGAGCTCCTCTTTCAACAGCTTAACTGGAAGGACAAAATTAAGATTCATTTCAGTTTTAAAAAATAATTTTCTGTAAAATCTATCCATAAAGATTAAAGTTAATAACGATAATAATCTAATAAGCACACTTTAGAAACATTGGGAGAAATTAATTTATTGTCTTTCTAGACCAAAACAAAAGTCTCTACTTTATTGTATATGGCAGGTATTAGTACCTACATAGTTTGTTTATTAAAACCATACAGACATATTGTATGCATGGGACCACCATAAAGCCATGAACTGCTGAAGGTTAAAAGAAGGGAAGCCACCTCTGTAAGATGTATACAGCATACTCACATGTGGATCCAGCAACAGGCTTGTCTATCCCCTCCAACAAGTCTGAGAACACCACAGCTGCCTGTTCCATCTGTTCCCCTAAACTACAACAGTGCAGAGAAGATAGGTCACCAAGGAGCCACGAGACAATAGTGGCAAGAAAGCTTAATGCAACTCAGCTGTGGAGACTTAAAACCAGTAAACATGAGTTTATAATAAACGATAAACTACTGTTTAACATTTGCATAAACTCTATATAATATGTTTACAGATTTTCCAAACTTCAATGAATGTGTATTGTGCTGTAAAGGCTACCAAAACACAGGTGACCTACAACTCTTTCATAGACTATTTATGTTCTCCATTTAGTTCAGTGGTGAAATCCAAGACACAATTCCACTTTTACACGCTGGACAGTTTCCACAAGACCATGTTAAATACAATGAATCTCACAAAATGAAAGTACTCGTATTTTAGTATTTCTATTTTATCTAAAGTATACTTTCACACATTTCAGAGGGAATTAGGGCATTTTGTAGTCAATTTATTTCACGGCTTACATTTTTTTTAAAATGAAGATTATACCCAATAGAACAAGCTTTTCAAACCACAACACATTCTTAAAGACTAAATTGGGGGTTTCTAAACATTTGTGACTTCTGAAGTTGTACAAAAAGCTATTTAGGCATTTCAGATGTTAAACTTTTGCCTCTGAAGTTCTTACATTTCATTTTAGTGGTTGTTCAAATGATCCAATAATAGAAAATATGAAAGATTAGATAAGCAAGCTCTCATAATACATCCAGTGTTAACCCTAGCTTAACTAGCTTAATTTCCAGCAGCAAAAAAGTTGACAGCTTCTGCTTCACTATTAATTATCCAATACAATAATATAGTCAGTCAAATTTGTACTTTTGCTTTAAACATTTAACTACTTGATTCCTTTCTGAATGCTGGGAACACACAACCAAGTTTTTGAGGTCATAAGGTCCGCCATACCACCCACCACATACATCAGGGATTAAGCAGTCCTAAAGGAAAAAAAATAACCAGCCACCAGACCACATTATATAGCCAGCTGGTTGGGAATCCTGTGGAAGAACCAGCAATATAAAAATAGGCAACTATGTAAATAGCCAATGATGTTTTCTAGACTGCTGTAAAAGAAAGTGTCATCTTCTTCTGGCTCCGTCAGTCCCTCACACTCTATGATAAAGTTAAGCCTTATTATCTCTTCTGGGTTCGTTTTATTTTTAATTAGTTTGTTTTCCTTAGTCTGTAAAGCAGCCTTGGGTAACTTGAAGGGAATAAATGAGTATCTCATCATCATTAATAATAACAAGACAAGAGCAGAGATGAAGCACAGACTTGTTTAAACCGCAAAAAGGAAATAATGGAACTAAAATGCCAAGGACTCAACATGACAAGGACCCTAAACAAGGTGTCACATTGAGATTCCAGATTGTTTAAATCACGCTTAATTACCAGTTATCCTAATAACCACTACAGATGCATTTAGTCATTCATCCAAATGTTTGTGCTACAACACTGACAAACTTACTTTAGTTGGTTATTCCTCTTGACTCCGAGCAGGGTGGCAAGCTGACCTAGGCTGCGCAGCTGGTGGGCTGAGATGTGGGGGGCCTGATTGTGTCCAACCAGCAAGTCTCTCCTAATATGCTCATGTTGCAGGCTGTGGAGAAGATTCTGTATCTGAAGCACTGTTCCCAGACGCCTCCTCTCCACCTCCACCTTTTCAACCTGCTCCTTTTTCACTGCCTTCTTCTGGGATTTCAGCAACTTCAGGATATTAAGCACAACCAGTGGATGAAGTGTATAAATCTAGCGCTGTATGATATACAGTAGTATAGAATGTATTTTTAACATGGAAATCAGATCAATAAGTGGGATGTTAATCAAGTCTTGCATGATGTGATTGCCCCCCCCCCTCATTTTGATACATTTTCATCTGTCTCAAGACATGTTCGACCACTGACTATCATTTTTCTAAAATGGGGTTGGTTTATGTGGTGATTTATGGAGTTCTTCTTTTAGTATCAAACGATATTACTGCTGATGTAGAAGTCTGTTGAATTTGCCATTTCTGCATTAAAAATAAATAAAAATGGATGGTATATTTCCGCTAAAAGAACACACAATACCAGAAGTGTTTGATATGCTACGGCATATTTAAACGGGTATTATTGATTTCAAGTCTTAGACAAATCCATCCAGAAGCATTTTGGTCTACTACTGTTTAAATGAAATAAGTGAATGCAGACCCATTCACACATGAAAATTATATTGCAACGGTTATATTAAGTATAATGCTTTTAATTGAAAAGAAAGCATGAAAGAGTATAAATTAAAATTAGTACAATAGTTCACATTATGGGAAGTTTATTTTTCAAATGTTTAGAATTTGGCTGCTACAATGTTTACTTTTGAGACTCTAGAAGAGTTTTGTGGACTCAAACACCGACCTCACCCTTCCATCAGTATAATGGTAAGATAATGGACTGCATTTTTTCTCTCCAATGAACAATCCCTTTAAGCTACATTAGAGGGCAGCATCACACAATCCATGGCAACAAATAGCCACCCAACAAAACTAGTTATTTATATTCATTAATTATATGCTGTTTTCATATGGAGGAAAGTAGGAAGTCAATGAGTTCCAGCAAGTTCTGTGTGTTGGTGTTCTAGTGGGACATGAGAACACTGCTGCTTACCAACACTAACATGGATGCTTCAGAGGAAAACAATCTAGCAAGGTAGCAGGTGCAGTAATGTAAGAAATAGTGACAGGGGAAAGGATGAGGCCATTCGGAATATCAAAAGCTTCCTCAGACATATTTAAAATTACAAACAAAAAATCTATAAATCCTCCTAAAGTGTTCCTGGGAGATCAAGTTCAAGTGAACTGGACTGATAGCTGACGCAAGGAAAAAAATGCATTAAAAAAGCCCATATTTGATCACATATGATCATAAGGTTTGTTTCGAGCAATACCTTTTGCTTTGAAACCGATCAGCGGCTTAAAACAGCAGAAGCACCCAACTATACTTGACATGCCATCACAGCAAATGTTATTTTTCAAGCAAATGATCCAAAACTATCTGATCAACAAAGAATCTTACACTCTGAGTCAAGTCGTCTAGGGTTTTGTGTAGCTCCTGAGCAAGTTCCAGGTTATGCAACACCTCCTGATACTTTTCCACAGCCGCCTGGAAAACAACAAAATACAAGGGCCGGGGAGAAACCCAAAGCACACCGAACACATATCTGCATTAAGGAAGTCATGTCTTTGTTGCATTTACATTCTCAGGACTTACAAGTTGATCTTTGTTTAGTTCCTCACTCCTGGTCAGCCTTTTCCTGTAGTCTTCCAGTTTTAGCTGTTGACACACAAGATGGATGATGAAATCCAGGTTCCTGCCTCTACCTCTCCAGCTTCCAAACCTTTTTTTTTTTTAATCTAGACCATCACCATCTTACCTTTCTTTTCTCCAAGTTGCGGACTTTGTGTTTAAGGCAGATGAGTCCATCTTCTATGTAGGTTTCATAGCCATTGTAGACCGTGGTGACCTCCAGATTGAGCTGCAAGGTGTTCAGCTCAACGTTTGGGTTAGCAGCCATCATGGGGTCTTCCTGCCTTTCACTGCCCTCCTCTGAGCGCTCAAGTGGGGTGGTGACATCCTCAGTAGGGGACAGACACAGCTGCACCATGCTGGGCTAGAAAAAGAAAACACACATTTCAGTTGTGAATAATTTAAGCAGTTGGCATTGCCGTTTCTGAGCCATGCACTGTTGAGGCACCAGCCGACCCCTTGGCATTGCATTTATGGTGGGCCCTGAACGGCCTGCTCTCTCTGGATACAAAATAAAAGCAGCGAAAAACACAAGATAAAAAAAACAAAAAACGCATAAAAACACCTGCTCAGGATGAAACGCCTGCGTGCGTGTCTCCTTTACCTGAATTATTTTTTTGGGTTGGGTGGAGTAAAATAAGCAGAATCGGAAGTGTAATTATTGCGAAGGGGAAATCAAGCCTTCATACCATAGATATATCGTCTTTAAAATGCACTCAAACTTTGCTTCGAATTTATTGTTACAAGACACGCCAATTGTTTACATCTGCAGAATCCAACCTTTTCTCCATAATTTTGTAATTTGAGGGTCAATCGCCACATACGACAGGATTTTATTAATCAACACACGACGACAAAAGCAGCTGGCCCACCTCGTGTCTCTGGCTCGTGCGTGTCGGGTCTTCACAAGACGGCCGCTGGACATCCGAGTAACACCAAACACAGCTTCCCCCACTGACCGCGATGTTCAGCTCGCAGAGGCCACGCCGGAGTCAGCTCGTACCTTTAAATACCCAGCAACACGAAAAAAGTCACCACATCCGGTTGTGGTGGCAGTCCCATTCACATACATACAAACACATCTTTAAAGGATTTAAAAGGAATATATTGAATGTATGATTGTATCATTATGTGAAGTGCACTCTTTCTTTCGCAATGTTATTTTGATCCAAAATTATGAAAAACATTATCTGGATATAGTTTGGATTTAGATATTGTGATGAACTTGTTTGTAGACAGTTACCAATTTAAGTAAATACCACAGCCTCTGAAAACAGTTACCTGAAACATTTACATACGGTTGTAGCCCTTTGCAGGTCCAAAAACAATTGGGCCTCATTAACATCATTGACATGAACGTATGATGCACAAATCTGGGATTCATCAATATATCCTTAACGAAATTTGCTTATACTAAATGCAAATTACAACTTCCTCAGACCATGCGTAGGGGAGAGCGGGGTAATGCGGGACATCGGTTAATGTGAGACACCCCCTGTATATAGGCAACGGAACAAATTGGTGGTCATGTGACCATTATGTTTTCAAGCCCCTCCCATTCCCCCTTTGCCATGAAGGAGAAGTTGGTGCTGGTGCTGTGAAAAGTAAGTGTAGTATGTGTATGTGTTTTTTGCATGTAAAAAACTAATTTTCTTGCTTTGAACTTAATCAACTGTTGTGTCAAAACAAATTAAATCAGGTAAAACAACTTATATCATACATATTGGAGAACTTCAAACATATAAAACCATGAGATTGATGCTAGCTGAAGATTAGCCTGAATTGCTAAGAGATATGTTTTTTTCTAAAACGGTGGCTGTGGGGTAAAGTGAGATAAATGCTGAAGCACAAGTTAAGTTTAGTCTTAAACATATTTTTGTATTTTATTACATTACATATTTTTTATTTTTAATGTCATAAACATTGTAGAAAAGCCATCATGCCAAGAAACTATACACCAGGAAGTCAACCTGGGGCCAAACACCCCTCGCAGAGATGGAGAGTGCAGCGGCTGAGGTGAAGCAAGGAAAGAAGTCCTTAAGAAAAGCTGGAAGGGATAGAAATATTGACAAGACAACCCTCAAAAGATTCATAAAGAAAAAAGCGAAAGGGGAAGTAAAATCAGTAGCCTGGGGTGCAGTAGCTGAGGTAAAGAGAATATTCACAGATGAGATGGAGGAGTAGCTTGCCAAACACTTAAAACAACTAGCTGACCAGTTCCATGGCCTTGCTCCAGTGAAGTGCCGTGAACTGGCATTTGAATACGCAGAGAAAAAGAATATCCCTGTCCCTGCCAATTAGACAGAGAAACAATGTGCAGTTAAGCTAGGGTGTGCAAGAAATCACATGAATCATAATAATCATAAATGTGCTTAATTGACCAATCCCCATGATTCTGTTACTAGTCCAATATTAGGCATTGTGCAAATTTATAAAAAAACTTATTTTTAGACTCTTGTGGAACAAGGCAACTCCTGCAGTGCAGCGCAAATTGGTAGTCCTGGAAATCCAGTGTCAAGATTGCGAGACTTCGAAACTCGAGAAGTTTTTAGCAGCATTGATGAGGGTAAACATTTTGAAGGATAACTTCAATACTATATTTCAAGCAGTTCTGCTGCAATCATAGTCTATGGTCAGCAGTCGGCAAGATCATGATCCGCCATCCAGATTTATAATAAAAATCTTCAACTATCCCAGTTTAGATGGTTTACTTAGTTTACAGTAATTTATAAGTAGTTTATATATATATATGTATATAAGAATGTTCATATTGAAATGTAACAGTTTGGGCTTTCGTTAAATTGTTTATTAGCCTATAATTTATTGAAAACCCTCAATCATTTCTGGTGCCATGAAATTGTGCATCTGTAGTTGAGTTTAACTGATTAATTGGAAGCAAAAGAAAAATCTGATATGAGAGCCTACACAATTATGTATATATATACATAGTTCTACTCCAACTTTCCAACCCTCAAACCCCTCAAGAGGTGCACTACACTGACATCCTCGCCAACACATGTACATGTATTTCCGCTAAATTCACCAAACTAGATGTTTGTTATCGTATTCACCTGCAGTGCCTTTGCAAATGTACAACAAATTTGCTCATTTTAATTAGTTAATGCCTGATTTGCATTTTAATGTGGCGATTGTGATGACATTATTAGATACCAACTTGTGTCTCCCCTTAAGTGCAGTATATTAGCAAGACAAAAGTTAACTATATTTATTTCGCAGGTCAACAGGTGACTCTGCTCATCTGATGTTTACTTATCACTCACACTAAAAACTGAACTTTTTAAAAACTTGATGAATTCGTAGACATTTTCATGGATAAACGGGGCGTCGCTTCTTCCGCAACAATGAAGTTAAAACACCGCGTCACGTCGTAATCTACGGGAAGAGACTTTCTCCGCAGGAGAGTGTGTGCTCGTCTCCGTTACTCTTTACACACGAACTGATAATCATTTGTATTATGTTATTAATCGATGATGTCGGATCATGACTCCGGAACTGTGCGAGGTACGTTATGTCTCCTGTTGTGTAGCAGGTTTAAACGTGTCTCATAAACTCTAGAAACAAACAAACAAACCCAAAGTTAACATCAGCACTGTACGTGTCCTAATAAGTTGGCAGTGGTGGGAAATAATGAAGTACAAATACTTCGTTACTGTACTCAAGTCGATTTTTCACATATCTGTACTTTACTTGAGTATTTATTTTCCTGAGAACTTTTATTTTTACTCGCTACATTTGAACACAAATTTCTGTACTTTGTACTTATGTTCTCAAAACTGTCTCGTTACTTGAGCAGCGGAGGTCGGAGCAACGCACGCCGGCGCACCTCTCTCGCTCACTCGCTTGCCCCCCTACCTTGGGAGATTTGTAGTCGGGGAGGCAGCGTGAGACCTTAAACTTCCGGAGGTTGGTCGGGCTGCCTTGGTCGAGCAGGCTGTACCGATAATGATCCCTCCGCAGGTTCACCTTCAGAAACTTGATAGTCAAGTTTGATCGTCTTCCTGGCGCTCTGCCTGACAGGGCCAATCCGAGGACCTCACTCGACCACATTCCCCATCCATTTATTCCCTTTATAATTAGCCAGGTGCTCATAGAGGAGCTCAGTTCACTTCAGCCTTTATTATTCGGTCTGAAATTTGGCCTGCAGCAAAACTAAACATGTTTCCAGTGATTGTGTCTTCTCTGTACGGTGCAGGTTGTTAACAAGAGAGGAAAACAATCCTATTTTGTGTTCCTAGAATTTGTTTCCTTTTGCTGAGATAAAATAAGGGGCATTGTTTATCATTCCTGCTGATTAGAAAGTGAAAGGTCCATGTTTAGTGATATTTACAGAATTGTTTAGTGGTTATGTTGTGGTCTATTAGGGTTTCTTAGGCAGACACAAGAGGCACTTGTTCTTCTGTTGTGTTGGTTCTTTTTCTTCCCTAGAGGTTCAGGAGCACTAGTCCATGGCTATTTTTTGGTTTAGTTTTATTAGTTTATTTAGTTTGGGGCTTGTACTTTTACTTTTGATACTTAAGTACATTTCAACACCAGATACTTTAGATACTTAACACTTAACAATACATTTAATATGAGCTAGTTCAAGACTTTTACTGAAGTCATTTTCTTACGGGTGACTTTTACCGGAGTCACTTTCAGCTAAGATATCTGTACTTTTACTCAAGTATGGCTTTCTAGTACTTTATACACCACTGCTTATATGTCTGAGCAACATTGGGCTGTATGGACACAGCATCCTCGAGCTGCCTATCTTAAGTCCTGAATGAGTTTAAATGCACTAAGACAAGGCTCGAGATGACCCTATCAGAGTCCCGAGACACATCCATACGGGCTGTTTGACCATCACTGACACCAGGAAGTAAATGGACACCAAAACAAGCATTTTGGGCCATGCTCAGCAGGCAAGAGGACTTTTGGGCCTAGGTCAGAATAGACACCTGTGGAACAAGGCAACTCCTGCAGGTACAAGATTTGCAAAGACACTCAAGCAAGACAGGGGGCAGTGTTGTGAAATGCACAGGCGATAGGTGCAGAGGTAAAAGTAATCCTGAGACAAAGTTTTGAACTCTTGTTTGTATTGTACGCACTGTATTTTGAATGCTTTTGGCCATCGATGCTGTCGATTATCTGTAACACAAAATGTAAATAAAATTACATGTATATTGTAGTTTAAGGATATTATTTAACTTCATTATAAACATTTCACTTATGAAATATATTTCACATGCTTTTTTAGCTCAAAACACAATTTTTACCATTAATGATTTATGCTTTACTTAAATATATTATAATCCCCAACACCAGGAAACACAGGGATGGGGAATAGTGGTGTTCTGATTAAAATATGTAAGTTCAAATATTTTCTTAAATGAAAACGGTCAAAAAATAGTTGGTTTTAAAGCAGTCAATTATGTAGAATGCCTCAATGTAAAAAAGATTATTTATACTCATTGTTCTCATTTAATATTTCCAATTAAATAAAACAATGTACATTCATGGACTGTAGTTTATATACACACACACATGATACCATGCTTTTATTTAAACTGGCAAAATAAATGCCACAACAGTAGTCAAAAGCACACATGGAACTCTTTGTCTGGTAATGTTTTTACTATGAGGAGGTTGCACAAACAACACCATCATAGCAGTCAGTAGCATTTCCTTACAGCCTATCCACTCAGGGTTAATACTACTCATCACAATATATAAGTTTACACCACAAATAGACCCATAAGCACATTGTGTGGTAGTCTGGGGAATATCTCAATAGTCCAGAGTGCATGTCCTCAGCAAAACAATTTGCACACAAACAAATCCAGTATGAGATTGAGGATCTGTAATAGTGCTTTGGATCAGTCGGAGCAGCTAGGGTTCGGGGAAGATACTGAACCCTGAATTGTCCCCCAGAGAAAAAGTCCTGCCGTGCATGAATGTGTGTGTGAAAGGGCGAATGGCAATAAAATGTCCTGTAGGAAAGCCCTTTAAGTGGTCATCAACACTGAAAAAATGCATATATAAAAATACATACCATTACTGCTTGAGAGAAAGTTTTTCCCTCCAAAAGCTTTATCAAACTTTAAACGATCACAACGGATTAAAATTAAAAATAATAAATACATGAAATAAAGACAGGAAGCAAAACATGACGGACCATGTCCCTCAGTGTCAATACTGGAATAGGCAACAATACTACAATGAATTGGGGTTGTAGACCCCACTTTATGTCATACTCTTCGATCTAGAAGTCATAGTCACAATAAATATACCTCAATCAAAATGTTAACATGTAATAATGACAAAATTAACACCTTAATTTATACAATGCTGTGGCATATTCCCTAATTCATCAAAACTTTATGAAAGAGCAAAGAATTGTCTAAAGAGAAACAAAATGTATTTCATTTTATATGCAGTTTAGAAGAGTAGGGGTTGAATTGTTTAATTAAGGAATACAAATTAATATTTTGATCGTTCCTTTAACATGTGGCACAATCAATTAACAGTTTGTATTGGTTTCTTGTATAACGAAAATACTAATGTTATATAGAAAATATTGCCACTCATTTCTATCAAAAAATACCATATCACAGCCAAAATCACCAATGAACTGATAATAGCCCCTGCAAATTCTTCATTTCTTCCTGTTTAAGGAAGAAATGATAATGGGCAATAAACTGTACTGTAAAGCACTTTGAGTGCTCATCTAGGAAAAAACTATATTAATACAGACCATTTACCATCATTAATGACAATCTGTTGTTTGAGCTCGATTAAGCTCAGAACAACCCGGTGCAAGGAGTAATTCCAGCTTTAGTAACTGTGAAGTCAACTTGGAAAATCCCCGCTGGATATGAAGGGGTTAATATGCAGCGCCGACTGACAGCTGGGGGAATCCCTCCTCAGAGCGTTACCTGGGAAATCCGCGTCATTGCGTCACCTGACTGGAAAGGACAGAAAGGGGAAGAGAGACTCTTTCAGGAAACGCCAGTGGCAAACAAATCAGACAGCGTTCTGTCCAGCAGCAGCAAAGCTGCGCTAGAAAACGTGGAAAAAGCAGCGCTGGTACAGCCATAAAAAGTCTGGAGAAACGGCCGGTTTTTTACCTTGCAGTATACCTAGCAGTTTACCACTTGCAACCCACTTACAACTGTACCCACAATACCTACCTGCTACAACTTACCTGTACCTGTGAAAATACAAAAAGAAAAGTAAAGAGGAGTTAAAGAAGGAAAACGGTGTGGTCATTGCATGAGTGGAACCCAGTTAAACCTCCTACGGTCTGTACCAATCCCTTTCAAGCAGGGAAGCTGCACAAACACTAGATAGCTTGACAGTAACAGTATATTGTCCTATGTGAAGATACACGGTTTGGTCCCACAAATGTTGTTTGTAAAGACATTTTTCTCTTCCGGCAGACAGCACAGTACTTAGAACACAAAGTAAATGAAAATGAATGGGTGTGCTTCACACTTATGTAAAATTCATTCAAAAATGTAATTTCTTCTTGTTTGTTTGATAAAATTCATAAAACTGTTTTTCTACAAAAAATATATATCTATTCTTGAATTAAACTATATATTTGTGAAGTGGGAAGAAACAGTTGGCTTGACGCTGAGTTGGAGCTGAAAGTCAAAGACTCGAGTCACGAGTGTGAGAGATGGTGGTTTTACATTTCATGCTGGTATTTATCATACCACATCCATGTTTGTAGTTAATCCAACGAACTAAACACCACTGAAAATTGAATGTCCCTGTTCGTCATTTCCTACTTTCCTGGAAACATGCCTAATGTGGAGAGCCCGTTGGCTAAAGTAGAGCACTGAGTTGTAATTGGTGGTAGTACTAAGGAAAGCATTGGAAAAAATGTGTGGCTACCCAATGGTCCTCCTCTGGGGTTAAAGGTCAATGCCTTTGATCAGTGAGGATTCCAGTTTGATAGGGAAGTTGTGAAGAGTCTGCAGGATTCCGATGAGGGCACTGACAGTAGTGGGGTCTCTAAGGAGGGCGGGGTCTTCGTACATCTGCAGGATCACAGGACATCCCACCAGCAGGGGCAGCCACTGTGGCAGCAGACGGTCTCTGTAGAATAAACAATGCAGATAAACTATAGCCACAGAATATAATTCCTGTCAGCCAATAACTTTGCAAGGCATGTGAGATTTGTCTATCTGTAGACTCATCATCATCTGGAAACATCAAGGTTAATTTATGCTCAAAGGTGTCAAATTCTTTCCTCTAATATATTCAGCAAAGCAAGACAAACAATTTAAAATACAAAAAATATAGCTTTGCTCAGCAAATGTCAAAGCTGACCAGCTGGGCTGTTTGTATTAGTTTCAGGTTCCTTATAAAATGTTGCGGTTGTTTTCAAAGTCTATGCACCCAACTGGGATGATCCATAACAGTATGTTAAATTGACAGCATTTAGAAAGAGCTTTCTCATCTAAACTACCACTCAACTACCAAACTACAAGTTACAATCACCAATTCAAATAGCATTTCTATGTGCAGTGCTTTTCTATCACACATCATTCAAACACTGATGGCACAACCCTCAGGGGCAATTTGATGATCAGTGTCTTGTCCAATGACACTTGTATATGGAGTACAGGAGATTAAACCCCTGACCTTCTGGCGTTACCTCCTGAGTCAAAGCTGCAACTTTATTGAAAAGGCTATTACACTTTCACCTGATCCAAACGTCTACCATCTAGGTCTGGGTAGGGGTGACTTTAACTGTGCATTTGGCCTTGTTAGTAAAACTTTGTCCAAAAATGAGATCCTCCTGCTAAACTTGCCAAAGCAACGTCATCGTTTATGAAAAAAATAAGAAGTACGGATGCTCGTTTAGTAATTTTTTCTAATCTAGAGAATCTAGTTGCTAGGCGTTCTAGGAAATGCCCACTGCCGGACATGACCCACCCGTCCAACAGAATCTGTGTCAGCTATAATGTGAAGCTCTGTCCTAGCAAAAGCATTCACATTGTGAATATGGACAGTTTGAACTCAAACAGACTCAGGATGCGTGTTGTCCTGACACTCACCTGGCTCCAAGGCACACCAGCAACTGGAACTTGCCATCCTTCCCAATGTTTCTGGGTGTAGAGTTGATTGCCATGATGTAGTGACAGAATGACTGACAGGTCAACCCCATGTCAACCATCTGGTCAGCTGACTGCAGGAAGGCAACAGCCTTTTCTGCATATGGAGTAGTTGACACAACAGAGTCAAAGATTAGTTAGAGTAGACATAAGTCTATCTGACAGATTAATGTACTTTATGTGTTGGATTTAATTTCCTGCACAGAAAGCAATAGAGAGGTTTACCGACGAAACGGGGTGTTACACACAATGATGGACAAAGTAAAATAGTCTATTTTTACAGCAACAGAGGATGCTGCTGCTCCATGCTCACCAACAAAGTCCCACACGAACACAGTCCTCTGGAAGAGCCGGGCAGACTTGAAGCCGTGATGAAAAAACTGTTCCAGACTGGCCACCAAGCTGTTCTCCCCACATAACAGCACTGTCAGGCTGCCCCTCTGCAAGAAGACAACCAGGAGATGAAAGGTCAACTCATAAAGCATACAGCTAAGCTGAGTAGGAGATATGGCAAATGACAGAAAATATGCAAAAATAGAGACAGCAATGTCCAAAATACAGACATAAATAAATAGTATACATTTTTATTTTTAAATGGTTAAATTGGCAGCAGCAAAAGCTGAGATACCTTTTCATCCAAAGTATAGGTCAAAATGCTTCAATCAAAGTGTCTTTAACTTTGGCTAAATAAACCAATAAGATGTTTAAGAATTGCTCTTAGACCAAAACCTTAGAAAACATGTTACTTTTCTTCCTAACTGTTTATAGTCAGCACTAGCAGGTAAATGAGCAAACATAAGTAGCATAAAGGCCGATTCATGCTTCTGCGCTGAAGCTACGTGTTAGGTACGCACGTAGCCTAGCTACGGTGCCGAGCAGTCATACTTGTACTTGCTAGAATTACCCCGCCGAAACGCTAGTTGTAGTAGAGTTTCGATGCTGGTGTTCTGTCTTCCGGTTACTGGTCTGCTTAATTACTAATTCTATAGCCCTCTCTGTTTACTTAAGGCAATGGTGAGTGTTACTAAGCGGATCAGGTTGGAGTTGGAGCTGATAGATGTTGAAGAGCAATTAGTTTTTCTTAAAGAAGTCGTCTGATTTCGTCCGTTCAACTCAATTAAAAAACATTATTTATTCGCGATGGTTTGAAGGCTAAATATTTATTAATTGTATATGTATATATTTTTTTAATGGTATTATGTAAATATTGATTTTATATTTATACTTGGGATTATGTATGGGATTCTTGGAGATGGTATGTGCTTGCTGAATTAATTGCCATCCACCTGTATATAAGGTAGCCAGTCTGAGCTATGCTGTATCTTGTGGGCACCAGGGTGAATAAAATAGCTTCAAGCCTGAACTGAACCTGTAACGTGTGTTTTTCCTCATCCTTAGTTGTACAGCCACTGACATTACCAGAGATCCGGCTGGAAGCTCAACAGGAAGAGTCCTAATGGAAAGCGACAAATGGGTCGCTCCAGAAGTCCGTTGTCACAGCTAAATGCATCTGCTTGCTGTTAACCCAGAGGCTGTTCAGATATCTGCTGTTGCTGCTTTCTCCTTGCATGCTCCTTGCTGTTTTCTTTGGCTGATTAATGGTGTGTTGTGAATATGTTTTGGTAATTTGGCATGTGAAACTAGTGTTGTCTGGTTCATTGCCTCTTTGACGATTTCATGAACCACTCTCCAACCCTGTTAATAAGTTCAGAGAAAGTTCATTAACTTCCCAGTGTATGTCACTAACCTCTTTCTCTGGCTTTTGAAAGTGTTTGACAATGTTGCTCACTGCGTCACCGATGCCCTCTTGGATTTGGGCAGAAGTTAGTTCTGGAATCAGGAAAACAGCTGCATCAGTGTGGAAGTTCTGAGAACATCTGAAATTTCAGTTACCAAAAAGCTGCTGAGCTGATATTAGGCTAGAGGATGGGACGGCAAGACAAGCAGACAGACAGGACGACAGAGGTAGCCAGACAGACATTAACACCCAGGGGTAATTTACTTTTAGACAGACAAAATAAATTAATAAGAAATAGATAACAGATTCAATAATTCCATGACAAATTATGATTCATTAATTTCATTCCTGCTTTAATTCCTAAATATAAACCATAGTTGTGTGATTGCAAATGCAATTATTAATACGATTTTTATAAGTAGTTATCAATGTACAGGCGTTGTTAATTAAGGCTGATTTAATTAATTAACAACAAAGATGGCTCATTGAGGAGAGAATATATGCTGTGATAGTATCGGTGTCAGAAGGGGATAGTATTTCTTCACTAAAAAAAATTGCAAAGAACGACCATGAAGGTTTTTATCCACAGATGTATTGAACTCTTCTCCTGACCTCGCATTTTCCTTTCCTTTTGCAAACAGTTCTCAATGAAGCCTTATCTATTTATAAAACCATCTAGTGCATCAGGTTAAAATTCAAGCCCAAAACAATTTATACATCTTTTTGTGTGTAGATTGGTTTTAGGTTGAAATTCACTAAGAGCCTACAAATATTCCTGGCTACACCACTATATGGGTTTCACCTGAAACAATCAAATAAATCAATTAAATTTGTCTCAGTGGGTTTAACAAGGTATTCCATCTTCTGCCCTTAACCGTCAACAAGAGTAAGGAAAAAACGACCAGTTCCACGCCCCGACAGATACTCACTGTATTCTCGTCCAGACAGCGATGTCATGCTTGTGGTTTGGGATGAAGACTGCTGAAGTGGAGGCGTACGGCAGCCTCTCCCACCATCATCGTCTCTACTTGGCACCACCAGCTCACCAATCAGAACCCTTTCCAGGCTGCCATCATCCACACCCTTACCAAGCCATCGTCCACATGGGAACCTGGAGGGGGCAATATTCAATGTTTTTATTATTATCAGGGAGTCTCATTGCAAACCATATCAACACTGAATGTTTCCCTCAAACAAAATAGTTTCTTTCTAAAGCCTTATATATGAAATGTATCTGCAGTTTTCAAAACTATTAAAACAAATCACCCTGACAGATATTCACACTACGAGATTTTGGAAAACATTGATTGAGAATTTATTGGAAAGAAACAATCAGATTCACAATCAACTTCGCAAACACCATGGGCTACACTGGATTTGGACAGAAAATGAAACCCAACCCTGAAACCCAACCCTGAAAGCCATTGTCCATTCTTTCCCGAAATGTTTCTTTTTTTTACTAAACTTATTATCATTGTATTAAAAACTGACATTCCTGAAGCTTCTTTTTGAAATAACATGTAAAATAATTACAGGTAAGAGAAATGAGAGCTACATTAAATTAAAAGCCCACACTTACCTGTATGTGTGTCCTGTGATCTCATTGCGCACCATGACACAGTCCACCAGCCATTTAGCTAGTAGACCAGCGTTATCATGACCCAACTGAACTGTCGTCAGCTTTCCCAGGTTCTGAGTCTAAACGGGAGAGGGAAAAGTATTTGCACAGTATATTTTCTATAGCGCCCCGCCCTCAGTCAGTATCTCATAATTTAGATACTAAGTCATAATAATGAGATATTAAGTCATAATTATGAGATACTATACTAGTCTTAATTATGAGATACAGGATTTTTATTTACTTCATCACGGTGGCTGAAATGGGCTTCCATAGTATTAAATAGTCAAGGGTGGAAACTCCATTCGAAGAAAAGGTGGTATTCTAAAAATAGTCGGCTGATAACGAACCACTGATGACCTCGTCCAAGCTTAAAGCAGGTTGTCTGCATGGCAACAGCACCAACAGGGAAAAGGGAAAGTGAACAAAAAGAAGTAGGTGGACAGAGGGATGACACCTTGTTAAAGCCCCTTGAGACAAATTGTGATTTGTGAATATGGGCTATACGAATAGAATTTGATTGATTGATTGACTGATAAATAGTGGGATTGAGGGAGGTGGGAAATGAGGCGAATCCTCTCATTGGAAAAAGGCAAAGATTTGTATGTGAAACCTTACCCCAGACTGATGGAGATGGACAATAAACATGACAGTGGGGCGATCACAGAAACAAGACAAGAACTCTCTCATGGTAGCAACAAAACAAAGTTCCCCACACAGACAGGCAGTGTTAGAGAAAACTAGAACTTCACAGTGAACTCCAATGTTGTTATTATTTCCATGTTGCATAATAGTGTGCATGTATTGAGGAATTACAACCCTTTCTTAAAGAATATAAATAATCACTGTGTCCGTAGTTTTAAGATGCTTAAGATGCATTTATTAGTCCAAAACACATGCACAGACATGCAAAGGCACACTCATGCAGGTAGGGAAATTTAACCTCTGCTTTTGACCCATCTGGTGCAGGACACACAGAGCAGTGAGCGACCATGTACGGCGCTCGGGAGCAGATGTTGGGGGAGTAAGGTGCCTTGCTCAGGGGCACTAGACAGGGTAGGGAGACTCTTGGATTTTTGGACAGATCAATCCAGGTTCGTCTTTTGTTGTCTCTCCTTGGAGTCGAACCAGAGACGAACCAGAGACCTTCTCTGCCCATAGTCCAAGTTTCTGCCACTAGACCACTGTCTCTCCATAATATAACATGATACTTGACCCATTTGGCCAATGTTTGGGATCTGAATTTGAGGGACCTGAATTTTATTAATACTATTTATGCTTTTCATTTTCATTTTGTTTTGAAAGGTGAAAGTCAAACTACTGGTAAGGTGATAGAATGCATGATTGTTCTGCTATGAGAAAGGAAGTGACCAGTTGAGCTGAGGATGAGGCCTAAGAGGCTGACACACAACTCAATGCCTGTACATCAAATCCAAGTCTCATATGAGAGGACAAAGGTCAAACTACTCACATCAAATGTCATATCGAGGGAGTTCTTGGGGATCTGCATGATACCCGAGTCCCCCAGCTCTCCTGACACACAAACCCAGGGGTTGGAGGTGGTTATGGCATTGCTCAGCTTCTTGATGGGGATAATGACGACTCGATAAGGGATCACTGAAGGGACAAACATGTCAGTACCAAAGTTAGTGCACATACATTGTGCTTTTACTGTTTTTAGATGCAAACTTAGAACAAACACATGAGAAAACATCAAAGATCAACATACTTAAACTATTCACATGAAAATTCCAGGATGCATAGCGATGAGGAAATGTATCCTTATTCTCATTCTGATCTCATCCATCTTGTTTCTAAAAGGCCTGGATTGGCGAGGAGAGAAGGCAGGTGCAGCCAATCACCTTCTTGGCCAATCAGTCTGACCCTGCCCTTGGCAGCGTACCATACAGTGATGGAGGAGGTGAGGATCGACTCGATGATGGCAGTGTGCAGATGTTAATCATCATTTGGAGATTGAACTTTTCCACTGATCCAGGAAGAACATTCTCTGCTGTGCTTTCTTGGTGAGAGAGGGTTGAGCTCCAAGTTGTAGTAACTGCATCAGGTCACCAGGTGGTCAATCGCTCACAGGAAGCGCACAGGATACGGAACGGCGGGCTTCCATCTCTTCTTTCTCCTCCAAGAAAGAAGAGACAGCACACAGCAAACTGCTGTGTGCTGGCATTCCCGGAGACCTGGCTGGATCCTATTGTGCCTAACTCCGCCTACAATCCGGCCGGTTTTTCCATCTACCGGCCGGACAGAACCTCAGAGTCGGGTAAGAGCAGAGGTGGAGGGGTGTGCTTGATGGTTAACTCTCGCTGGGGCTCGGATGTTGTTGTGCTTTCTACACGCTGCTCACCCGACCTGGAGCTGCTAACGATAAAAGTGCGTCTTTTTTACCTTCCCCGTGAATTCAGCTCTGTTACAATCACAGCTGTGTACTTTCCTCCACAGGCCGACAAAACTTGCGCGTTAGACGATCTGTAAGACGTTATTAATGGACTTGAGTATGCACACCCTGACACAGTCTCTATTATTATTGGTGATTTCGAGGAAAGTTCTTCCAACATATCATCAGCATATTAACTTTCCCATCCGGGGTGACCAGACTCTTGACCATTGTTACTCTCAAATACAGAACAGCTACAAACTCCTCCCCCGCCCCGCTTTTGAGAAGTCGGATCACACTTCCATTATGCTCATCCAAACCTACAGACAACGTTTTCTGGGCAGTTCAACGCTGGAGTGCTGAATCCATTAGCACTCTCCAGGACTGCTTGAAACAACAGATTGGCAGATGTTCTACGTTGCAGCTGATGGGGACATTAACGAATACACAGACACTGGCTCTTCATATATCTCTAAATGCATCGATGATGTCATGCCTAGGGTCAGTGTCAGGACTTTCCCTAACCAAAAGCTCTGGGTAAATGGTAATGTCTGTGCTAAGCTCAGAGCACGGCCCTCTGCCTATAACTCTGGTGACCCGGAGGCTTTGAGGAAGTCCAAATGTGACCTGCGGAGGCCATCAGATATGGAAAAAAGAGACTTCAGGAACCAGCTGGAATCCAAATACCTCAGCTCTGAGCCCCGCATTTGTGGGGTGGCCTGCGACACTTCACTGGCTATAAAGGGAGAAATAGCAGTGATGATCAGCATGCCGCCTCCCTATCTGATGACCTCACAACTTCTACGCACGGTTTGAGGCAACCAACACCCTTCCATCCGCGAGACTGGCCGAGGACCGAGACGACTGCACTCTGTCCCTGACCGTGGCTGACGTGAGGCGAGAGCGTCAAAGAGTGAAGCCTCAAAAGTCATCTGGGCCCGATGAAGTTCCAGGCCGCGTCCTCAGGGGGGCGCCGACCAGCTAGTGGAGGTCTTCACCTCCATATTCAACCTCTCCCTACATCTCTCAACAGTCCCCAACTGCTTCAAGCAAGCCACCATCATCCCCATTGTAAGGGAAAATTCAACTGACCAGGTGTCTCACTGCTGTGGCCTTGGTAAACAGGGAGTTTGCTACAGCGGAAGGACACAGCAGATAGACACTGAGGAGGATTTCATATCTTTTTCATATTAAGTTTTATGAAGCACCTCTTTGTATTAGTTCTGGCATGTCTTCTTTTTCTCATAATGTCTTGTGAAGCGCCTCTTTGTATAAGTCCTGTATTTTTTAAATTTGCAGCCAGTTGTTCCATCCTGAGCACCCGTGCTTGTTGTTTAACTCTGCAGAGATTACTATTATTGCAACTCCAGTCTGAGAATTTCATTATTTCAAATCTCAAGATGAATTTCCGTAACACCATATCTATGGAGCTGTAGTGGAGAGAGTCTCAGAGTTCAAGTTCCTCAGTGTGTTCATCATAGATGACCATACATGATCCAAACAAGCGGACTCTGTGGTCAAAACTGCACAAAGGCACCTATACTTCCTGAGGAGAATCAAGAACTTTGGCATGGCTGCAAAAACACTTACAAACTTTTACAGATCTACTATTGAGAGCATCCTCTCAGGCTGCACTACTGTCTGGTTTGGTAGCTGCTCCACTGCTGATCGCAAGGCCCTATAGAGGGTGGTGAAGACAGCGGAGCGTATCATTGGCTGCCATCTCCCTTCCGTGCAAGGCATCTACAACACAAGATGCCTGAGAAAAGCACGGAAGATCATCAAGGAACACAGCCACCAAGGCTATGGAATTCTAACACTGCTGCCGTCTGGCAGACGTTTCCGGAGAATCCGAGCACGGACTACCAGCCTCAAAAACAGCTTCACGTGCTAAACAGACTGGTTACTGGAGGTGCAGCTGTTTGTGTACAGGGAGAATAGCAGAGGAGAAAGAACACAGCCTTTGGGGGATCCGGTGCTGATCGTGCAGGGGTCAAAGACAAGTAATCACCGACCAGAATGAATGAGGTGAACTCACGTGGGGAGTAGAGGAGCTAGAAATTATGAAAAAACTTTCCAGAACAGGAGAACAGCGCTGCTGAATCACTGCCAAGATGAGTTAGCTGCTGTTAGTATGAAAACAGATTCCACCACCTTTTCGTTTTGCCAGAGAGTTCTGTGTTGCGGTCTACTCCGTACAGCTGGAGTATGGTGTTGACACACAGAGATATTTCTCCGTAAAAAAACAATGCAGAAGATGACGAAAATTATCTGTTTCTAGCCACCATTAACTGAAGTTTGTTACCCATTGAATGAATGTTGGATAGAAATGAGGAACAAAGCACGAGTGCCCCAGCATCTTGGTTTCACTGAGTGAGCAAAGGGGAGCGCACCTTTGATCAGAATGTCGAGTAATTCCACTGATAAACACAAAAATGATGGAAGTAAGTCCACTAGAGTTGTTCCCCTGATGTTCAGGAACTATTCTCTGGTGAAAGACGTCGGGTCTCAGGAAAAAAACGAAATCAACACACACAGAAGGGGCCATCCTTGGATGAATATATGCCTCAATACATGCACTATATATATAAATATATTTGTCCCGCTAGAGTTTCAATGTGATACTAACATTTTTTACACAACATAAAGAACCTGCTTTTTTTAAAGAGTTTATCTTGAACCATCAGTGATGTCATTTAAACAATTTGTTGTACTTTCACGCATTTTTCAAGGTCAATAGTTTTCAGTATTCAACATAAATACTGGAGTGAATCTGAGCCGATGTCAGTGGTAGCTGAGGTAGAACTCACTGATGGTGGTGAAGACGCTGGTGAAGCAGAAGTAGTCAACGGCATTCAAAGACAGCAGGTAAAAGAGGAATTGCTCCTTCTCCTCCTCACAGCGCAGGAAGGCATAACGCTTGTACAGCTTCCTTTGGGCAAAGTACACAGAAGTCAAGTCATGCTCAAATAACGGAAAACAGAATTATCATAATGCACTCAAATGGTTTTTCAGTGCATCTCGTATGCAACCACATTCTTTCAGCTTTGTGAAAGCAAATGCAACATGGGCAACATATGAAGGACCGCCATCGCTAACTGGCTGCAGTTCCACATTGAATGAAATATCTTTTTATTCTACTCAGTGGCCACAGACATACTTGTATGGCCACAGTATCGAAGGAAGGAGACAAGGTACATTTTTAGTCTCACTTTCACAGTGGAAATATTGGATTTAAATGTTTTCAAGTGGTTAAAATCATATTCAATAGAAGAGGTTTGCAGCTCATTATCCCCTGTGTGAACAGATAAAAAGACACCACACTTAAAGTGAGTAATGCTAAAAGCTCAACTATAAGCAAACAGCATGATCAACTTTCAGAGGAGAAAAGTCTGAAGGGATGAGCTGACAAAAAACTGTTTTGTCAAATTAATAAGTGGTTCAATTCCCGACCTTTGATTAATCCAAACAGTTTACCCAACCCTGATTAACATTAAACATGACCTTAATCCACAAGAATTAAATATTTAATTCTAAATTGCCAATATCAGTATCATTTCAATTTTAGGGATGTCACACTTTTGATATAATACTGACATTGTCTTCATTTCTGCATTGCTGTTATTGTCTTCGACTGACTAATCTTTTCAAACATGCAATAGTATTATAAGTGCAGCAACAAAACAAATTGAGGGGGAGTGAGCTGGGTGGATCATATGGCACACTCACTTGGTTAAGGCTTGTCGGGACAGCAGCTGTTTGAGGTGCTGAGAGAGCAGCTTCTTTTCCAGGGACAGACGTACCCAGGCTCTGGCTCTGCCTACATCGGTCTTAATCTCTAACATACTCTGGATATGACTGAGGAGACAAATGAAAGAGTGATGAAATCTCACGAGAATGGAAACACTTGAATACAATTTTTATTTTGATTAGTGATTTTCTGCTTTTCCTGATGTTGTGTCTTATCTATACTATATATTAACTGTACAGTCAACATATTAGTCAGTTAATTCATCTTCCAAGTGACAATTTGTGCCAAATCTGAAGAAATTCGCTAATTTTACGATTTCTGCATCGGTGTTTGTGAAGCTGGAAGTTGTATAGGGATTAACCAAATATAAACATTTAAAGAAACTGAGCTGCACTGAAATGATGTTCCTGCACAAAGCAAATTACTGCAATGTTTATAACAGAAAGATGGACAAACATTTATTTACTTGTGATTCTGAATTTCCAAAACTGCACAAAAACAAAAACAGAATTCACAGTCAAGAGAGAGAATCTTGGAATTCAGAGGAGAGCAGCATGTACCTCATGTCCTGTAACAGAGACACACAGAGTGATGGCATTGCTATGGAACAGTCAGACTTCTTCCTCTCAAGAACACGTGACACTGTTGAGGAGAAATACATATTATGATGCATGTGTGACGCTGTGTCAAACGTTACACCCCAGCTCGTTCACTCTGCTCTGCTTCGGCTAATCGGCTCGTTGCTCCCTCACTGCAAGCTAAACACTTATCAAAATCACGACTGTTTGCTGTCCTGGCTCCTAGATGGTGGAATGAGCTCCCCATCGGCATCCGGACATCTGAAAGTATACACATCTTGCGCCGAAAACTAAAAACACACCTCTTCCGACTTTACCTTGAATGAATGGAAAAAGAAAAAGAAAAAAAAAGAAAAACACACCTAACAACTCTTTACTAACACTTCTAGTAGCACTTAAATGGCACTTAATTATAGCACTTTGTAGTTTTGTTTTATTTTGAAGAAATTGTACTTTCTTGATTCTTGTTGTTCTTGGTCTGTACCCTCTGGGTTGATGCACTTATTGTAAGTCGCTTTGGATAAAAGTGTCAGCTAAATGAAATGTAATGTAATGTAACAAGAACACAGTGTGTGTGTGTGTGTGTGTGTGTGTGCGTGTGCGTGCGTGTCCGTGTGCGTGTCTGTGTGTGTGTGTGTGTGTGTCTGCACTTGAACATTGTGAGGAACAACTTGAGTCATAGACAATATGCTGTGGGACGATTTTGGTCCTCACAACTTCACAGAGCCGTTTGAGGGTTCATAACAGATTTTAGGGGTTTAGGTTAGAATTAGATTAGGTTTAGGGTAAGGGTTGAGGTAAGGCATTTAGATTTGATGTGACATGTATAAGGTCAGGGGCTTGTTTCAGAAAGTCAGTTCTCAACATGGAGTCAGATGCTATGGCAATATACACTCTGGCAGGTTTCCATAATCCAGAGATTCCCCTGTTCTTTAGCTGAAGCCTTCAGATTGAAGGAGGTGTCAGATAAAGCGTGATCTTTTCAGTCAGGGACAAAATATGCTTCAATAAATTCAGATTGACCCATCACTTACTTATAGTCCACCTAATGTTCCACCAGGTATTTTTCTATTTGTGTCTTTGCATTTGCATCCTTATATGATCCACATCTAAATCTGATGATTAAAATATATCTTTACACCTTGTACAGCTGCTTCACAGGTAGCTACGTGAAAACCAGGAATACATTTGACAGTTCTAGGCTACTTTGTTTCATTGTTACTTATCTTAACTCTTATTTTAAAAAGAGTTAAGTGCTGTGGACATGGGTGTACTCTCTCCCTTAATATAATGTCCAAGATCGCTTTGTGAGAAAAAGTGCTAGATTTATTATGGTACCATACAACTGTATTATCGAGAGTTAGACACTGTTTAATATGTGTAAACATCAATAGGCCTCTAGGTATCTTATCTTTCTCTGGCAGCTGACACAATGTCTTTATTTTCTTGTCAGAAACATTAACAGGTGGTGCTCTTCACTAACATATTATGAAAAATCTGTGGAGTAAACAATTTAGAGCTGTATGGAGGTCTGTTATGGCATAAGACCAGACAGATTATATCATCAGTATTCGTTCAAAGATGAAAATCCCACAGTGAAACTGTAAATTCACCAAGGAAACTGGCCCACCTCATTTGAATGATGTTCTATGTGCAGGCCACATCATAATTTTTTTAATATAGAAATTTAAGTCAAACCCAAATTAAGAGATGCTGCTTCTCAATAATATTAAATGTGGGCAGAGTAATGAAGTCAGATATTTTTTCACTATATGACACATTGCCACATCGCAATTTTTTCAGTGGGGTTAACTAAACATCACAAGTTAGTAATTAAATTGTACAAGTGTCATCTTCAGTTCCTGCTAAGTCCATTGTAAGACTATTGGGTTGCATGTTTCAAAAAATGTATAAACACACACAAACATACTTGCATAGATACATACAGATTTATATTGAATCTAAATCATTTGAGTAAGTGCAAGACTAAGGAGAAAACCTTCTTTTAAATCCAAACCTACAGCAGTCAACCGAGAGGTGAGTTTCTTAACCCTGATTTCTGAAACAGGACCCAGGTAAGAGGCAAGGGATTGCAATGTCAATAAGTGACCTCAAAAAAAGAAGTACAAAAAGTTGTGTGTGTGTGTTACATGATGACTCTGTGTGCTCCAGCTTCTCCTCTCTGGCCTGGTAGTGCAGCAGGAGGGACCAAAGGGCGGATTTCCCCTGGGAGATTAGAGAGGTTTCCATCAGAAAAACAGAATGACAATAAACACACACAATAACAACAGTAGCAAAAAAATGTGTTATAAAATAAGATGCATTAGGCAATGACCTCTAAGGCTCAATATCCAATGTTATTATAAATATATGAGTAACTGTAGCAGGGTTATACTGACAGCATACACGTGTCTTTATCTTGGCTATATTTTAGGTTTAAGTAGAAGACAGTTGACAGAGACAGTACCGTTCATTCATCTCTCTGTGTGTGTGTGTGTGTGTGTGTGTGTGTGTGTGTGTGTGTGTGTGTGTGTGTGTGTGTGTGTGTGTGTGTGTGTGTGTGTGTGTGTGTGTGTGTGTGTGTGTGTGTGTGTGTGTGTGTGTGTGTGTGTGTGCGTGTGTGTGCGTGTGTGTGTGTGTGTGTGTGTGTACTGACTTGTTTGACCTGCAGCCCGTGACTCCAGATCCTCTCCAGCAGGTCACAGAGGCTGGCAATCAGAGTGTTCTCCTCCAGACCAGTGATGTTGGCATCACCATGACCCAGCTCCACAGCTTCCCGGCCCATCTTCTCCACCAGCATTCGCTTGGTCTGAATGGATTGACGGATTAATTTGAGAGAAAACTACATACATAGGCTAAGTAAATACAATATATGTATACTATAGTGATAAATCTCAAGTCATTTATAAGTGTAGGAACATTGCTGGGGGGTTTTCACCTTCATACGACACTCCTTGAGCAGACCTTCCACAAACTTCCAGTTGGTCTGGGCAATAACAGCAGGAGACAGATCAGCAAGTTTGGCTAAACGAAGATTCTTCCCCAGGCTGCGGGCCTCCTGCATGTACTTCTGATCAGCAAACATCAGAGAGCTAGTTAGTGAGTTTGACAAACACTTGGACGCATCTGAAAGCTCATCTGAGGATTTTTTTATGCATTTGTAGTAACGTGTTTATTTACATCAAATAAACACACATTTTAAGATATTAAACCACATTTATTGACATTAATATTTGTATGGAGGACAATACATGACTTAAGTATAAATAAATAAATACAGAAAAAATAAAATAAATGCATAAATAAATACAGAAAAAATAAATAAATACATACATAAAAAAATAAAAAATACAGAAATAAATACAGAAATGTTTAAATAAATGTCTTAAATACATTTCCACATTTATTCATTTTCCACATTTCGGTCCGTATGCTAATGAGAAAGGCGGGCCTAACCGCAGCCTCATGCAGGATTGGTCACAGAAGTGAAATGATCCAGTCCTACTACTTCTGTCTCTCAATGCTGACTGGTTTCCAGTAGCTGTTTGCAACGTTGAGCCAGTTCACACTTAAAATGAACTAGTTCAAGTTCAGAGGGTTAGTTAAGGTTATTTTTTATTGGGATGATTTAGGTGTCAGTAGTCCTGACTGTGAGTGTCACGTCTCGTGTTGTTCTGAGCATAAGAAATGAGCAGAGAGGAGGAGGAGGAAACAGAATAGGACTGGATCATACACTCCTGTGACAAATCGTGCATGAGACTGCGGATAGGCCCGCCTTCCTCATTAGCACACAGACACAGAAATGTGGAAATGAATAAATGTGGAAATAAATAAATAGACATTTATTCATACATTTCTATATTTATTTATTTCCTTTTTTATTAATGCATTTATTTATTAATTTATTTATACATTTATTCATTTATACTTAAGTCATGTATGGTCCTCCATAGATTTGAACCTGCTGGGTCTAGCTTGTTTGCATCAGTGTTAATTTCGTTGACGAAAACAATGACGAGACGAAGACGTAACGAAAACGAATCTTTGAAAATAAAAACTATAACTAAATCTATTTTAACTTTCGTTGACGAGACGAAAATGTTGGTGGTTGACTAAGTTACAAATTTTTTTTTAAACATCATCGTATCAGGCCGTCATGAAGTATCAGGAGTGGGCGAGTGAGTGTGTGTCTGTGTGTGTGCCCCAGATAGCGCACTGGTCCCGAGGCTCTGCCCCCTGCCCCATGTCAAAGGAGTTTAATGTGGCGACTAAATGTAACTAAAACTAGACTAAAATGTAATTTGTTTTCGTTGACTAAAACTAGACTAAAATGTAATTTGTTTTCGTCGACTAAAACTAAGAAGAATAAAATGACTAAATGTGACTAAAACTAATATGCATTTCATCAAAAGACTAAGACTAAGACTAAATCAAAAATAGCTGCCAAAACTAACACTGGTTTGCATCTGTCCATCACAAACTATGCTGTGTGTTCAATCTGTGAAAAGGATTAAACCCATAGCAACTAAATTCCCTTTGTTCACATGAATTTTCCCCGACACTGAGAAGCTGTGAAAATCTCAATGGAGGAGTCTTGTGTGAGGTGACAGGAAATGTGATGGTATGGTGGAGGAATTAAAGCAAGGTTTTTAAAGGTGGGTGAGAGTGTTTATGTACTTGTACATAAACTTGTACATGTACTTGTGAGGACCTTTTTTAGCAGCAACCCTACGGAGTGAGGTCATTTTTGGAAAGTGAGGACATTTTGGCTTGCCCTCACTGTTTCCAACGGTTGTTTAAGGGTTAAGACTTGGCTTCATGGTTAGAATTAGGTTAAGGGTTAGGTATTGAGTTGGGATGGTTAAGGTTAGAGTAAGAGGCTAGGGAATGCATTATGCACATGGAAGTCCTCACTTAGATAGAACTACAAGAATGGTAGAGTTTAATGGAGTAGTCAGGTCCAGCCAGTGTTAGATGGACAGCTACAGTCAGGGGTGGAGGGGGTTCTGTGAAAGGGATTCCTCAACACAGGCAACTCCTTCACATACCAGGCAGGATGCAGAGGCAGATTTTGTTGGCGGTTTGATAGAGGGAGGGGGCGAAATGTCCCACTCCCAAAATGCCATGGAGTTTTGCTGGACCAGAGAGCCCTCAACCATCTGAGGAGGGAAACGAACGCAAACGGAACCGAACACACAAGCAGACAGGTGAGGACAGAAACCAAAGGAAATGAAAAAGAAAGCAGAGAAGGCCTCATGCACAGGAAGAAAAAAGATTCAAAAAAACGATTTAAAACAAAAAAATTAAATATAAATACCACGTGACACATTGAAAATATATAGCTGTAACGCAAGTGAGGCGAGTAGGCATGTAGAGGACAGGTTCTGAGGAGCTTTTCTACCTCTTTCAGGTCGTTATCAGCGTTCAGATGCTCCGTTTGATGTGCATTGTGGTCTTTCCTTCGCTGTGCTGACGCTGTGCTATGAAACCACCTGTAGATCAAAAATTTGCAATTTGATTATTTTTGCAACTTTTTGGCCAGTCATCTGAAGAAACCCCACAAAAGCTGCTTCACTGTGTTCACTGATTCTGATCATCAAATAGATGCCTGGTGTTATTCAAGCTGCTTTCTGACATGCAACTCCTCTAAAGATTCTCTGCACTGTCCACGGAGGAGGTGCATGTGTGAATGCAAATGTGATGATTAGAGTCTCTGGATTTTCTGCAGACCTTCTCCACCTGGTCCCCTAGTATAAAGTCATCAGAAGTCAACAGAATCTGCTGTGAGAACACGCTAGGTGACCCCCTGCTTGATAACAGATCCAGATGAAAACCAAACCAAACATTAAAACAAATATCTCAAGGTGAAAAAGAGCGTCCACACCTATGAAGATGCCAAGAGAGTTTGTGGTGATAACAGCAGAAGATATTGCCTTTTGTCTAGTCAAGAAAATCATGTGATCTTCGCAGCGGAGTTAATACATAACTTCCGGCCTCTGTCTGCTGAACCCAGCTGCTTGAAAGGCGCTATATAAATTCAAGCTATTATTATTTATTAATATTATTGTGGACTTTATCAACAGGTCATGTCTGAAAACGGCTTAACGAAGAAAGGTAAGTCAACTCACTTGCTATTGATCAGCACAGTGTTCAGCACATCAGCTTGAAGTTTGGGGAAGAATCCCTGCTCATATTTGCCCTGACCAAACTTCATGTCCAGCAGGTGGGGGTGGATGGCTATGTGGTCAATCTTCATGAGCCGCTGCTCAATGGCCTGAGCTGCAGGGGAGACAGAAAATGTTCACTGCAAAGTTATCATATAAAATACTTTCAGACAACACTGGGAGTAAGAATACTCGAACATAGTTGCTTCAGTGGGGACAATATAAGACAATGCTGTAATATCTCAATGATTATCAGCGGGATAAGAACACCTCAAATCTAAAGTATGAAAAATCTTTAATCCTTTCTAATGTAAATGGAAGGGTTTTAAAAGCAGTTCATGCTGTTCCAATTAGAAGACTGCAAATATGGGGGGAATGCCCATCAGTATTTCATGGAAGATGTTCACAGTGTTGCAATTGGATTTACACAGTGCTGTCATGACTACAAAGTGTGAAAGGCTGACGGACATGAGCAATTCATTAACAAACAAACAAAGTGTGTTATCAAAGCAAAGAAAATAAAGCAAATGGGGACACTGTTAAACTCTTTCCCTGATCCACTGATCTTGTTTTGCAACAGTTGAATTCAACAGGAGCTGCAGCATTATTCTTCATTGGTATAGTGAAAGGATGTCCTGGCAACACAGTAGAGGGCAGGTAAAGGAAAAAGCTGACTACTGTTTGGTACGGGTAAACGGGTACCTGCATACACCATCTTGTGAAAAATCAACTTATGTGTCAGAGACAGACGACATGCGCAAATACACACATCACAACATGGAAATAAAGACAATGTAGTGAACATCTCGGGGTGGATAGATCACATACATGATATATATCTTGAGAATTTTTTAATCTCCTCTTGATCACTGTACAAATGATATATTCAACCCTTTGTTGCAAAAATGGCACCAGTATACAGATTCAAGTAGACCCTTATATTTTTTTTTTTATCTGCATGCAAAAAGTGGAAAATCACAATCAAGTTACATTCAGCAAACTTTCTATTTTTTAGACCAAGCAACCGCACTGACAAGCGTTTAACAAATAAAAATAAATGAGGTAGGCCTTCCTAATGTGGCCTAGTTCTCAAAGACCCTTCAAAACAGAGCTCAAAGGAACAATATAAGTTAAAGTGCACTTTAGAATTTGAGGGAACTTGTTTTATTGTCTGTTCGTATTTTAATAATCCAAAACGGCAGGATAATTATATTCAGAGACAGCTGTGATTTCCTCAATCAATAGAATTTAACAGAATTATCATTATAGGCTTGTGTTTGTACTGGGATGGTTCGGTCTCATCGGTCGATCTGTGATACTGGACTCAGTTCAGCACAAAGATCCCAGATCAATAGAATCTATGTCAGCTTATCAGACATCAGTGAACCCTTGCTTCCTCCTCATCCGTCCATTCTCGTGCATCCATCACGCAGAATCAAGCACAAGTGTCACAGCAGTATTTATATATTTTGAGCATCTGTTCTATTCCCTCAAATCAGTGGATCCTCAACTCAACTCTGGGATATTATTTGGAAAGTTTCTTCATTCCTTGTGAGTGATCTCCAGTGCGCTCTGTGCGCTGGGTGCTCTGTGCGTCACTGCAGTGATTTGATGATACATTCGAAGAGGATAATATTAAAAACTGTTGCTGGCTTGGCTCTGGTACTCTGCTGTTTAATGGAATCTGAACGCAATTTGCCAAGTGACTTTTCCTACATTGTAATCATGTTTCTAGTAGTGGCGTCAGTTTAACGCGTTATTAACGTTAATGCAAAGCCATTTTAAGATTAAGATTATTTTTTAGATTAACGCAGAGCTGCCAACTCTCACGCTTTCGCCGTGTGACACACGCTTTTGCATGTTGGTGGATGACTAAGTCACAATAATTTTTTAAAACATCATCGTAGCAGGCCGTCATGAAGTACAAGGAGCGGGCAAGTGTGTGTGTGTCTGTGTGTGTGTGAGTGTGTGTGTGTGGTTCCAGATAGCGCACCTTAGCCATGCCCCCTGCCCCTGCGCACTCGCTCAGGGAGACACAGTGAGATCAGAGCTCGTTCAAGTGCAGCAGCCTCTCAATGACCGACTGCTTCTTAACTATGAAAACAGTGAAAACACAGAGTTTCTCTGGTCTCAGCTGATCAGAGATCAGCGCCTCAGCTTCTCGATCAGAGCAGAAGCTGCAGTTGGTTTCTATCGAGCTTCAGTATCTGTGTTTGCCTCCAGTCTGACCTGCTCTCGCTTTTTGTTTTAATATTTCGCCAACTAAAATATATATTTTTAAGCTACTAGGCTGCAGTTAAATGTTTTTATTTATTTCAAAATAGGGTACTTCTTATTTCATACATTTTCCACAAATATGGGGAGGACTCAAATAGCCCTACACAGTTCTGTGTTTAATTTGTTTCAAAGTAGGCCGACACTTGCCTGTGTATTTTGTTTGTTTGGTATTTTGTTGCTTGTCTGTTTGAGAGGCCTGACTGCTATGTTCACAGCAAACTTATAGTCCTTATAGTCTTAGAGTCCTTGTTTACCTGAAATGTGCACTTTAGAATTTAATTTTTTACCGCCCTGTTTGGCAATGTTGTTTTTCAATAAAATAAAACATTTGCATAAAGCAAGCCAATCCACTTTCCATGTTGATAGAGCATTAAAGCCCCCAAAAAATTATGGAGAAAAAATGAATGAAGGGACATTAAGAATAGATACAAATTTGCGATTAATCGCGATTAATTTTGAGTTAACTATGACATAAATGCGATTAATCGCGATCAAATATTTTAATCGTTTGACAGCACTAGTTTCTAGTAAAAATGAACCATAAAAAGCACACGTTTGAACTCCAACACCTCTTCCTGCAGAGCTTACCAGACTCCCTAAGGATGGAGCATCTCTGGTAGTTGGAGGATCGTAGGCAGGGAGCACGCACATTGTAGAGTCGAGCCTTGTTGATGCGCGCATCAAAGACACGAAGCAGTGGCTCTTTCTCCTCCCACTGGGACATGATTTTGTTATCAATAAAGGTGGCGAACATCTGCGTCTCAATGAAGTGGGAGAGGAAGGGGAGGTAAGGCTCAGGCTGATCTGAGAGGAATGAGGCCTGGAGCAGGGTCAAACACAAGTTAGGAGATACACATTATGCACAAATATACAAAATGTAAAGCCAGAGATGTATATAAACAGGACCTAGTCACAAATAAAAGCAACTTCACAAAAAAGCGCCTACCACTCATCATTCACTGTGTTCATCTGCTTCCTGTGTGTTATTGAATGTAAACAACACTTTCTGCAGCTATCTTAAAAGCTTTTGAGAATATAGAATATGTAATGTCTCATGAACAACTGGAAAATCTTAACATTGAAGAAGATACACTAAGATTGCAGTGCACATATATCCATAAAACGTAAGGGGAAAAATGAAGTTGGCTCTTTACATTATGTCCATATTGAGCCTTATGTCTTATTTTAAAAAGCACTCTGTCTGTTGCAAATATTCCCTTATAGAATCATAAGAATGCAGATGGCCATGGTTCCTCTCGTTTTGCAGTGAGAGACACACATACATTAATGTATAAGCAAAGGCATATTTTTTTATCACTAATGACTCCAATCTCATCTTTAAACCCTTTCTGTGTTTGTTTTTCACTCCATTACCTTATCGAAATTGTCCATCTGCTCCCTGTTGGTGAGCCAGGACTCCAGGTCCGGCGCACTCTGAATGACAAATCCTTCATAGTCAGCAAACATGGTTGTGAAGCGGCTGGCAAACACTTCCCTCAGCTGGACATTCAGCTTGGCATTCCTAAGTTCCTCCTCCTCAGCGGCCCTTTGCCTGTCAATCCCCTGAGCTTTAATGCTTGCCCTAAGAGCATCCACGCGGGCCACTGTCACCCCGGTGCGTTTGGTTAGTGCATGCAGTCTCTCCAAGGTGGCATTTCCCTGCAGCAGCTCCAGCATAGTGAGCTCCTCCCCTGCCAGGTTGCCATTATGCCCATCGTCCTCCAGTTGTTGAAGGGTGACAGTCTTGCACTCCCTGTTGGATGTGGAGGGCTTTCCGGGGGAGCAGGTACGGGTTCTTTTTGGCGTGGCCCCTATGTTGGCAGAAATTCCAAAGCTCAGCAGAACCTCACTGAGCTCCTGGATTAACTCAGTCTTGTTGGGGAACTGGGGTAAATCCTCTGGAAGCTCTATGTAGTGGTTGTCAATGTCCACAAAACACAAGTTGGCCTGGGAGAGGGAAAGATATTTCATATTTCAATATATATGAGATACACACTTCTGATAATGCAATAAAAAAAAACTTCAGTTTAAAATCCAGCAAAACATTCAGGCAGAATATACTTAGTTAATGCGACTGTACCAACATCTGACTGTGTTGCTTCGCCCAATAACGACCGTCTGGTATGAATCACATTGTGATGCATTTATGCAATATTTATTATTTATTATTATAAACTTGCAATGCTATCGTTAATAATCACATAACATCTATAAATATCGTTCATACTATTTTTATTATAACAATTCGCACAGAGGATAAATAATATTTTTTATAAAAGATCTCTATGTTGGCTTTTTGCTGCTCTGCTGCAGTGCATAGCTGTGGAAAGCTTTTAGGTAAGCTACAATGGGCCTAAATTGTCTGGGTACACATGACAGATGTCTTTTTGCTTCTCCCTCTCTTCCACACATTAATGTCTCATCAAAACAAGTTACAAGGACTCTTTGTTCTTTATTGTGGGAGAGTAAGAATTGTGGCTGCTACCACATAGTGGATCATGGTGGCAGCTGATTGTGGATCATAGGATTACAATTAGGTTGCTTAGATATACATCATACCTACCCATATATACTATTATTGATGGCAATACCGCTAGCAATACAACTGCTATTGCTGCTCTGCCGCCTTCTCTCTCTCTGAAAATATTGACAGAACCTTTAAAGATGAATACACACTGTCTTTTCTCAAAAATGTTTTAAATATTCGTATTTTGTGGATGTGGTCTGTTACACTCATAATTGATTGTACTTCAGTCGGTCCAGGGAGTGGGATCCCTAACTTGCAGAGGATTTGCACCTTGTTAAGCTAGGTGAATCAAATTGAGATTTGTGTATATGGGCTATCCAAATAACATTTGATTGATTGGTAAATGCTCCCTCACTCTGTAGATTAAGTTGTTGCCATCCACGCAGACAATCTGACCTCATAGTTTCAGCTACATTAGAGCATGTGGCATGCAATTCAGCCCTCTCAGGCAAGAAAACACTGAAACCTATATCATATCTCTGACCAAGTCGTAATCCATTAAGTCATTTTTGTGCAATCCTGCTAACGCACAGATAGATGGACAAAGAAATGAAAACATGAGCTCCATTATATGAGTATTCAAAAACAAGGATGTTGAATGCGTACCTCCTGAGAAAGTTCCAGTGTGGAGCGGTCTGTGCATTCTTTTGACTGCAGGCCCATTAAGTAGGGAACAGGAGCATCCAGGAAGTGGAGGAGGGAGGCTGGCAGGATAGGAACATAGACATGCTGCCACTGAAAAGGAAACAGCAGGGTAGTGATGCCCTCTGCTACTGTCATCAACCGCTGGTAGTCTGAGAGGAAGACAAAATGATGATGAGGGAATAGATCTGATATAACAATCTAGAATTTCTGCAGTTTTATCTTGTTAAAAAAGGTGATTGGAGAAAGAAACACTTTAGCACTGAGTTGCAGCCTGGGGAGTTCTTTATCATTATTAGTAGTTGACCACTTGAAACTAGTTGACCTAATGTTAAGCAGCTACATTACTTAAATGATTCTGACTAAACAGGGGTTAATGTTGAAGCTTTTTTTGTTAACGTGAAAAAAATTAATTCTGTGTTAATTTTATATTTACCAAAGAAGTAAGGGCAGATAAAAAAAATGTGATTTAACATCTTATCTTTACTTTATTTTTAAATTCTAAAATACGAAAATATTTTAGTTGACTTTGCTACCCTGTCTCTGGCTCCTAGTCTACCGATTCCCTCTTAATCTTTGAAAGAAAATCTGCCCTTTATATAATCGGGTCCAATATTTCATGGTCTGCACCTTGGTTGCGCCCCTCTCGTGTGTGCGTGTGTGTGTGTGTGTGTGTGTGTGTGTGTGTGTGTGTGTGTGTGTGTGTGTGTGTGTGTGTGTGTGTGTGTGTGTGTTTGTGTGTGTGTGTGTTTTAAATGAACGTGATGCCTTCTAAGCATAGATAACCTATAGTGACCTTGAGGTAACTTGAGAGGCATTCTCTAGAGCAGGTGTTCCCTTCTGGGCTACTGTGTAAGAGGACTTGTCTTCATGGATATGGTAAATGGTCTTGTATTTATAAAGCGCTTTTCTAGTCTTGATGACCACTCAAAGCGCTTTACAGTACAGTGTTACATTCACCCATTCACACACATATTCATACAGTGCATCTATTCGCAGCACTTTTGTTATTCTATGGGGGGCCATTCAGGGTTCAGCATCTTGCCCAAGGTCACTTCGGCATGCAGACGGGTCAGACTGGGGATCGAGCTGCCGATCTTCAGGTTGGAGGACGACCACTCTACCCCTCAGCCACAGCCGCCCGGATGTATCACAGCTGCATGTCATCCTTTCACAACTGGTTGTCGAGGTAGTGTTAAGACAACAATGTTGGCTATGCAGATAACTGGTACAGGGGAAAACCTGGTCTGATTGATAGAGACAGCATTGATCCAATTTTGGATGGAGCGGCTCTCATAAATATGACAACGTTTTTGAGACCTGGAGGCAGAGTTGCAGTCTAGCTTCTCTGCACTTATATTAGGGGAGTCTACCCCCCCACCCAATACCCTGTAGAAACGTGGTCGACCTTCTGACCACCTAGAAATAAATCAAAAGTAAACAGGTGATGAGTGACAGATACAAGCCCAAAAACGCTGATCAAAGTCTCTACTTGTCAATGATCTGATTACTTCTCATCAATTAGCTTTATTCTGTTTAACCAAAACCTGCCTTCAAAAAGATGAGTATGGGGTTTTAAATGAAGGCACTTCTTCCGCATATAATGATGTAGAGTCGTATATGCAAATAGCCGATTATCTGGCCGATATCGGTTCTGCAGAGGAGCTGCTTATGCCAACAATATGATTTTACATAGGGTTTTACTTGATCTTCTGCTCCTGCACATCTTAGACAATAAAACCTTTAAAAATATTAATTAATTTGTGTTATTGTATTTTGAAATGGGTAGGCAACAGAAAATATTGTAAATATTTATGTCTTGACTATAAAAAAAAAGAAAAATAGGCGAGACCTTGAATCTCCAGGGACACCAAACTATGCCATTTTCCTGACCGAGTGATGAGGTACATAGACAAACATAGAACATATAATAACTCTAATAATAACTGTGGGGGGAATAAGTCAGATAAAGAGTACAAAGTCACATTCATTTTGTCTTCATCAGAGGTTTGGGTTCTAATATTCCACGGCACAGATCCCCCTAATACGCCAACAGAGTAGACTGCTTAAGAGATGTAGTGCTATTTGTTTTTGGAAGTTATCTATGATGGTTATGTTACAGCTTGTTTTGATGATAATGTGATCAATGTTCCTATAGTGCCAGTTTGCATACATTAGTTAGTCTTCTTATTATTGTGTAAGACTTACCCCGTGAGCAGAGGAGGATCTGCATCTCCAGCAGGTTGCAGGTGAACACCTGGACCAGATTTTCGACTCCCAGCAGGCTGAAAGCCTCTGAAAGGGGAAAGTCAGCAAGTGGCAGCTCCTCAAGCCCAGGCCTCTGGCACACGATGGGCTCATAAACACCGTGGAACTTGAGCGTTCGGCCTGGGGCAGGCAGTGGCACCTCATATAGGATATTGTGAATGTAGCTCTCAAGGGGTAGTGGGGGGGCAGTGGCTGCTGTAACAGCCCTGTGCAGCTGTGACAGGAAGTTGCGGCATGCATACATGAATGGCATGGTGGTGACTAGACACAAAGCTTTGGACACATAGAGGGTGTCCCGTGACGAGTCATAGCCACCTACTGCCCGAGATGAGGGTAAGATAGATGAGAAGGGGGGGGATTCAGCCTCGTCTAAACTGCTGGTCAGAGAGTCAATGCTGGAGGAGGAGGAAGAGCAGGAGGAATGGGGGTTGGTGGAGACATGCTCTGCATTGTGCATCTCTTGGAGGGTCTGCATGGCAGAGCAGATCTGCGGGCATGTAACTTCCTCATAGAAGGTGTGGACGAACCCATAAGTTCGAGAACCATCCTCCCTGGTGATGATGAAGGAGTGAAACTGAGGATCACGTGGATCTGCCTGCGTCTGGAACAACAGTCCTTTAGGCATACACAGCTGCAAAGAGAGGAAACAGTGGTCAATCACCACCTCAGAGCAGACTATTGTCAATTCCACAATTGTTATGAGTATATCATCTTCACCATTCCAGCTCCAGCTATCATTACTATTATTCTGATGAGCATGCTTTTGGTTTGCTATTCTGGTGAAAAGTGTGTGTGTTTTGGCTCATCTTCAGTGTCAGTGGGTCTGTGGAAAAAGAAGCAGAATACACTATTGGACTACACTCTTTTTAAGAGGCTACTAACACTGTTAGACATGACAGTTAACCTTTACATAGCAGTAATGATTTATTCAATTATTTACAAACAAATATGGACAATCGGGGAAAAACTTCACCACCTTCTCCCCTCACAAATAGCACTGTCCAGTACAGTAGAGTACAGTTCCCCCTCGACGCAAAAAGATCCACTGTAGCACAGCCTAATTCTGACCAAATCTGAGCTACTACAGCCGGGTGATGTTTCCACTCCGCGTAGCAGCGTAATTAATCAGTGCAAACTTCCGTGATTGGGCATTGCCTAGTGGCGAGGTGGAGGGAGAATTGCAGCTTGGTCCATTTAGCTTGGTGTGCTAAAGGGGAGCGAATTATCTGGAATGATAATCACTGTTAGCTAGCTCCGGTGGCAGACCGTGTGGTGACCGCAAACTCCCGGTGCTGTGAGCTATTTAAAAAGAAAAAACCTACCTATGGTGAAGTCAGTCGGATCGGCCTTTTTTGAAACTACTTCTAAGAAAGAGAATGAGCATCAGTTTTACTGTGTGACAACATTTTGGATGTTCCTCACTTTCTGACATAGCTGTAACTTGCTGTGCAAGGGTTCAGATTTGGTTCTTCGTTTCAGTTTAGAATCAGGTTAAGATTAAAGTAAAAATGAGGATGTGGCATTTAGTTGTAATGGTTTAGGTTTGAGTTTAGGACTAGGGAATGCATGATCGATCAATCAATCAAACTTTATTTCTATATCCCATATTCACAAATCAATTTGTCTCATAGGGTTAAGAAGTGAAATCCTCTGCCCTTAACCATCAACAAGAGTAAGGAAAAACTAAAAAAAGCATGATATAATTGTATGTTCTGGGATTTCTCAAGAAAGGAAGAGACGATGATGCGCTCAGGGTGTGATGGAGGTATGATGAAGGAGGTAGAAAGGAGCAGGAGAGAACCATCAACAGCAAACATTCATTTAGGGGTCAGGTTTTAGTCACAGCACTACAGCATGATGGCATGTTTCCATGATGTAAGTTGAGACCCAGGATTGAATTATTTAGCTGAGCTGGTGGAATAATAGGCAGTGGCCTCAATCGTCAGTGAGCAAAACCCACATCCACACACAGTGGTGTAGTGCAAGATTTATGCAGGTATAAGGTGCATAACTTATTTTTAATCATCATATAATTCTATCCTATATCGCCTCTGGTCTGCATCATTCAGTCATGTGCTGCAAGCCAAGATATTGAAAGGAAGAACCAAAGATTGTGCCTGTTTCTGATTGGCTACAGCCCCTCGTCTTTGTTGGTTAGGTTGGTTTTGGTAACAGAGTTGGTGATTGTTTAGTTATGATAAGAATATGTGAGTCATCCCAGTGTTTGTGTTCCTGGCCCAGGGACAAATATTTGCTTGATGAACTGAACTCTATAGAAAAATCTTAAATGAGGCAAACATTCCAGCAAAAACGACCTTGTGCCACTATTCTGGTGCTCTTAGCCAGCAGCTCAGGGAGAGGCCCAGCATGGTTTCAATAAGATATGGTAAATGGTTTGTATGTATATAGTGCTTTTCTAGACCACTCAAATCACTTTACAGTACAGTTTGACATTCCACTATTCACACACACATTCATACAGTACATTTATTAGCAGCACTTTTTTTCTATGAGGGCCAATCTTGCCCAAGGACACTTCGCCATCCAGGTAGGGAAGACAGGGACCGAACTGCCGACCTTCTGAATAGAGGACAACCGCTCTACCCCTCAACCACAGCCAAGGGAGTAACAAGAAGGCCTACCAGAAGTCCCTTGACCACCATGGGGTCAACTTTAAACAGAATGAAGACCCTGCCGTCAAAAAGTATTTAAAATGAGATTGGGATTGTCTATGATAAGTGTCAGGAGCAGACCGTAGAAGAAGGTAGAGTTGGGCAGCAAAAACATCAAATGTTGACACACCATCTACAGATCATAACCACGGTCCAAGCAAAGAGCCTATTCCACACAAGCAGGATTAGAACGGGCACAGCACTGGTAATTTTACACTACAGCAGCAACCTACCATATTGACAGCATCCTGGTCGAATGGGTTCCACTCAATATTCTTAGGGTAGTGGGCCAGAACTTTGGACTTGAATTTCCTCTTCAGGGGACTCTGCTCTGAGTTTTCACCTGGAGGGGAAATAAAACAAAGAAATGGATTGTTGGAAAAATGTGACAAATTTGTTAAGTTTGTGTATGTTTTTGTGAGTTGTGGCTGAATGTTTCTGGAGCAAATGATCAGAGAAGTATCAATCAGCAACATATGTATCACAGAGAGGTATAAAAGGCATTATCTGATATTTAGTATAATGGAGGTTGTCTGACATGGACCAACATTTTTTTACTTTATGCAACAAAACAGCCTCTAAACACCAATAACCTCTTTAACAATCTGCACAAGAATCATGTCAAGCTTACGGAGATAATCAGAAGAGAGAGTTGAAAGTACAGGCTGCTGTGTCTAGTTTAGAGAGGCCTCTGGAGGCAGAGTGCACTTTACAGCTGACTCTTCAAAGCGAGATTTGAATTTATTAAGCTCATCTGACACTCTACCGGACAGATATACTTTTCCTCAATAGCAGTATAACAATCTCTCAATACTATTGATGTGATTCTTATGAAATACACAAGCAAGGTTTAACAAGTTGCAGTTAAACCAGTATATGAATAAAGATTCGCCATTTACTAGGTTATTATCTATAGGGACTGCCTGTGCAGTCTCTGTTGATATATCTGCTTTTGTCTCCTTGTCTCCTTGATGCCTTGCTTTAGTCGTGTTTTATATTTCCTTGTCACCTGACTGAAAGGTGCCATCAACTCCATTCATTCAGACTTTGACCTTCAACTAAAAACCATTAAGCCAGGTGCATGCTTCTGCAACTGCGTCTGCGGCTTGTCACGCCGCTGTGGCGCAGGACTCGTTGTCATTCAAGCTTCCCCAACCGTTGCGCGTCTTACAAAGCAATTCCCCACCAGAACACTAGGCGGAGTAATGTTTTTTGTCGAAGACGACCTTAGAGACGCCTTTTTTCTTCTTCGTCGATTGTTTATTTTCATAGCCACTGCGGCTCCTCGTAGCCTTTTTCTGGCGGACAAATACACCAGTCAGTGACGGGTGATACAAGTGGACATACTTTCGGATCTCTTCCGCCAAACGCTCTTCTATTTAGTCCATATTCGTTCTTCTAAATCTTCCAATGTTTCTGCTGGTATTATCGGGCATGAAACCGGAAATGCAGCTCCAGAAAGGATGTAGTTAGCAGACCAATCACAGCCTTAAGGGCCGAGTGAGCGTGCGAAGCTTTGCCATAATGTTTAGCAAAATTGGGCGACGCACGTAAGCACGTAAGAAGAGAACGATAGGCACGTAAGGGACCCGGAAGAGCTCTTGCGCTTACAGGCCCGTGAAAACGCAGAAGCATGCATCAGCCTTTAGGATGGAAGGGAATTAGTGTAGCTAATCACCGGCTTGAAAACTTGATGTGAACTTAAAGGCTCACATCTCTTCCATTATGAAATGTTGCTTTTCTGTGACCAGGGGCCTGATTCAACTGTTGCGCAAAACAGGGTCTGAAATACTATGCTAATTCTGAAATTATTCTAGATTGGCTAATAAGGTGTATAGGGAAAAGGGACCAGCTAACAGTAGAGGCAGAAATGCATGCAGACAGCGTGGTGTGGCGCTCTGTTATGATGGAACATTTACCTGTGGCTGCTGTATATTGATCCTTGCCATGGCGGTCTGCTTCAAGCCATTGGTACAAAGCTGACGACGAGCAAACGACAAAGAAACAATGTAATGTCAAAAGAATGGCACACAGAGAAGCACACATTAATAAATGCATAAAATTTAGCATAGAATAAACAATACACACATACTATTGATATCACAACAGAGCGCAGCATGGTATTTCAAACATAGCACACATGGAGCTCAAATGGAAGTATGAGTATTCTGAAACAGCACTGTTTACTGTTTTATTTTATTAGGGACAAAACCATCAATAGCCTTTGCACTGGAGCTCCAATGGCCTTACAGCATTTGGCGAATTTGGCCAAAAGAGGCAAACGCAATGTAAAAAAAATGCAGACAGATGCAGTATGTTGGACACATATTTGAATATATAGCTCGGTGTTAACGTGATTCAATTTTTTTCCGGCGTAACTGTATCACATCCGTCTGCACAGGAACACAGACGCACTCACACACACGCAGACACAACCACGCACTCTGACCCTATGCCTCTCCTGGAACCGTCACCTTATCGTGGTGGAGAGGTTTGCGTGTCCCTATGAACCTGAGGGCTGTGTTGTCTGGAGCCTTGTGCTCCTGGTAGGGTCTCTCATGGCAGAGTGGTCTCAGGTGAGGGGCCAGACTAAGAATGGTTCAAAAAAAAAAACCTCAATGAATAACGAAAAAAGAGGAGATGTGACCCGGCCCGGAGGAAGCCCGGGGCCCCCGTCTGGAGCTAGGCCCAGACGGAGGGCTCGATGGCGAGCGCCTGGTGGCCGGGTTTGCCACGGAGCCCGGTCGGGCATAGCCCGAACAAACTACGTGGCACCCCCCCTCTCTTCATCCCATGGGCCCACCACCTGTGGGAAGACCCGTTGGGGTCGGGTGCGCAGCCACATGGGTGGCAGCGAAGGTCAGGGGTCTCGACGGACCAGACCCGGGCGGCAGAAGCTGGCTCTGGGGACGTGGAACGTCACCTCGCTGTGGGGAAAGGAACCGGAGCTTGTGAGGGAGGTGGAGCGCTATCAGTTAGATCTGGTGGGGCTTACCTCCACGCACAGTCTCAGCTCTGGTACCGTACTCCTGGATAAGGGTTGGACTCTATTCTTCTCCGGAGTTGCCGAGGGCGTGAGGCGCCGGGCGGGTGTGGGGATACTCATAAATCCCCGGCTGAGCGCCGCGGTGTTGGAGTTTACCCCGGTAGACGAGAGGGTCGCCTCCCTGCGCCTAAGGGTTGTAGGGGGTAAAACTCTGACTGTTGTTTGTGCGTATGCACCAAACAGCAGCTCAGAGTACTCGGCCTTCTTGGAGACCCTGAATGGAGTCCTGTATGGGGCTCCAGTAGGGGACTCCGTAGTTCTGCTGGGTGACTTCAACGCCCACGTGGGCAACGATGGAGACACCTGGAGAGGCGTGGTGGGGAGGAACGGCCTCCCTGATCTAAACCTGAGCGGTCGTTTGTTATTGGACTTCTGTGCTAGTCATGGATTATCCATAACAAACACCATGTTCGAACATAAGGGTGCTCATAAGTGTACCTGGTACCAGAGTACCCTAGGCCGAAGATCAATGATCGATTTTGTGATTGTGTCATCTGATCTGAGGCCACATGTTTTGGACACTCGGGTAAAGAGAGGGGCGGAACTGTCAACCGACCACCATCTGGTTGTGAGTTGGATCAGGGAATGGGGGAAATTTCCGGATAGACCTGGTAAGCCCAAACGAGTAGTGCGGGTGAACTGGGAACGTCTGGAGGAGGCCCCCGTCCTAGGTATCTTCAACTCACACCTCCGGCGGAGTTTTTCTGGCATTCTTGTGGAGGTTGGGGGCATTGAGCCGGAGTGGGCGGTGTTCAAAGCCTCCATTGCTGAAGCTGCGGTGGCTAGCTGTGGCCTCAGGGTCTTAGGCTCCTCAAGGGGTGGTAACCCTCGGACACCGTGGTGGACACCGGTGGTCAGGGAAGCCGTCCGATTGAAGAAGGAGGCCTTCCGGGATATGATATCCTGGAGGACTCCGGACTCGGTTGCAGGGTACCAACAGGCCCGAAGGGCTGCAGCTGCTGCCGTGTCGGAGGCTAAGCAGCGGGTGTGGGAGAAGTTCGGAGAGGCCATGGAGAAGGACTTTCGGTCGGCACCAAAGTGTTTCTGGAAGACTATCCGGCACCTCAGGAGGGGGAAACGGGGAACCATCCAAGCTGTGTACAGTAAGGATGGGACTCTGTTGACCTCAACTGAGGAGGTCGTCGGACGTTGGAAGGAACACTTTGAGGAACTCCTGAATCCGAATAACAAGCCCTCTATGGTGGAGGCAGAGCTTGAGGTTGATGGTGTTTCGTCGTCAATTTCCCTGGTGGAGGTCACTGAGGTAGTCAAACATCTCCGCAGTGGCAAAGCCCCAGGGATTGATGAGATCCAGCCAGAAATGCTAAAGGCTCTGGGTGTTGAGGGGCTGTCATGGTTGACACGCCTATTCAACATCGCGTGGGAGTCGGGTACAGTGCCAAAGGAGTGGCAAACCGGGGTGGTGGTTCCCCTGCTCAAAAAGGGGGACCAGAGAGTGTGTACCAATTACCGGGGTATCACACTTCTCAGCCTCCCTGGTAAAGTCTACTCCAAGGTGCTGGAAAGGAGGGTTCGGCCGATCGTCGAACCTCAGATTGAAGAGGAACAATGCGGTTTTCGCCCCGGACGTGGAACTACGGACCAGCTCTTCACTCTCGCAAGGATCCTGGAGGGGGCCTGGGAGTATGCCCATCCGGTCCACTTGTGTTTTGTGGATCTGGAGAAGGCGTATGACCGGGTCCCCCGGGAGAAACTGTGGGAGGTGCTGCGGGAGTATGGGGTAAGGGGGTCTCTCCTCAGGGCCATCCAATCTCTGTACTCCCAAAGCGAGAGCTGTGTTCGGGTCCTCGGCAGCCAGTCAGTTTCGTTCTCAGTGGGTGCTGGTCTCCGCCAGGGCTGCGCCTTGTCACCAATCCTGTTTGTGATATACATGGACAGGATATCGAGGCGTAGTCGTGGTGGGGAGGGGTTGCAGTTCGGTGGTCTGAGGATCTCGTCACTGCTTTTTGCGGATGATGTGGTCCTCATTTGATCATCGGCTTGTGACCTTCAGCACTCACTGGATCGGCTGGCGGCCGAGTGTGAAGCGGCTGGGATGAGGATCAGCACCGCTAAATCTGAGGCCATGACTCTTAGCAGGAAACAAATGGATTGCTTACTCCGGGTAGGAAATGAGTCCTTAGCCCAAGTGAAGGAGTTCAAGTACCCCGGGGTCTTGTTCGCGAGTGAGGGTACTATGGAGCGTGAGATTGGCCGGAGAATCGGAGCAGCGGGGGCGGTATTGCGTTCGCTTTACCGCACCGTTGTAACGAAAAGAGAGCTGAGCCGCAAGGCAAAGCTCTCGATCTACCGGTCGATCTTCGTTCCTATCCTCACCTATGGTCATGAGGGCTGGGTGATGACCGAAAGGACGAGATCGCGGGTACAAGCGGCCGAGATGAGTTTTCCCAGAAGGGTGGCTGGCGTCTCCCTTAGGGATAGGGTGAGAAGCTCAGTCATCCGTGAGGAACTCGGATTAGAGCCGCTGCTCCTTTACTTAGAAAGGAGTCAGCTGAGGTGGTTCGGGCATCTGGTAAGGATGCCCACTGGGCGCCTCCCTTGGGAGGTTTTCCAGGCACGTCCAGTGGGGAGGAGACCTCGGGGAAGACCCAGGACTAGGTGGAGAGATTATATCTCAACACTGGCCTGGGAACGCCTCGGGATCCCCCCGTCAGAGCTGGTCAATGTGGCCCGGGAAAGGGAAGCCTGGGGCCCCCTGCTTGAGCTGCTCCCCCCGCGACCCGACCCCGGATAAGCGGATGACGATGAGTGATGAGATGAGTGAGCTCGGTGTTAATGGTATTGAGCAGCTCTTTGGAGTCAAACCAAGCAGGAGCATATGAATAGCAACAAACATTCCAGTTCCAGCAAACCAATAATGGCATATATAGACCACAGATCTGACAGTTCACATCTTTAATGTGATACAACAAACTGTATGAATGAGAAAGTGGGCATTAGTGATGAAAAGTATTTCTGCTTTAACTCGACTGGGCCAAGATATTTATAAACTCATTCAGCCCAGCTTTGTTCAAACACATAAAACTTAATTTTAAATTTCTAGCAGGCTTTTTAAGGAGCTGCGGGAACCCTGAACAAGTCCGCAGAAAACCCAGAGGAGACAATGTGAGAACACTGCTGAATTCAACGAGAGCGAGGGAGGGGGTAGGGGGGTGGATGGCCGATGATATGACACAGAAAATTAAGAAAAAAAACTATTGGGACGAAAAGTTTGTGCCATAGTGCCATAGACGTAGAAGACACAGACAAGAGCCAACACTTGCCAACACCTGCATTATGTATGTGTGAACGTGCACAAAGCAGAAAGTCACGATCCAATTCTTCCAATTCTTCCACTGCAGAACATGTCTAAAAAAGGTTATAGAGTAAACAGTCCAAATTGAGATTGAAGCGATGTTGAACTCCAAACCCTGTTACATTTCCTCTGATATAGGGTTGGAGACCAGTGAACACGTGCGCAAAACAAAATGCACAAAACAAAAATTTAAAACGTTAATTTTGTTTATATGGCGCCAGAGTCTGCTGTGCGGAACTCTACTGACAATTACATCGGAGGATGGTGGAGATTTGGTTTTAACACCTTCTTATCTCTTGAAATGTATCCTCACATGATGTGGATCAGTGCTGCAGACCAAGAGAGCCAGACCAAGTCAGAATTAGAGCGGCAAGTTTGTGTTTGAGAGTGTGTGCATGCACGTGCACACACACATTCCCCCGCTCCTGGTTTTCATGATGGCCTGATATGATGATGATTTAAAAAATGAACGTGAACGTGACTTTCACTCACGTTCAACATATGAATGGCTGCAATGTTATATCAACTGTTTTGTTTTGCACTGTTGTTGTTTTTTCACAGTAACTTTTGAAAAGATGCCTGGAAGTCTGAAATGTGTCTTGGGACACTAGTTGTTGCACTTTGACCATTTATTGCACTTTATTATGTTGTGCTATGCTCTATTGCACATTATTTGTATGTTTTATGACATTTTTCTATTTTTCAAATATTTTAATAAAGAAGTTCATGTTTCACTGGATCGGCTGGCGGCCGAGTGTGAAGCGGCTGGGATGAGGATCAGCACCGCTAAATCTGAGGCCATGACTCTTAGCAGGAAACCGATGGATTGCTTACTCCGGGTAGGAAATGAGTCCTTAGCCCAAGTGAAGGAGTTCAATGGCCTTGGGGTCTTGTTCGCGAGTGAGGGTACTATGGAGCGTGAGGAATGGCCAGAGAATCGGAGCAGCGGGGGCGGTATTGCGTTCGCTTTACCGCACCGTTTTAACGAAAAGAGATCTGAGCCGCAAGGCAAAGCTCTCGATCTACCGGTCGATCTTCTTTCCTATCCTCACCTATGGTCATGAGGGCTGGGTGATGACCGAAAGGACGAGATCGCGGGTACAAGCGGCCGAGATGAGTTTTCTCAGAAGGGTGGCTGGCGTCCCCCTTAGGGATAGGGTGAGAAGCTCAGCCATCCGTGAGGAACTCGGATTAGAGCCGCTGCTCCTTTACTTAGAAAGGAGTCAGCTGAGGTGGTTCGGGCATCTGGTAAGGATGCCCACTGGGCGCCTTCCTTGGGAGGTGTTTCAGGCACGTCCAGTGGGGAGGAGACCTCGGGGAAGACCCAGCACTAGGTTGAGAGATTATATCTCAACACTGGCCTGGGAACGCCTCGGGATCCCCCCGTCAGAGTTGGTCAATGTGGCCCGGGAAAGGGAAGTCTGGGGCCCCCTGCTTGAGCTGCTCCCCCCGCGACCCAACCCCGGATAAGCGGACGAAAATGAGATGAGATGAGATGTTTCATGTTCAAGTACATGGTATCTTAGAAAAACCTTTTTTTTACCGTGGTATTGAAATTGGCATAGAGAATCGTGTTATTTTACTAGTATTGGCACCGACTACAGATTTTTTGGTATTGTGACCCCCCTATTCTAAAGCATACGATCAATTATAAAAAATAATTCCTTATTGTCAATCTAATATCATCTGATACAGTGTCTTACTTCAGTGTTTTCAAAATCTATAAAAAAGACATTTGTATAGCTCCTTTCATACAAAAAATTAAGCTCAATGTGCTATACATATAATGTAGATGAAAATTAAATGCAAGTCAGAGAGACCAACACATAGTAGTAGTATTTTCTCCATTAATAAGGATTAAAAAAATTCCGATGATGATTTAATACTTAGTTTAATATCATTTCAACGTATTATGGTCATTATTTTAAAACAACCTTGAATAAATAAAGGATCAGGAGTGCACTAGCGTTTTTAAAGATAGTAGGTAAGAATTTGACACACAGAGTACTTTAACTGACGGCAGTCGTCACTTGTTTACCCAGCCTTATCACAAAGACCAGAGGTCATTGAATGATTTGGAACTCAAAGTCCAATTAACCTATCAATACATGCACGCTTTGCCGGCAATGTGTGAGTGCAATGTTACAGTGTCTGCTGAACGTGAATTTAATATGTAAATGTAAGTGTTCTCTTTAAAACAATAGTGAAGTCCTGCAGATAAAGCATGGTTTCCCCCAATTAACCCCTCGCCTCAAACAAACACAAGCCTTGCTATGATCATAAAAACATTTATCAAATACAACCTCACCTATAAAAAAAAAGAGGTGATATGATACACCAAAATTTGTTAAAACAAACTCCATTCCTGGCATGTGTTATCAGTCTTCATGTGAAACTACAAATCCAGATGGGGCAAGATAGTATAAAGAGCTTATATATAGTAATGAGAAGACAAAGTTAAGTCTGCAGTGTGCATTACAACATCTGTAAAACACTTGATTATGATGAGCCTGAAAATAAATCATGAATGCATTACAGCTGCGTGATGCTCAGGCTGTTTATGAGGTATAAGCCTGAATATCCAGCATGTCTAGCACTGAGATGAGGGCCTGTTGGTAGTAACCTGGGCTTCAGTTGTCAGTGCCATGCAGCCTGTAATCTGACATAAGAGGCCTTAGTTGCGGCTGTGTGGCCTATCACAGTTATATAACGAGGTTTAAGGTCTGCCTGACATAACACTACACTCAATTATGTTCCAGACATGTAGATAATGTGTGTCCCTGGGGAGTCGGAGGTATCATGTTATGTCATTTCATCTAGCAATCAACGAAAATGAATGCAGGGTCATAAATGACAGATGGTTAATGTTCTGCATTTATTTGACACATTCAAGTAACCACATACTGTACATAGTTAGGGATGCACGATATTAGGAAAACATATGATGTGCAATAACGTTGTTGAATATCGCGATGACGATATGACTTACGATAAACAAACAGAAACTATGAATTTCCGCCATAGAATTTAGCTGGGAGGAGCGTGCGAGATTTGATGGAGCCGCCTCCCACTTCTCTGTTCTCTCTCTCTATTCTCTTCTTCAGATAATCAAATTCATTGGCAGAAAAACCAGACAATGTTTCGAATATCTTTAATTTAGTATCTAGGGCAACAGGGCTCCATCTAATTGGACGAATATATTGACATGCACAGCTTGATTCAATTGCTTCGGCCAATCAGCTCGTTGCTCCCTCATTGCGAGCTAAACACTCATCAAACCACGACTGTTTTCCGTACTGGCTCCTAAATGGTGGAATGAGCTCCCCATTGACATCCGGACATCAGAAAGTCTACACATCTTCCACCGAAAACTAAAAACATACCTCTTCCGACTTAACCTTGAATAAAGAAAAAAAAAAAAAAAAAACTAACTAACAACTTTTTGAAACTAACACTTTAGTAGCACTTAGATGGCACTTACTTATAGCACTTTGTAGTTTTGCTTTATTTGAAGAAATTGTATTTTCTTGATTCTTGTCGTCCTTGGTATGTACCCTCGGGTTTGAATGCACTTATTGTAAGTCGCTTAAGATAAAAGCCTCAGCTAAATGAAATGTAATGTAATGTAATGTAACACCATTCATGGCAATTTGGGCTGTCTTTTGAGATACCTACATTGTGCACGTTGATATCACGATGATGATAGATTATCAAAGCACCACTACATCTGGTGCAAAAAGCAGTAAAGACAAAAAGTACACCAGGACTGAATATGCATTTAGACAAGGCCACAAACAGTGAACAGAATTGCTGGTTTTTCGAAAAAATGACTTTGGTAGCTTCATGCACACTGCTAAGCTGTTTGGAGGTTGATTTTGGAGCACAGATAAGGGAGTAGACACGATGGATCGTCTGTCTCAGAGTCAGTGAGTCCTGGAGTCAGTGACATCATAGTCAAAGTGAGCAGCTCAGCTTGGGAGGTAAGTGCAAAGCTCCTCTGTCTGGCTGACCTTCAACCCTGTATATCACAAAAAAAATGTGAAATAAATGTGAAGTCGGTATAGATATATGTTAATATAAATCAAATAACCACAAAATATATTTTTTTGCCTTTTTATATTTATTTATTCTTGTGTGTACCTCATTCTGACCTGCCAGGTCCCATAGCGACTGCATTTTCCTGGTGTGTGGATCAATAAAGTTGAGGAGCATTAATCCGCTGTTCAACAGCTCAACTGCTCCTCCGATGGTTTCTAAATATCAAACTGATCTTTATAAAAACCTGCTGACTTCATATTTATGTTCCTGGATAAACGGGGCGTCACCTCTTCTGCAACAATGAAGTTAAAACACTGCGCTGCGTCATAACCTGTGGGAGGAGCTTCTGTCTGCAGGAGTGTACAATGTACATATTACACACACTTCAAAAAGTAATGGTTCTCTTAAACCAATCCTGAAAACCAAGCCTGAGGATCTAGTACATCTTAGAATATCATACAATACCTTCCTGACATTCAAGTGATGTGTTCAGCGTAGCCCGAAGGAACTGTCCTAATGGATTACTCTAACAAGCTTAACAGCACTCTGGCCAAGCTAACAAAGCAAGAGGTAGTGAGCTGGAGACAAAATGCAAAGAGATGGATGCAATCACTGGAAGGGGAAAGAAGGGAAACCGATAAGAGACAGAGAAAGAAAGAAAGAACTTTTCTAGTTACAGCACTTGTCTCGAACAACACTTGTTCATGTGGGGCAGAGGCTAAAATTCACAACATAAATATATTTTTCTGGATATCCCAGATACAGAAAAAGGCGGTAATATTGACATCAAAGACACCTCATAGGTATCCGTGAGTGCTTTGGCTGATGTTGTGGAGACTTTTCGAAGAAAAAGATGTCTCTTGAAAAGCTCTGGTGGCTTACCAACATGGCACTGATGTTTTGTGCTGAAATGACGTCGCAAATGCGCTGGCTTCATGCAACTGAATCTAGGTTGCAGCTCGTCGAAGTAAATCCCATTAAAACATATTCTTCCTGATACTGGCGATACCATGTTGGCTTTGTTTTTGCTTTCTTCTTGTTTTCAGCTGCATTGCTGCAACGTTTCAACCACAAATCCATTTTTGTTGATTTTTTTATTCCAAATTGAAACTGGCTTCACCGTTATAGTGAACAAACATCATCATGAACGTGACTTGGGAAACAATCAACTTACCTTTACATTTTTATTGAACTTATGATTATCTTATGAAAGATGTGATTTTCTTCTCTGATATTGGATTTTTCTAACATTTAAAAAATAATCTTGAGTACCCCCTCCAGTACTCCAAAGTACCCATTCTCTACAGTCAGTGGTCTCCTTTCCTAACCCCTTATAGATTCTTCTTCACTTCCTTGAACTTGTGACGTTGTTTATCAGGTTAAAGGAATAGTGGTGAGGAAAGGAGATTATTTTGACTTTCTAACCTAGCAATAGAAAATAGACAAACAAATAGACACTGGAGACAAAACAAGTCAGACTGGAGTAAATCTATTTTGGATTTAAAAGACAAAAGAGATTAAACAAAAAAGATGCTGAAAATCGTTGATGGTTGCAGCCTTAGTTTAGAATAACTGTGAACGATAAGCCCAAAGCTCACACACACACACACACACACACTCACTCACGCTTTATAAAAATGTCCCAGCTCACTGTCAACACTCTCTCACAGCGAGAGCAACTTCTGAACTTTGTACCACAGCTTGAGTAACAGTGGCAGAAGCTACCAGTCTGAGTGCAATTTGATATTTCAGCAACTCAGCATGCAACCACATCCAGAGAGCAAAGCTTGGGCTGTAAGGAAAAAAAAACTCAGCCAATGAGTTTATCTGTTGTATCTGGTGACGTGCTGCAACACCACAGCTGTAGTGGCAGCTGACTGATGCCATCCCAGAGGAGACACTGAGAAAAGGGCCTCTGCTTTGTGCAGGACAACTGACTCCTTTGCATAAACACAACAAAGGCAATCCTGTGAGAGCTGCCGTTTTCAATCTGTGTCCAAAGTGCTGTGAAAAACAACACTTCTTCCTCAACCCTGCCTTTTATAGAACACATCAAAGTGGCAAATGAGAAGAACAGGGGTAATCTGTTTCCATGGTTAATGGAGTAGAATGTGGCTCAGTCTTCTGCAAGAGAACGCGTTGTTTATCATCTCAAACTACGGTTTACTTGGAAAATAGTCTGTAAAACCTACAGAACAGTTAGTATCATTTGGACATCTACAGAGCACTGGACACTTTAATCTGATTAGGATGCTGGTAGAAGCCCATCTGCCATTAGGGACAGCAGTTCACTGACAGACTGACAACGAGCCTGAATAGAATAACTTTCCATTACTCTTTTTCCTTCATATGATAACGTCTCTTAAAATGTCTCTCTGTGTTTAATGTGCGTGTATGAGACACCCTAATTAATAAGCATCCCTAAATGTGTTGAGCTGGAGAGAGGATGAAATGTAAAGGTTGTTTAAATCCAGTGATATGACATCAAGTGAAAAAGGTCGTACCTGTTAACTCGTCTGGCTCCAGTCCAGTTGCTGTGTCTATCCCACAAACGGCAAAGTAGTTGGCGAAGCGACAGGGCACCGCGCCGGACGCCGCGGAGCTCACGCTCATCTCGGCTTCGTGTGCAGCGCTGTCCGCTTCTACCTCTCACAAACACATCTCCGTAAGATGGACACGTGCTACAACGCTGTGGTCATCCAAACAGCTCCTCTAAGCCGATTCCTCGCTGTGCTTAAAAGGCTCTGGAATAAGCCTAAATTTATTTTGAAAGCTGCTCTACAAATAGCGGTCTTTCCTCAGTCTTTCAGCCGTGTAAGCGACGCTTCCCGACTCACACTGACAAAGCCGAAGGCAAGAGAACTCCGCCCTGAGCCGGGAGGAGCCGCCTGGCACCAGGCGGGATTTTTCAAATCAGCGTCCCCAATTCACTAAGCCCCCCACCTTCAGCTGATGCTCTATTTCTTATGTTCTGTTTTTGTAGTTGTCTGTCTTGGATTTGCAGTCTTATATTATTCATTTCAAAATCAGATTTTTACATTAATTCCCAACTTGTACAGCTGCTTCCTTCGCAGGAGCTATTGGAACACCTGAAATACATTTCAAGTTTCAAGTTTAATTTCTTAGTTTCATTTTAACTCTCTCGTATCATAGAGCGATTTTCGCTATCTGGTGCAAACGTGTCCTCATATTCCTGTAATATATATTTACAATTGTACTGCACACAAACACTTTATGAAAAATCTGTGGGGAAAATAACTAAGGACTAAATGAAGGCAGTGGCGGCTCCTGCCAATTTCTTGCTACTTTATACTTCTACTGCAATACATCTCAGAGGATATTTTAACTTTTTACCTAATTTGATTACTTACTTAAGATACTATTTACTTTCAGATTCAGATTTTATAAAGAAACTGATAAGAAATTAGTTAAATACGATGCATTGTTGTCTAATAAACTACTTACAGTATAGAGAAGAGTGAGCTCAATCATGACAAACTATAATAGTAAAAATGCCAATCACACATTTATCCAATAATATGATACCTAATAATATAAAACTCACAGGGGACATTTTTCTGCATTATGACTTCTTTAATTTGGATATTTTAACCCTTGTGATATTACTAAAGAGCTTTGCTCTGATGTCCTAAGAAGACAAAATTGTCCCTATCAACCAATAATACTTCTGTACTTTAACCTGAGTACAAACTCAAAGAAATGTTCCAGCACAGCATTGTTCAGGATGATGTTTCTCAACACAAGAACCAACTGAGTTTGGGTAGAACCATCCGCGGTCTCATCTGCTTGGATGGCTACGAATCTAGCCGACTTTATCTCTTGCATCATGCATTCCCTGATGACTGATAACATGCAATCCAGTAGCTAATTTTGTACAGTCATTGCCCCTGACATCTTTGATGTCTCCTGACAGATTTGATTTTCTTCTCGGATATTACATTTTTCTAACATTTAAAAAATCTTGAGAGATCCTTCAGTATTCCCCTTTTTCACCATCTCTAACAGATGTTTGCCTGTCAGTGACACCCGTAGTTGTCCAAGCTGTGACTGTGCTGCCATCGGGGCCTGATTGGACCACCAAGGCACAAGTATAACAGCCTACATATGACATAGCCTGCAGTTTGATGAAACAACTGTTTTTCAATTAAAGTCTATGAGAGCGATGTGGGGCGATTTCCCAAAGATGTGGGGCTATAAAATCACCATACAGGGCTCAGTGGACAATGATATTCAAAGGCAGCAGGCAGGACATTTGTCTTCAGAATTAGATAATTCAATACATTTTACACAACGACTCTAGGGAATAATTCAAGTCAGTTATTTGTCTTGTTGAGACATTAATGGGATGAGGAGAGGAAAGAGAAGGTCAATATGTAATTTGTCCGCCGACAATCTAGGCCTACAGCAGCATAACTTAGAGCAGGTCCAAAAACGGAACCAGCTCTAACTAGAGGCTTTATTAAAAAAGCATTGAAGATTAGATTTTGACAACAAAGAGTTAATCAACCTAGTGGTCTGGTTTACTCTCAGAGTTTCTTAGCTGTGCTTTCTGAAACTGGGCCCTAGAAATGCAGCTGAATCATCAGAAAAGATGTAGACTGTGTTCTCAGTTCAGCATACCCAGGATATTTCTCCGATATCCGGCTGAATTCAACCCGACAGACTCAATCAGGCTTAACGGTCACACAACGTTTTTTGTCAACTAAGTAAATCTGCCCAGTACTTTAGATATGAGCGTGGGTGTGTAAAAGAGGCGCAGTTTACTGCATATGACCAATCACGGACATAAACAAGTGTAGTGGCAGCAGAGCCGCCCGCATATTTCACAGCGAGTAGCAAACTACTACATTCAAACAATCACATTAACCAGGGAAAAAAAGAAACACAGCTGCATTTTCACATTCACCTTTACCTTGTAAAATTATGTGGGTGTGTAAGCCCTATGTAACTAAACCCTGATAGAGAGCGGATGACTATCTATTCACAAAAGCAATAAAAAAGCTGAAAATGCTGATGCGACATATTTTTATTTATATATTATTAGACAAACTAATAGTCTTTTTCTATTTTTCCCAAAATTTGCATGGGTGACCTCTTGTCCTCCAAACTGTGTTCGGCCTCCAGAGCGTTTCCCATGATGCTTCATGTTTCACACATCAGCTTTTTATTACATTCCAACATAACCTATCATCATGAATCATTTTGTTGTACTGCCAATCTAATGTTTCAGACTCCAGTCCAGTAGGTGGCTGTAATGCAGCTATAAGCTTGTCTGCCAACCGCCAGCAAAATCAAAAGAAGAAGTGCTGGATCGTGTGTTCCTTTTTCCGGGTTTTCCTGCTCCTGCTCCACGTGAATCATGTCAGCAGAGCAGATCGAAATGGATGGAAACGTGGAGGAGCACTTCGCGTCATTTCTGGCCCTTCATACCGGAGCCCTTAGGGCCTCAGGAATCCCCCACATCTACTGGAAGAGCCTGCATCAAAAAATTACCAGCGAGGTTTGTGTTCTTCCTCTCCTGTTAAATCCTCACAAGTATAGGCAGGGTGAGGGTCATTCCTACATCTGCTACTAAATGCCCAAGTCCCTCCGGTAAACTCCTAATAGTGCACCAATCAGAAAGAAGACATTGAGCATTCTAGTCGGTTCACATGATCTCTGATGCGAAGTTGAAAGAACCTTACAGGCTGAGGCACCAGGAAGTTTGATGACAAGTTATAAAACAAATGGTACTTTTGGAAGTAGGATGTATGCTGGGTTGTTGAGTAGATTTAACAACACTTTTATATGGTTAAATCAGCCCCATTGGCGGCGTGTGCTGTTGGCAACACACAGCCAAACCTTAAAATGCCATTAAAAAAATGTACTCATTGCGTATAAATTATATTCATAGATTTACGATGCTGGGGAGGTTTTTGGAATCATTCAAATCCAACAAGAAGATGACGAGGAAGAAGAGGAGGAAAATGGAAACAACGTGGAGAATGGGAAGGACAATCCCAGACCAGTGATCCGCAGTAAAGTCGTTGTGACCAGGGCCAATGGGCTGAAAGCTTCGGAGCCGACCAGGTGAGGGCGCCCCATGCCGTTACTATCCCTCTTAATGTCCCATATTATGTAGAATTTACACCAATGTATAAATGTGTAAATTGTTATGAGATAGATCCCTCTTATTCTGCAACGTCTACATGTGTTTAGTCACAAACTTGTTCCATGGGTCTCATTTGGAACATAACATAAGCATTTCTCTAGTTTGGTAATAGAAGTTATATATTATTCCTGATACCATATAACTATCTCTCCACTGTTCAGTGTAGCGAGTGTTTGTCTGTGACCAGGTGCACCTACCCTGGCAATGGCTTGTGTCTCAAATGCAATACTTTTTACCCACACACACTACCTCATGCAAATTGGGGCCTACAATTTAAGATTATAAATCAGAATACGAGAGATTATCTATTTAATCAGGAAGGATAATAACCTTTAAAAATTGTGTGTGTATTTGTGTATATATTTGTGTATATATATATATATACACACAAATATATATATATATATATACATATACATACCAGGGCTGCACGATATTAGGAAAACATACAATACGATAAATAATCATAAACACTCCCTCCCTGGCTACAGCGGCCCCTGCCCCCCATAACTCTTCTTCGGTCTGTCTCCAAACACCACTCCTCCCCCTCATTCTGACCGGGCCTCTCCACGGATCATCGGAGAGCTTTTCGTGCAGCTCTCATTTAACGACACGTCGAAATGGCGGAGAGCCCACGGATAGCCCTCGGCTGTGATTAGTCCGCTAACGCCAGCATTTCGGAATGGAAACTTCCTGTTCCATTCCCTACATCACAATAAACCAAAATCACAACTACGACTCTATGATTAATGTGACAAGTGTGTTAAGCCAGCGGCGTTGTCCGGCTGATGGTGGCTGGTTAGAGCACCATAACCGTATGTGACCGTGTGACCGTGTGTACGGTCACATACGGTTATAACGAACTTTCATAACGGGGCTAGCGGGCTAGCCACCATGATAACTGCGGTGGGAACAGCGCAAAAACCCGCTGACTTTAATCCCACGGCTGTCATGACACTGTTTCTCAAACACCGTCAGGTTAGAAGCAAACACTTGGTAGTAGGTAGTATCGGGAGTCCCTGCTGACTGTATGTGGAAGCTGGGGGGAAGCTAGCTGCCTCCGTGTAGCTTCAAGCTGTTGCAGCTGTTGAATTAGCAACGCAGTTTGGAAACAAGACCGGGGAACCGCTGCGGTAAGACACGATAACATAAGCATTTTGACCCGCTGGGTGTCACTTTATTCAGCAAAAACTGTTGCTGTTGCGTCATCAACAGCCTTTTTCTGTTAGCTGCCATCGTTTGCTGTGTGTGAGGAGCCGGGAGGACGTAAATAAACCAGCGTGGACTTCTTCTATATACCTCATGAGGTAGGCTTCTCTAAGCTCGACTTCAGTTGCGCCATCTACTGTTCTGGCGGTGAATTGTTTTCACAACAAAAAGGCTCGTAGAACTATAAATCAAAAAGGGTCCGTCCGCTCCGTCCGTCCGTCAGTCCGCAACGGACTCGGAGTAGCGTAGCTAGTAGCTGGCTGTGATTGGTCTGCTCTACATCCCTTCTGGAGCTGCATTTCCGGTTTCATGCCTCATAATACCGGCAGAAATCACGGAAGATTTAGAAGAACGAATATGGACCAAATAGAAGAGCACTTGGCAGAAGAGATCCGATAGTATGATCACTTGCATAACCTGTCACAATCCGCCAGAAAAAGGCTACGAGGAGCCGCAGTGGCTATGTAAATAAACAATCGACGAAGAAGAAAGAAGGCGTCTCTAAGGTCGTCTTCGACAAAAAGCATTACTCCGCCTAGTGTTCTGGCGCGGAATTGCTTTGTAAGACGCGCAACGGTTGGGGAAGCATGAATGAAAACGAGTCTTACGCCACAGCGGCGTGAAAAGACACAGACGCAGTCGCAGAAGCATGTTTCAGGCTTGAGGCCTTTAGAAAAATGAGAGCTGCACGAACAGGTCTCCGAGGAGCCACGGAGAGGCCCGGAGAGGGCGTTCCACGTTGGAGAAGGCGGTCCTATCTGTCCGTGTCCGTCAAAACGGAGAAGCATACATTGGCCTTTTGCACCTCCTCTGGCTCACAAGCTGACTGTCTTCTTCCTGACGACTCCAACCCTCCTCCTCCCCAGCCTGCATCCTCTAAAGTTCCCTTCACACTTCACCATGTTAGAAGACAGCTGACAAAACTCCAGTCAGGCGAGAATGTGAGCCCCGATGTTGTCAGCCCCAAGGTGCTCAAAGCCTATCCCCCCCAGCTCTGTGGAGTGCTTCACGGTGTCTTCCACATGAGCTTGAGTCTTCAGAGGGTCCTTGTGCTGTGGAAGATGTCCTGCCTCGACAGTAGCGTGCGTGCTAATATTGTAATCACAACTCGTTTTTTAATACATCGTGCAGCCCTAATATAGGTGGTTAGAAAAACTGCGTGTTTAAGGAATTATGGGAAGCTCAAAATGAACTTTGATCCTGAGCTTCTATTTTCTTCCAGTGTTTTCTTGGTGGATCATGCATGGACATACCGTGTGGATCACGCTCGTCAGCAGCTGGAGCAGATCCCAGGCCTCCTCTCTAGAATGGCTGCCCTCATGGGGGTGGACTTCCATGGTGAGGTCCCCGACCTGGACACGGTGGAGGATGTGATGGAGCTCATGTGGAAGTACAACCAGACTTATCACCTCTCTCAGGGGGTATGTTCAGAAAAATTATCCACTCGGCCACAGGCCTGTACGTATGAAGCAAGTTCAACATACTCAAAGTATCCCTTCATTACCCCACGTTACTTTACCTAACATCAGCCGTCCTGGTTACATACAATGTTGGTTTTCAATTATCCCTGTTAGCTTTGGGGTTTCTTATCAAGCTTTGAACACATTCAGGTGACAAAAGCAGAGATGTATATAATAAGTGACATGGTCAGATTGTAATATGAGAAGCAAATACAAATTCAGTCAGTAAAGATATTATCTAAAAGTCATATCCAACAAAGGTCAAACATAAATGATGATCACATAACCTTAAAAATAAATTCTCTTTTTTTGTGTTAACAAACTACTGTGAACACAAGATGAATCTAAATCAGCACATGATCATGGGCCAGAAAATCTTTGTGGTAATTGGACACTTGTTGTCTCCTAATCCTTTCATTCACGTAGTCCTAAAGCAATGACACAGCAGGATTTATAAGTTAATGATAAAATGTCTGTTAAAAGGGCTTTACTCTGTATAGGCGTTTAGAGTTTACCCAGACTTGGCCCTTCACACATGCACAACACAGCGGGAGGTTTTCTGCACAGACACGTTCTCAACAGCAACATTTCCTTCTCATTATGCTGCTTCGGAGATCATGTGATTTTCTTGACATCGAGACACCGTAGTCAGTTATCACTTCAAACTCTCTTGACATCTTCGTCGGATTCTCTGTTCTACGGACTTTATACCCAGTCAGGTGGAGAAAGTCCCGAGAAACTGCGGAGCGCCACACTCGGACATTTGCGTTCATACATGCACTTCCTCCGGGGGAAAATACTGAGGGACTTCGGTGCATGTTTGAACACAGTTTATGACTGTGAATGCGTGACCATGGAAGACCCGTTCTACCTACTGAGCCCGCCCACATTTTAACTACCATAAATAATATTTGTCATTTTGAGATATTGTTTGTTTATATGTATTTGATTTATTCCCATGAATATTAAATCGTTTTTATGGATTTATTTGGTGCGGATGACTGCTTTAAATTCGATGTTTCAAATGGACACTTTAAAGTGCCGCAATTATTGCTTGGTTAAAAGACATTGGAAACGTTTAAAATGCTGCTTAAACGTTTTCATAGCTAAAGCTGATGTTACATTGCCCGTTTTTCAATATTGTGCAGCCAGCAAGGTATGCTTATTTACGTTCGTGTATTGTGATTCGCTTTCTACGTTGTATGTTATGTGTTTTTATACATTGTCATACTGTTATGACCAGTTCAACATTGGATTTGAGGATGGGGAAGTGCAATACATTTTTAGAAAAGGAGTCATACACATATTCATAGCAATTAGTTTGATTTCTTTTCACCTCGCCAAATTGATCACCACAATTCGTGGTATCTTAACCTCCACCCTGGAATATAATTTGGAATGGAAATATGACAAGGTACTAGTTTATTTATTTAAGTGGTATTCTGTTCACCTGGAAGTCGACTCATGTGCAGTTATTTCATGATTTAAAAAAAAAATTGGCTTTATGAAAACTGAAGTCATAATTGCTTATACAAGCGCTTGGTTTGAAGCTATTGGGGAAAAAACAAGTTGTGCTTGGTTCTGCAACTCTGCTTGTTTAATCCGTCTGAGCGTAATTAGCTTAAGGTTGAATATTTTTTGTGATCAACTTTGCTGCTTTTTGGGTTTGGTTATTTAACATACCCTCAGAACAATGAGTTAAAATAACTGGATTTGTTGCAATATTCTGTCAATAATTCTGTTATTTAAGTGTCTTATTGCACTTTGTAGTTTTGCTTTATTTTTGAAGAAATTGTACTTTCTTGATTATTGTTGTTCTGGGTTTGTACCCTCGGATTTGAATGTACTTATTGTAGGTCGCTTTGGATAAAAGCGTCAGCTAAATTAAATTGGACCGAGGGTCAATCAATCAATCAAATTGTATTTGTATAGCCCATATTCACAAATTACAATTCATCTCATAGGGCTTTAACAGGGTGTGACATCCTCTGTCCTTAACCCTCAGCAAGAGTAAGGAAAACCTACAAAAAACCCTTTTAACAGGGTAAAAATATGTAGAAACCTCAGAGAGAGCCACATGTGAGGGATCCCTCTCCCAGGACGGACAGAAGTGCAATAGATGCCACGTGCAGGACAACATCATCAATAATCAAAGTCTCTAGCAGCATTGATGAGGGTAGACATCCTGAAGGACAACCCCAACATGACATGCCAAGCAGTCCCGCTGCAAGCACAGTCCATGCTCAGCAACCATCTAGACCACGATCCACAATCCAGACCAGACGCCACTCCAGTCCTCAGTCACCGTCCATCGCCGCCCACCAGGAGGACCCATCACAAGCCACCACCGCGGTCCTGGTCCACCGCCCGTGCCCAATGCCAACGGGACACAGGGTCCGCCACCAGCACCACGATCAGCCCACATGACTCAGAATCCGCCACACTGGATCCAACACCGCGACCCCCGGTGCGCGATCCACAAACCGTAATCCATGGTGCGGCCACAGAGGCCCTGGATCTGCGGGTGATAAAGCAAAGGGATTCCGGGGAAGGGGGATAGGGATGGAGAAGAGGAAGGATAAGCTGGAAAGAGAAGCTCCGTGTGTCATGTGTCACAAAATAGTAAGGTATTAACAGCTCTTTAAGGTATAAAGGCGCTATATTATTAAGGGCCTTGAAGGTGAGGAGGAGAATTTGAAATTCTATTCTAGATTTAACTGGAAGCCAGTGTAGCGATGCTGATATTGGAGAAATGTGCTCTCTTCTCTTTGTTCTCATCAGGACACGTGCTGCGGCATTTTGGACAAGCTGTAGAGTCTTTAACGACTTCCTGCTGGAGCCTGATAATAATGAATTACAATAGTCCAGTCTCGATGTAACAAAGGCGTGGACTAGTTTTTCTGCATCTTTTTGTGAAAGGACATGTCTAATTTTTGAAATATTACGCAAGTGGAAAAAAGCGGTCCTAGAAATTTGTTTTAAGTGACTATTAAAGGATAAATCAGGATCGAAGATCACTCCCAAGTTCCTGACTGTTTCATTGGAAGCAAGGGCAATGTCGTCTAGCGCAGCTATATCATTAGATAATGCATCTCTAAGGTGTTTGGGGCCAAGTATTATAACCTCTGTTTTGTCTGAGTTTAATAAGAGAAAATTGCGGGTCATCCAGGTTTTTATGTCCTTCAGACATGTTCGAAGTTTAGTTAATTGATTACTTTGTTCAGGTTTTATTGACAAATATAACTGGGTGTCATCCGCATAGCAGTGGAAGTTTACCGAGTGTGTCCTGATAATGTTTCCTAGTGGAAGCATATATAATGAGAATAAAATTGGGCCGAGCACAAAGCCCTGTGGAACACCATGATTAACTTTGGTGCGCACAGATGACTCATCATTAATTTGCACAAATTGGGAGTGATCAGAAAAATACGATTTAAACCAGTTAAGGGCGGTTCCATTAATGTTAATTAACTGTTTTAGTCTTTGTAATAAAATTTGATGGTCAATTGTGTCGAATGCTGCACTGAGATCTAACAGAACGAGGACAGACACAAGTCCCTGATCTGAGGCTATTAAAAGGTCATTAGTGACTTTTGCCAAGGCTGTCTCTGTACTGTGATTGGCTCTAAACCCCGATTGAAAGTCTTCATATATATTATTTTCCTGGAGAAACTCACACAGCTGATTGGCTACCACTTTTTCTAAGATTTTAGAAATGAAGGGGAGGTTAGATATTGTAATTGGCTAAAACCTCTGGGTCTAGGGTGGGTTTTTTGAGTAGGGGTTTGATGACAGCTATTTTAAAAGACTGTGGTACATAACCTGATGATAATGACAGATTGATAATGTTAAGTAACGAACTATCAATTAGGGGCAGAATTTCTTTAAGTAATTTGGTAGGAATGGGATCTAAGATACAGGTTGTTGGTTTAGAACCTGAGATTAATTTGGTAAACTGATCACGGGTGATCAGAGAGAAGCTGTCTAAGTAATGGGTAGGATTCTCAGCCGTTTCTGAGATCTCTGTTGTTGGGAGGGTATTAGTGCCAATTGAGGGCAGGAGATGGTTGATTTTATTTCTAATAGTTTGAATTTTATCATTAAAAAAGGTCATAAAGATATTGCTATTTAGGGATCGAGGAATACTGGGTTCTGTGGAGGTGTGACTCTCTGTCAGCCTGGCTACAGTGCTGAAGAGAAACCTGGGGTTGTTTTTATTCTCTTCTATTAGTTTTGAATAGTAGGCGGCTCTTGCTTTGTGGAGAGCCTTTTTATATTCTTTAACACTATTCTTCCAGTCTATGAGGTTTTCAAAATTGTTGCTGGAGCGCCACTTCCTTTCTAGTTTTCTTGATAATTGTTTTAACTCATTTGTCTGGGAATTATACCACGGAGCTAATTTACTATGTTTGACATTTTTCTTTTTTAGAGGCGCTATTGAGTCTAATGTTTATCGTAATGAGTCTGCAGAGCTATCGACGAGGTGGTCGATCTCAATGGAGCTCAGGGTTTTAAAGAATTTGTTGTTTATATCTACTGCTAATACGGGTTTAAATGTAATTGGGATTATTTCCTTAAATTTAGAGAGTGTGGTATATAGGGCTCAAAAGGGCACATAATCTCCCTTCACTTTTTCACTTTGCCCTGTGAGCCCTGCTGCAAAATGAGCGAATCAAGGAAATGAAAAGTGGACAATGAGTGTCAAGTGTTTAACACGGAGTGGACAACAAAATACTTTTTCACTGAAGTCCAATCGAAGGCTGTATGCCTGAAATGCCGAAACTGTAGCGGTTTTCAAGAAGTACAACATCAGCCATCACTTGGCTACGAAGCATGCTAACTACGCTAGCAAGCAGTAAACGCAAGAACGGGCGGCTACGGCTCAGAGCTTGGCGGCTAATTTACAGAATCAGAAAAATGTTTTCACCGACAAACTACGATTCAAGAGTCAACTATCAAGGCAAGGTTTTTGGTGGCATTCGAAATAGCAAAGGCTAGCAAGCCTTTCTCCGAAGGCGAACCTTTGTTAAATGGCCTTTCAAATAAATGCTTTGCTACTTGTTAAAGGCCAAATCCTTTCATGTAATGATTTTTCCTTGTCATTTATATTAGTTCACAAAAACACTCCTGTTCCTGGCCCGGCCCCTCTGTCAAATTTTAGAACCCATTGTGGCCCCGCGATTCAAAAATGTTCCATTAAACCTCTCATCTCGAGCAACATTGCACAAAAGGATATGCTAAATGAATATAATGCAGCCCTAAAGGCAGATTGGAATAAAACAGTTTGTGGTCATTGTGTCAGTTATCTTACTGTCGTCCTCCACTTCACTATTCTCCTTGTGTGTTCATGTACAGTCAGCAGAGGAGAAAGTTCCTGTGTGGTACATCATGGATGAGTTTGGCTCCCAGGTCCAGCACTCTGATCAACCCAGCTGTGGCATGGCTCCCTTTTTCTACACTCATGGCCAAGTTGCCTACACTGTCCTCTGGCCTCTGCAGGACCTGCAGGAAGGAGGTGAAATGTGATTGACTAGACTAAAGTGCTTTGAGTGGTTGATAAGAAGGGAAAAGTGTTATATAAATGCTGCCCCTTTAGACGCAAGAAGGGAAGTATTGTGACATCTGTATAAAAACGGGCTATTTGGTGACAATTATTTACAATGGCACACAAATGCAGACTCAACCACAAGAGGAAATCAGTTAAAGATTTATGTCTTTAGTAGCAACCAATGAGGCAACATTTCCACACAGTAGAATTGTATCATCTATACCATCTTACTGTTTCCACAGGTGAAGTAACCCGTGATTACACATATGGGGAGACAAACCCCCTGGTGAGGCGATGCCGACTGTTACCATGGATCCCTACTGACCTAGAAGGGGTCAGCAGAATCACTACTGAACCCCCGGACTCGTACTATGAGGTGAAAACTATTGATAGGATTCAAGATCTTTTTCAAGATTCAAGTGTGTGTGTGTGGCTGTGTGTGTGTGTGTGGCTGTGGCTGTGGCCACCACAACAGGCCCTAAGCACGAGATCCATAGAGGCTAGGATCAACCCCAGCAGGTGCAGGCTGTGGAAAGATGCCCATGAGACAGTCCAGCACATAATTCTAGAACAGATGTGGAAGATGAAATGCAATGTGATTTTATTAATTATTTTCATGAATTTCAAAAGCAAAATTTTCCAAAAAAAGCCCAATGTAGCAGTGTTAAAGTATGTGATCCGCACCAGCGTTGTGTTGGTTAACATTTTGAGGGACGTACAGAGTTGTCTTCCAAAAGTCCAGACTGAAGAAACGTCTTTATGCCTTGTTTCACCATAATCCAACACTGAAAAAATATTTGTATACAGACACTATTTTCAATTTCAATCCCTCCCAAAGGTTAAGATTAATTAATTAATGTGCAGAATGTTTTTTAGGAAGTGTATGTTTGTTTTTGTTCATAGGCAAAATAATAACTGAGTGTGAATTTGTTTTAAATTAAATATATTCCTTCTTTTGGGTCTTAACTGGTCTGTGTTTCTCCAGATGATTTCACAAGAAAACAAGGAGCAGTTTCCAGTGGAAATCCAACCCTACACTGTGCCCAAGGACAAAATCCTTAAGTAAGACTAAACTCTGCTGTTCTCCACTAAATATCTGAATGGATGCCCAGATATTGTAAACAAAATATGTAAGCAGCATATTCTTGGAGGTGCACTTGTGACAGTAATCCGGGTCCTCAATCATTTAATCAGTGGCATTATGTTGTAAAAATGATTAGAAAATGGGAAACTCACAGATAGACATTATATTCATTCATAGTGTTTGAGTTATAAACCCTGATACATTTCCAGCAAACGTTGAATAATTGTTGTAGTATTAGCTTTACGAACTGCAATATCAGTCAGTTGATTATGAACTTCTTAGCAAATGTTGTTAAATTTTCTCAGTTTAATTTTGGAATTTCTGTATCTGTGGCTGTTGACGAGGTGTGCTCCCCACTAACACATTATGAATAGTTTCTGGAGTTGACAACTTACTACTGCATTGAAGTCTGTTAGAATATTAAGATCATGCAGCAAAATTATAACTTCACCACGGACAGTACATCATAATCGTTCTAATACATTGTATAAAAGCATTTAAGTGATGCTTTCAAATAGACAATGTAAAAAACTGGTGGTGTTGTAAAGGTCGATATCTTTGATCTTTTTTGTCTTAGAACTAGGGATTGGACTTTACAGGAGTTTTCATGTTCGAATATTCATAACGTTATTGAACAATTCATTGATTATTTTCTAAGGCGGGGGGGAGGGTTGCGAAGAACCGAAAGGACGGCTGGCGAGTCTTAGCGAGAAGACAGCGTCGGAGTGAACGGTGATTCGCACGGCAGATTCAAGTGTGTTGCGCTCTCCACGCTCTTTCCCCTCCTCCCCTGTCTCCCCCCGTGAGTACTCTGCCGCTGACTTTCTCCATGGCAGCACTGGGCTTGAAGTAAGCTCCTGCTTTCGCTGTGGCCTGCTCCTGCTACGACTAAAACGAAACATCTCCCATACCGGGTGCCCGATAAGTGAAATGGACACTGTTGACTGACTTTACAGGGCGAAGTGCACGGCACGAACTCTATGGACAATTCCATTGCGATATCTGGACTTCATGCCCACCGTGGTGCAGTGCACTTAGATGACCCAAAACTCTTGAGTTCTTTAGTTCAGGTTTTTAAACCTGCTTTCTGAGACAGGACCCAGGACTGAGCTTCACTTTTAATTGTATTTATGGGCTGCCATCCTGTAGCAGGGCTTTTTGCAGTTTTTGTAATCAATCACATTACAGTGTCTCTGTGTTCTTCTCTCTTGTGCCTGTTGTCATACTGGTTTTCCTTATATTTCACCTGTTCTCTGCTTTGTTTCCAGAGTTTACACTGAAATGTCACAAGTAAGAAACAACCTGACACATCCGCAGTTCCAGCTGACGGATGAAGAGGAGGAAGCTGATATTATTTGGTCCTATGATCACATCAAAGATTATAGGTCAGAAACCAAGTAACACGCACACAACATGTACACATACACTGACATTTCAATGGCATAAATCCAAATGATATCCCATGTGAATTATCAGTTTGTATGTGACATAAACACGCATACACACTTCTGCAGATTGAAGTTCCTCCCACAGATTAAGACGTAACGCTGTGTTTTAACTTAACTGTTGCAGAAAAATCAATCATTTAATCGAATTTTATTTATATAGCCCATATTCACAAATCACGGTTTGTCTAGTAGACACCCTGTTTATCCAGGAACATATATATATATATGAAGGGTTTGATAAAGTTCAGTTCTACGTGTGAGTGATTGGGAAAACATCATAGAGCAGATTCAGTTGTTGACGAGCAGAGTAATACACCCCAGTGCAGTGGAGCTGATTAAAATATTGAAATTAATATTAAACTTTATAGAAACACACACTGGGGGAATTTCAGTTGTTAAAGCAGCAGACATGCCAGGTTGAGGCCAACAAGAGGATAAAGCAAAAGAAAAAGGCAATAGAATAAAAAAAAATATTTTATCTACAAAACTGCATGTACATTATATACACCTTTTCACTGTAGTTGTTTGTATGAAATGTTATAAGTAAAGTTTAGTGACACAGGATGATTGAAAGAGCAAGTAAAATATGTTTCGTCTATTCAAAAAAATGTTTTTACATAAGAAGAACATTGTATCTTAAAAAATTCTGGTTATTTGTTCTATATCAAAGGATATATTGATATCGACTGATGTTAAACTGCCCAGCCCTACTTTGTCTCGCTTTTACTCCTATATCCCTGTTTAGAACACGATAACATTTTTCAATCATCATTCATTTTAATTTAAAAAAAATTCCCTGACAGAAAACTGAGTGAGGAGAGACCGCATGTGATGCTCAACCAATTCCCCTGTGAGAACATCATAACTGTGAAGGACTGCATGGCTGCTGTGGCCCGCAGAGTAAAAAGTGGAACCGGACCTGATTGGCTACCAGAGACCTTCAACCTCCATACAGAACTTCCAAAGTTCATCAAGCATTATCAACTGAGACAACAATGGTTTGTTTTTTTTTTTTTGTATTAACCTCATGTGAACAAATGTGTCGAGTTTTTTGATATAACCAAAACCTGTGCCTTTGTACAAGTTGGTGGTCTGATCTAAAGGCTTGGCGGTATATTCACTTTTTGCAGTACATTGATGTATTTTCTAATGAGGTATATGGTTCAGCAGTACCATTTATAATGCTAAAAAGCTGTGCTCATGTTTGCATCTCTCCTGAGGAGAAGAAAGAATGACTTTTGGTCCATATCGCCCAGTCCTAGTCTGAAAGTGCTTAACAAGGTAGATGCTTGCCTGGCTACATGCAGGTAAATTGTCTGGGTGTATCTTTCAGCGGAGAGGATAACCACTGGATCTGTAAGCCTTGGAACTTGGCCCGTGGACTGGACACACACATCACC